>NC_058195.1:21058600-21385808 GCF_907165205.1 Coccinella septempunctata
ATATCACACTTTGCCGAATTGACCACTGAAATCTCAATTCCTATCAGAACTATCGAACTGAAATTCAACATGTGCATCTCAATTCGAAAACTATGTGCAGTTTCAAGATTTGGTTCGAATTGATCCAACAGTTTTTAGGAATTGATATCACACTTTGCCGAATTGACCACTGAAATCTCAATTCCTATCTGAACTATCGGACTGAAATTCAACATGTGCATCCCAATTCGAAAACTGTGTAAAATTTCAAGATTTGGTTCGAATTGATCCAACAGTTTTCGAAGAATTGATATCACACTTTGCCGAATAGACCACTGAAATCTCAATTCCTATCTGAACTATCGAACTGAAATTCAACAGGTGCATCTCAATCCGAAAACTTTGTGCAGTTTCAAGATTTGGTTCGAATTGATCCAATAGTTCCTTAGGAATTGAAATGATATTTTGTCGAATCAACTACTGAAATCTCCATTCCTATCAGAACTATCGATCTGAAATTCAACATGTGCATATCATTTCGAAAACTATGTGCAGTTTCAAGATTTGGTTCGAATTGATCCAACAGTTTTCGAGGAATTGATATCACACTTTGCCGAATTGACCACTGAAATCTCAATTCCTATCAGAACTATCGAACTGAAATTCAACATGTGCATCTCAATTCGAAAACTATGTGCAGTTTCAAGATTTGGTTCGAATTGATCCAACAGTTTTTAGGAATTGATATCACACTTTGCCGAATTGACCACTGAAATCTCAATTCCTATCTGAACTATCGGACTGAAATTCAACATGTGCATCCCAATTCGAAAACTGTGTAAAATTTCAAGATTTGGTTCGAATTGATCCAACAGTTTTCGAAGAATTGATATCACACTTTGCCGAATTGACCACCTAAATCTAAATTCCTATCAGAACTATCGAACTGAAATTCAACATGTGCATCTCAATTCGTGAACTATGTGCAGTTTCAAGATTTGGTTCGAATTGATCCAACAGTTTTTAGGAGTTGATATCACACTTTGCCGAATTGACCACTGAAATCTCAATTCCTATCGAACTATCGAACTGAAATTCAACATGTGCATCTCAATTCGAAAACTATGTGCAGTTTCAAGATTTGGTTCGAATTGATCCAACAGTTTTTAGGAATTGATATCACACTTTGCCGAATTGACCACTGAAATCTCAATTCCTATCTGAACTATCGAACTGAAATTCAACAGGTGCATCTCAATCCGAAAACTTTGTGCAGTTTCAAGATTTGGTTCGAATTGATCCAATAATTCCTTAGGAATTGAAATGATATTTTGTCGAATCAACTACCTACTGAAATCTCCATTCCTTTCAGAACTATGGATCTGAATTTCAACAGGTGCATCTCATTTCGAAAACTATGTGCAGTTTCAAGATTTGGTTCGAATTGATCCAACAGTTTTCGAGGAATTGATATCACACTTTGCCGAATTGACCACTGAAATCTCAATTCCTATCTGAACTATCGAACTGAAATTTAACATGTGCATCTCATTTCGAAAACTATGTGCAGTTTCAAGGTTTGGTTCGAATTGATCCAGCAGTTTTTGAGGAATTGATATCACACTTTGCCGAATAGACCACTGAAATCTCAATTCCTATCTGAACTATCGAACTGAAATTCAACAGGTGCATCTCAATCCGAAAACTTTGTGCAGTTTCAAGATTTGGTTCGAATTGATCCAATAGTTCCTTAGGAATTGAAATGATATTTTGTCGAATCAACTACTGAAATCTCCATTCCTATCAGAACTATCGATCTGAAATTCAACATGTGCATATCATTTCGAAAACTATGTGCAGTTTAAAGATTTGGTTCGAATTGATCCAACAGTTTTCGAGGAATTGATATCACACTTTGCCGAATTGACCACTGAAATCTCAATTCCTATCTGAACTATCGAACTGAAATTCAACATATGCATCTCAATTCGAAAACTATGTGCAGTTTCAAGACTTGGGGAGAATTGGTCCAACAGTTTTTGAGGAATTGATATCACACTTTGCCGAATAGACCACTGAAATCTCAATTGTTGGCTGAACTATCGAACTGAAATTAAACATGTTCATCTCATTTCGAAAATTATGTGCAGTTTCAAGATTCGGTTCGAATTGATCCAACAGTTTTCGAGGAATTGATATCACACTTTGCCGAATTGACCACTGAAATCTCAATTCCTATCTGAACTATCGAACTGAAATTCAACATATGCATCTCAATTCGATAACTATGTGCCGTTTCAAGACTTGGGGAGAATTGGTCCAACAGTTTTTGAGGAATTGATATCACACTTTGCCGAATAGACCACTGAAATCTCAATTGTTGGCTGAACTATCGAACTGAAATTAAACATGTGCATCTCGTTTCGAAAATTATGTGCAGTTTCAAGATTCGGTTCGAATTGATCCAACAGTTTTCGAGGAATTGATATCACACTTTACCGAATTGACCACTGAAATCTCAAGTCCTATCTATACTATCGAACTGAAATTCAACATGTGCATCCCAATTCGAAAACTGTGTAAAATTTCAAGATTTGGTTCGAATTGATCCAACAGTTTTCGAAGAATTGATATCACACTTTGCCGAATTGACCACTGAAATCTAAATTCCTATCAGAACTATCGAACTGAAATTCAACATGTGCATCTCAATTCGTGAACTATGTGCAGTTTCAAGATTTGGTTCGAATTGATCCAACAGTTTTCGAGGAATTGATATCACACTTTACCGAATTGACCACTGAAATCTCAATTCCTATCTAAACTATCGAACTGAAATTCAACATGTGCATCTCAATTCGAAAACTGTGTAAAATTTCAAGATTTGGTTCGAAATTATCCAACAGTTTTCGAGGAATTGATATCACACTTTGCCGAATTGACCACTGAAATCTCAATTCCTATCTGAACTATCGGACTGAATTTCAACATGTGCATCTCAATTCGAAAACTGTCTAAAATTTCAAGATTTGGTTCGAATTGATCCAACAGTTTTCAAGGAATTGATATCACACTTTGCCGAATTGACCACTGAAATCTCAATTCCTATCTGAACTATCGAACTGAAATTCAACATGTGCATCTCATTTCGAAAACTATGTGCAGTTTCAAGATTTGGTTCGAATTGATCCAACAGTCTTTGAGGAATTGATATCACACTTTGCCGAATAGGCCACTGAAATCTCAATTCCTATCTGAAGTATCGAACTGAAATTCAACAGGTGCATCTCAATCCGAAAACTCTGTGCAGTTTCAAGATTTGGTTCGAATTGATCCAACAGTTTTCGAGGAATTGATATCACACTTTGCCGAATGGACCACTGAAATCTCAATTCCTATCTGAACTATCGAACTGAAATTCAACATGTGCATCTCAATTCGAAAACTGTGTGAAATTTCAAGATTCGGTTCGAATTGATCAAACAGTTTTCGAGGAATTGATATCACACTTTGCCGAATTGACCACTGAAATCTCAATTCCTATCTGAACTATCGAACTGAAATTCAACCTGTGCATCTCAATTCGAAAACTATGTGCAGTTTCAAGATTTGGGGAGAATTGGTCCAACAATTGTTAATGACTTGATATCACACTTTGCCGAATAGTCCACTGAAATCTCAATTGCTATCTGAACTTTCGAACTGAAATTAAACATGTGCTTCTCATTTCGAAAACTATGTGCAGTTTCAAGATTTGGTTCGAATTCATCCAACAGTTTTCGAGGAATTGATATCACACTTTGCCGAATTGACCACTGAAATCTCAATTCCTATCCAAACTATCGAACTGAAATTCAACATGTGCATCTCAATTCGAAAACTGTGTAAAATTTCAAGATTTGGTTCGAATTGATCCAACAGTTTTCGAGGAATTGATATCACACTTTGCCGAATTGACCACTGAAATCTCAATTCCTATCTGAACTATCGGACTGAAATTCAACATCTGCATCTCAATTCGAAAACTGTGTAAAATTTCAAGATTTGGTTCGAATTGATCCAACAGTTTTCGAGGAATTGATATCACACTTTGCCGAATTGATCACTGAAATCTCAATTCCTATCTGAACTATCGAACTGAAATTCAACATATGCATCTCAATCCGAAAACTATGTGCAGTTTCAAGATTTGGTTCGAATTGATCCAACAGTTTTCGAGGAATTGAAATGATATTTTGTCGAATCAACTACTGAAATCTCCATTCCTATCAGAACTATCGATCTGAAATTCAACATGTGCATCTCATTTCGAAAACTATGTGCAGTTTCAAGATTTGGTTCGAATTGATTCAACAGTTTTTGAGGAATTGATATCACACTTTGCCGAATTGACCACTGAAATCTCAATTCCTATCTGAACTATCGGACTGAATTTCAACATGTGCATCTCAATTCGAAAACTGTGTAAAATTTCAACTATGAAGAACTATGTGTTTCAAGACTTGGGGAGAATTGGTCCAACAGTTTTAGAGGAATTGATATCACACTTTGCCGAATAGACCACTGAAATCTCAATTGCTATCTGAACTATCGAACTGAAATTAAACATGTGCATCTCATTTCGAAAATTATGTGCAGTTTCAAGATTTGGTTCGAATTGATCCAACAGTTTTCGAGGAATTGATATCACACTTTGCCGAATAGACCACTGAAATCTTAATTCCTATCTGAACTATCGAACTGAAATTCAACAGGTGCATCTCAATCCGAAAACTATGTGCAGTTTCAAGATTTGGTTCGGATTGATCCAACAGTTTTCGAGGAATTGAAATGATATTTTGTCGAATCAACTACTGAAATCTCCATTCCTATCAGAACTATCGATCTGAAATTCAACATGTGCATCTCATTTCGAAAATTATGTGCAGTTTCAAGATTTGGTTCGAATTGATCCAACAGTTTTTGAGGAATTGATATCACACTTTGCCGAATTGACCACTGAAATCTCAATTCCTATCTGAACTATCGGACTGAATTTCAACATGTGCATCTCAATTCGAAAACTGTAAAATTTCAAGATTTGGTTCGAATTGATCCAACAGTTTTCGAGGAATTGATATCACACTTTGCCGAATTGACCACTGAAATCTCAATTCCTATCTGAACTATCGAACTGAAATTCAACATGTGCATCTCATTTCGAAAACTATGTGCAGTTTCAAGATTTAGTTCGAATTGATCCAACAGTTTTTGAGGAATCGATATCACACTTTGCCGAATAGACCACTGAAATCTCAATTCCTATCTGAACTATCGAACTGAAATTCAACAGGTGCATCTCAATCCGAAAACTTTGTGCAGTTTCAAGATTTGGTTCGAATTGATCCAATAATTCCTTAGGAATTGAAATGATATTTTGTCGAATCAACTACCCACTGAAATCTCCATTCCTATCAGAACTATCGATCTGAAATTCAACATGTGTATCTCATTTCGAAAACTATGTGCAGTTTCAAGATTTGGTTCCAATTGATCCAACAGTTTTCGAGGAATTGATATCACACTTTGCCGAATTGACCACTGAAATCTCAATTCCTATCTAAACTATCGAACTGAAATTCAACATATGCATCTCAATTCGAAAACTATGTGCAGTTTCAAGACTTGGGGAGAATTGGTCCAACAGTATTTGAGGAATTGATATCACACTTTGCCGAATAGACCACTGAAATCTCAATTGTTGACTGAACTATCGAACTGAAATTAAACATGTGCATCTCATTTCGAATATTATGTGCAGTTTCAAGATTTGGTTCGAATTGATCCAACAGTTTTCGAGGAATTGATATCACACTTTACCGAATTGACCACTGAAATCTCAAGTCCTATCTAAACTATCGAACTGAAATTCAACATGTGCATCTCATTTCGAAAACTATGTGCAGTTTCAAGATTTGGTTCGAATTGATCCAACAGTTTTTGAGGAATTGATATCACACTTTGCCGAATAGACCACTGAAATCTCAATTCCTATCTGAAGTATCGAATTGAAATTCAACAGGTGCATCTCAATCCGAAAACTCTGTGCAGTTTCAAGATTTGGTTCGAATTGATCCAACAGTTTTCGAGGAATTGATATCACACTTTGCCGAATTGACCACTGAAATCTCGATTCCTATCTGAACTATCGAACTGAAATTCAACATGTGCATCTCAATTCGAAAACTGTGTGAAATTTCAAGATTCGGTTCGAATTGATCAAACAGTTTTCGAGGAATTGATATCACACTTTGCCGAATTGACCACTGAAATCTCAATTCCTATCTGAACTATCGAACTGAAATTCAACCTGTGCATCTCAATTCGAAAACTATGTGCAGTTTCAAGATTTGGGGAGAATTGGTCCAACAGTTTTCGAGGAATTGATATCACACTTTGCCGAATTGACCACTGAAATCTCAATTCCTATCTGAACTATCGAACTGAAATTTAACATGTGCATCTCAATCCGAAAACTTTGTGCAGTTACAAGATTTGGTTCGAATTGATCCAATAATTCCTTAGGAATTGAAATGATATTTTGTCGAATCAACTACCTACTGAAATCTCCATTCCTATCAGAACTATCGATCTGAAATTCAACATGTGCATCTCATTTCGAAAACTATGTGCAGTTTCAAGATTTGATTCCAATTGATCCAACAGTTTTCGAGGAATTGATATCACACTTTGCCGAATTGACCACTGAAATCTCAATTCCTATCTGAACTATCGAACTGAAATTCAACAGGTGCATCTCAATCCGAAAACTTTGTGCAGTTTCAAGATTTGGTTCGAATTGATCCAATAATTCCTTAGGAATTGAAATGATATTTTGTCGAATCAACTACCTACTGAAATCTCCATTCCTATCAGAACTATCGATCTGAAATTCAACATGTGCATCTCATTTCGAAAACTATGTGCAGTTTCAAGATTTAGTTCCAATTGATCCAACAGTTTTCGAGGAATTGATATCACACTTTACCGAATTGACCACTGAAATCTCAAGTCCTATCTAAACTATCGAACTGAAATTCAACATGTGCATCTCATTTCGATAACTATGTGCAGTTTCAAGATTTGGTTCGAATTGATCCAACAGTTTTTGAGGAATTGATATCACACTTTGCCGAATAGACCACTGAAATCTCAATTCCTATCTGAAGTATCGAACTGAAATTCAACAGGTGCATCTCAATCCGAAAACTCTGTGCAGTTTCAAGATTTGGTTCGAATTGATCCAACAGTTTTCGAGGAATTGATATCACACTTTGCCGAATTGACCACTGAAATCTCAATTCCTATCTGAACTATCGAACTGAAATTCAACATGTGCATCTCAATTCGAAAACTGTGTGAAATTTCAAGATTCGGTTCGAATTGATCAAACAGTTTTCGAGGAATTGATATCACACTTTGCCGAATTGACCACTGAAATCTCAATTCCTATCTGAACTATCGAACTGAAATTCAACCTGTGCATCTCAATTCGAAAACTATGTGCAGTTTCAAGATTTGGGGAGAATTGGTCCAACAATTGTTAATGAATTGATATCACACTTTGCCGAATAGTCCACTGAAATCTCAATTGCTATCTGAACTTTCGAACTGAAATTAAACATGTGCTTCTCATTTCGAAAACTATGTGCAGTTTCAAGATTTGGTTCGAATTCATCCAACAGTTTTCGAGGAATTGATATCACACTTTGCCGAATTGACCACTGAAATCTCAATTCCTATCCAAACTATCGAACTGAAATTCAACATGTGCATCTCAATTCGAAAACTGTGTAAAATTTCAAGATTTGGTCCGAATTGATCCAACAGTTTTCGAGGAATTGATATCACACTTTGCCGAATTGACCACTGAAATCTCAATTCCTATCTGAACTATCGGACTGAAATTCAACATGTGCATCTCAATTCGAAAACTGTGTAAAATTTCAAGATTTGGTTCGAATTGATCCAACAGTTTTCGAGGAATTGATATCACACTTTGCCGAATTGACTACTGAAATCTCAATTGCTATCTGAACTATCGAACTGAAATTAAACATGTGCATCTCATTTCCAAAAATTATGTGCAGTTTCAAGATTTGGTTCGAATTGATCCAACAGTTTTCGAGCAATTGATATCACACTTTGCCGAATAGACCACTGAAATCTCAATTCCTATCTGAACTATCGAACTGAAATTCAACAGGTGCATCTCAATCCGAAAACTATGTGCAGTTTCAAGATTTGGTTCGAATTGATCCAACAGTTTTCGAGGAATTGAAATGATATTTTGTCGAATCAACTACTGAAATCTCCATTCCTATCAGAACTATCGATCTGAAATTCAACATGTGCATCTCATTTCGAAAACTATGTGCAGTTTCAAGATTTGGTTCGAATTGATCCAACAGTTTTTGAGGAATTGATATCACACTTTGCCGAATTGACCACTGAAATCTCAATTCCTATCTGAATTATCGGACTGAATTTCAACATGTGCATCTCAATTCGAAAACTGTGTAAAATTTCAAGATTTGGTTCGAATTGATCCAACAGTTTTCGAGGAATTGATATCACACTTTGCCGAATTGACCACTGAAATCTCAATTCCTATCTGAACTATCGAACTGAAATTCAACATGTGCATCTCATTTCGAAAACTATGTGCAGTTTCAAGATTTGGTTCGAATTGATCCAACAGTTTTTGAGGAATTGATATCACACTTTGCCGAATAGACCACTGAAATCTCAATTCCTATCTGAACTATCGAACTGAAATTCAACAGGTGCATCTCAATCCGAAAACTTTGTGCAGTTTCAAGATTTGGTTCGAATTGATCCAATAATTCCTTAGGAATTGAAATGATATTTTGTCGAATCAACTACCTACTGAAATCTCCATTCCTAACAGAACTATCGATCTGAAATTCAACATGTGCATCTCATTTCGAAAACTATGTGCAGTTTCAAGATTTGATTCCAATTGATCCAACAGTTTTCGAGGAATTGATATCACACTTTGCCGAATTGACCACTGAAATCTCAATTCCTATCTGAACTATCGAACTGAAATTCAACATATGCATCTCAATTCGAAAACTATGTGCAGTTTCAAGACTTGGGGAGAATTGGTCCAACAGTTTTTGAGGAATTGATATCACACTTTGCCGAATAGACCACTGAAATCTCAATTGTTGGCTGAACTATCGAACTGAAATTAAACATGTGCATCTCATTTCGAAAATTATGTGCAGTTTCAAGATTTGGTTCGAATTGATCCAACAGTTTTCGAGGAATTGATATCACACTTTACCGAATTGACCACTGAAATCTCAAGTCTTATCTAAACTATCGAACTGAAATTCAACACGTGCATCCCAATTCGAAAACTGTGTAAAATTTCAAGATTTGGTTCGAATTGATCCAACAGTTTTCGAAGAATTGATATCACACTTTGCCGAATTGACCACTGAAATCTAAATTCCTATCAGAACTATCGAACTGAAATTCAACATGTGCATCTCAATTCGTGAACTATGTGCAGTTTCAAGATTTGGTTCGAATTGATCCAACAGTTTTTAGGAGTTGATATCACACTTTGCCGAATTGACCACTGAAATCTCAATTCCTATCGAAACTATCGAACTGAAATTCAACATGTGCATCTCAATTCGAAAACTATGTGCAGTTTCAAAATTTGGTTCGAATTGATCCAACAGTTTTTAGGAATTGATATCACACTTTGCCGAATTGACCACTGAAATCTCCATTCCTATCAGAACTATCGATCTGAAATTCAACATGTGCATCTCATTTCGAAAACTATGTACAGTTTCAAGATTTGGTTCCAATTGATCCAACAGTTTTCGAGGAATTGATATCACACTTTGCCGAATTGACCACTGAAATCTCAATTCCTATCTGAACTATCGAACTGAAATTCAACATATGCATCTCAATTCGAAAACTATGTGCAGTTTCAAGACTTGGGGAGAATTGGTCCAACAGTATTTGAGGAATTGATATCACACTTTGCCGAATAGACCACTGAAATCTCAATTGTTGACTGAACTATCGAACTGAAATTAAACATGTGCATCTCATTTCGAAAATTATGTGCAGTTTCAAGATTTGGTTCGAATTGATCCAACAGTTTTCGAGGAATTGATATCACACTTTACCGAATTGACCACTGAAATCTCAAGTCCTATCTAAACTATCGAACTGAAATTCAACATGTGCATCTCATTTCGAAAACTATGTGCAGTTTCAAGATTTGGTTCGAATTGATCCAACAGTTTTTGAGGAATTGATATCACACTTTGCCGAATAGACCACTGAAATCTCAATTCCTATCTGAAGTATCGAACTGAAATTCAACAGGTGCATCTCAATCCGAAAACTCTGTGCAGTTTCAAGATTTGGTTCGAATTGATCCAACAGTTTTCGAGGAATTGATATCACACTTTGCCGAATTGACCACTGAAATCTCGATTCCTATCTGAACTATCGAACTGAAATTCAACATGTGCATCTCAATTCGAAAACTGTGTGAAATTTCAAGATTCGGTTCGAATTGATCAAACAGTTCTCGAGGAATTGATATCACACTTTGCCGAATTGACCACTGAAATCTCAATTCCTATCTGAACTATCGAACTGAAATTCAACCTGTGCATCTCAATTCGAAAACTATGTGCAGTTTCAAGATTTGGGGAGAATTGGTCCAACAGTTTTCGAGGAATTGATATCACACTTTGCCGAATTGACCACTGAAATCTCAATTCCTATCTGAACTATCGAACTGAAATTTAACATGTGCATCTCAATCCGAAAACTTTGTGCAGTTACAAGATTTGGTTCGAATTGATCCAATAATTCCTTAGGAATTGAAATGATATTTTGTCGAATCAACTACCTACTGAAATCTCCATTCTCATCAGAACTATCGATCTGAAATTCAACATGTGCATCTCATTTCGAAAACTATGTGCAGTTTCAAGATTTGATTCCAATTGATCCAACAGTTTTCGAGGAATTGATATCACACTTTGCCGAATTGACCACTGAAATCTCAATTCCTATCTGAACTATCGAACTGAAATTCAACAGGTGCATCTCAATCCGAAAACTTTGTGCAGTTTCAAGATTTGGTTCGAATTGATCCAATAATTCCTTAGGAATTGAAATGATATTTTGTCGAATCAACTACCTACTGAAATCTCCATTCCTATCAGAACTATCGATCTGAAATTCAACATGTGCATCTCATTTCGAAAACTATGTGCAGTTTCAAGATTTAGTTCCAATTGATCCAACAGTTTTCGAGGAATTGATATCACACTTTACCGAATTGACCACTGAAATCTCAAGTCCTATCTAAACTATCGAACTGAAATTCAACATGTGCATCTCATTTCGAAAACTATGTGCAGTTTCAAGATTTGGTTCGAATTGATCCAACAGTTTTTGAGGAATTGATATCACACTTTGCCGAATAGACCACTGAAATCTCAATTCCTATCTGAAGTATCGAACTGAAATTCAACAGGTGCATCTCAATCCGAAAACTCTGTGCACTTTCAAGATTTGGTTCGAATTGATCCAACAGTTTTCCAGGAATTGATATCACACTTTGCCGAATTGACCACTGAAATCTCAATTCCTATCTGAACTATCGAACTGAAATTCAACATGTGCATCTCAATTCGAAAACTGTGTGAAATTTCAAGATTCGGTTCGAATTGATCAAACAGTTTTCGAGGAATTGATATCACACTTTGCCGAATTGACCACTGAAATCTCAATTCCTATCTGAACTATCGAACTGAAATTCAACCTGTGCATCTCAATTCGAAAACTATGTGCAGTTTCAAGATTTGGGGAGAATTGGTCCAACAATTGTTAATGAATTGATATCACACTTTGCCGAATAGTCCACTGAAATCTCAATTGCTATCTGAACTTTCGAACTGAAATTAAACATGTGCTTCTCATTTCGAAAACTATGTGCAGTTTCAAGATTTGGTTCGAATTCATCCAACAGTTTTCGAGGAATTGATATCACACTTTGCCGAATTGACCACTGAAATCTCAATTCCTATCCAAACTATCGAACTGAAATTCAACATGTGCATCTCAATTCGAAAACTGTGTAAAATTTCAAGATTTGGTTCGAATTGATATAACAGTTTTCGAGGAATTGATATCACACTTTGCCGAATTGACCACTGAAATCTCAATTCCTATCTGAACTATCGGACTGAAATTCAACATGTGCATCTCAATTCGAAAACTGTGTAAAATTTCAAGATTTGGTTCGAATTGATCCAACAGTTTTCGAGGAATTGATATCACACTTTGCCGAATTGACTACTGAAATCTCAATTCCTATCTGAACTATCGAACTGAAATTCAACATATGCATCTCAATTCGAAAACTATGTGCAGTTTCAAGACTTGGGGAGAATTGGTCCAACAGTTTTCGAGGAATTGATATCACACTTTGCCGAATTGACCACTGAAATCTCGATTCCTATCTGAACTATCGAACTGAAATTCAACATGTGCATCTCAATTCGAAAACTGTGTGAAATTTCAAGATTCGGTTCGAATTGATCAAACAGTTCTCGAGGAATTGATATCACACTTTGCCGAATTGACCACTGAAATCTCAATTCCTATCTGAACTATCGAACTGAAATTCAACCTGTGCATCTCAATTCGAAAACTATGTGCAGTTTCAAGATTTGGGGAGAATTGGTCCAACAGTTTTCGAGGAATTGATATCACACTTTGCCGAATTGACCACTGAAATCTCAATTCCTATCTGAACTATCGAACTGAAATTTAACATGTGCATCTCAATCCGAAAACTTTGTGCAGTTACAAGATTTGGTTCGAATTGATCCAATAATTCCTTAGGAATTGAAATGATATTTTGTCGAATCAACTACCTACTGAAATCTCCATTCTCATCAGAACTATCGATCTGAAATTCAACATGTGCATCTCATTTCGAAAACTATGTGCAGTTTCAAGATTTGATTCCAATTGATCCAACAGTTTTCGAGGAATTGATATCACACTTTGCCGAATTGACCACTGAAATCTCAATTCCTATCTGAACTATCGAACTGAAATTCAACAGGTGCATCTCAATCCGAAAACTTTGTGCAGTTTCAAGATTTGGTTCGAATTGATCCAATAATTCCTTAGGAATTGAAATGATATTTTGTCGAATCAACTACCTACTGAAATCTCCATTCCTATCAGAACTATCGATCTGAAATTCAACATGTGCATCTCATTTCGAAAACTATGTGCAGTTTCAAGATTTAGTTCCAATTGATCCAACAGTTTTCGAGGAATTGATATCACACTTTACCGAATTGACCACTGAAATCTCAAGTCCTATCTAAACTATCGAACTGAAATTCAACATGTGCATCTCATTTCGAAAACTATGTGCAGTTTCAAGATTTGGTTCGAATTGATCCAACAGTTTTTGAGGAATTGATATCACACTTTGCCGAATAGACCACTGAAATCTCAATTCCTATCTGAAGTATCGAACTGAAATTCAACAGGTGCATCTCAATCCGAAAACTCTGTGCACTTTCAAGATTTGGTTCGAATTGATCCAACAGTTTTCGAGGAATTGATATCACACTTTGCCGAATTGACCACTGAAATCTCAATTCCTATCTGAACTATCGAACTGAAATTCAACATGTGCATCTCAATTCGAAAACTGTGTGAAATTTCAAGATTCGGTTCGAATTGATCAAACAGTTTTCGAGGAATTGATATCACACTTTGCC
The DNA here is from genome assembly GCF_907165205.1 of Coccinella septempunctata. Taxonomy (NCBI): domain Eukaryota; kingdom Metazoa; phylum Arthropoda; class Insecta; order Coleoptera; family Coccinellidae; genus Coccinella; species Coccinella septempunctata. The sequence goes on from NC_058195.1 coordinate 21,072,442, forward strand.
GAATTGACCACTGAAATCTCAATTCCTATCTGAACTATCGAACTGAAATTCAACCTGTGCATCTCAATTCGAAAACTATGTGCAGTTTCAAGATTTGGGGAGAATTGGTCCAACAATTGTTAATGAATTGATATCACACTTTGCCGAATAGTCCACTGAAATCTCAATTGCTATCTGAACTTTCGAACTGAAATTAAACATGTGCTTCTCATTTCGAAAACTATGTGCAGTTTCAAGATTTGGTTCGAATTCATCCAACAGTTTTCGAGGAATTGATATCACACTTTGCCGAATTGACCACTGAAATCTCAATTCCTATCCAAACTATCGAACTGAAATTCAACATGTGCATCTCAATTCGAAAACTGTGTAAAATTTCAAGATTTGGTTCGAATTGATATAACAGTTTTCGAGGAATTGATATCACACTTTGCCGAATTGACCACTGAAATCTCAATTCCTATCTGAACTATCGGACTGAAATTCAACATGTGCATCTCAATTCGAAAACTGTGTAAAATTTCAAGATTTGGTTCGAATTGATCCAACAGTTTTCGAGGAATTGATATCACACTTTGCCGAATTGACTACTGAAATCTCAATTCCTATCTGAACTATCGAACTGAAATTCAACATATGCATCTCAATTCGAAAACTATGTGCAGTTTCAAGACTTGGGGAGAATTGGTCCAACAGTTTTTGAGGAATTGATATCACACTTTGCCGAATAGACCACTGAAATCTCAATTGCTATCTGAACTATCGAACTGAAATTAAACATGTGCATCTCATTTCCAAAAATTATGTGCAGTTTCAAGATTTGGTTCGAATTGATCCAACAGTTTTCGAGCAATTGATATCACACTTTGCCGAATAGACCACTGAAATCTCAATTCCTATCTGAACTATCGAACTGAAATTCAACAGGTGCATCTCAATCCGAAAACTATGTGCAGTTTCAAGATTTGGTTCGAATTGATCCAACAGTTTTCGAGGAATTGAAATGATATTTTGTCGAATCGACTTCTGAAATCTCCATTCCTATCAGAACTATCGATCTGAAATTCAACATGTGCATCTCATTTCGAAAACTATGTGCAGTTTCAAGATTTGGTTCGAATTGATCCAACAGTTTTTGAGGAATTGATATCACACTTTGCCGAATTGACCACTGAAATCTCAATTCCTATCTGAATTATCGGACTGAATTTCAACATGTGCATCTCAATTCGAAAACTGTGTAAAATTTCAAGATTTGGTTCGAATTGATCCAACAGTTTTCGAGGAATTGATATCACACTTTGCCGAATTGACCACTGAAATCTTAATTCCTATCTGAGCTATCGAACTGAAATTCAACATGTGCATCTCATTTCGAAAACTATGTGCAGTTTCAAGATTTGGTTCGAATTGATCCAACAGTTTTTGAGGAATTGATATCACACTTTGCCGAATAGACCACTGAAATCTCAATTCCTATCTGAACTATCGAACTGAAATTCAACAGGTGCATCTCAATCCGAAAACTTTGTGCAGTTTCAAGATTTGGTTCGAATTGATCCAATAATTCCTTAGGAATTGAAATGATATTTTGTCGAATCAACTACCTACTGAAATCTCCATTCCTAACAGAACTATCGATCTGAAATTCAACAGGTGCATCTCATTTCGAAAACTATGTGCAGTTTCAAGATTTGGTTCGAATTGATCCAACAGTTTTCGAGGAATTGATATCACACTTTGCCGAATTGACCACTGAAATCTTAATTCCTATCTGAGCTATCGAACTGAAATTCAACATGTGCATCTCATTTCGAAAACTATGTGCAGTTTCAAGATTTGGTTCGAATTGATCCAACAGTTTTTGAGGAATTGATATCACACTTTGCCGAATAGACCACTGAAATCTCAATTCCTATCTGAATTATCGGACTGAAATTCAACAGGTGCATCTCAATCCGAAAACTCTGTGCAGTTTCAAGATTTGGTTCGAATTGATCCAACAGTTTTCGAGGAATTGATATCACACTTTGCCGAATTGACCACTGAAATCTCAATTCCTATCTGAAGTATCGAACTGAAATTCAACAGGTGCATCTCAATCCGAAAACTCTGTGCAGTTTCAAGATTTGGTTCGAATTGATCCAACAGTTTTCGAGGAATTGATATCACACTTTGCCGAATCACCACTGAAATCTCAATTCCTATCTGAACTATCGAACTGAAATTCAACATGTGCATCTCATTTCGAAAATTATGTGCAGTTTCAAGATTTGGTTCGAATTGATCCAACAGTTTTCGAGGAATTGATATCACACTTTGCCGAATTGACCACTGAAATCTCAATTCCTATCTGAAGTATCGAACTGAAATTCAACAGGTGCATCTCAATCCGAAAACTCTGTGCAGTTTCAAGATTTGGTTCGAATTGATCCAACAGTTTTTGAGGAATTAATATCACACTTTGCCGAATAGACCACTGAAATCTCAATTGCTATCTGAACGGTCGAACTGAAATTGAACATGTGCATCTCATTTCGAAAATTATGTGCAGTTTCAAGATTTGGTTCGAATTGATCCAACAGTTTTCGAGGAATTGATATCACACTTTACCGAATTGACCACTGAAATCTCAATTCCTATCTAAACTACCGAACTGAAATTCAACATGTGCATCTCAATTCGAAAACTGTGTAAAATTTCAAGATTTGGTTCGAATTGATCCAACAGTTTTCGAGGAATTGATATCACACTTTGCCGAATTGACCTCTGAAATCTCAATTCCTATCTGAACTATCGAACTGAAATTCAACATATGCATCTCAATTCGAAAACTATGTGCAGTTTCAAGATTTGGTTCGAATTGATCCAACAGTTTTTAAGGAATTAATATCACACTTTGCCGAATAGACCACTGAAATCTCAATTGCTATCTGAACGGTCGAACTGAAATTGAACATGTGCATCTCATTTCGAAAATTATGTGCAGTTTCAAGATTTGGTTCGAATTGATCCAACCGTTATCGAGGAATTGATATCACACTTTGCCGAATTGACCACTGAAATCTCAATTCCTATCTGAACTATCGGACTGAATTTCAACATGTGCATCTCAATAAGAAAACTGTGTAAAATTTCAAGATTTGGTTCGAATTGATCCAACAGTTTTCGAGGAATTGATATCACACTTTGCCGAATTGACCACTGAAATCTCAATTCCTATCTGAACTATCGAACTGAAATTCAACATTTGCATCTCATTTCGAAAACTATGTGCAGTTTCAAGATTTGGTTCGAATTGATCCAACAGTTTTTGAGGAATTGATATCACACTTTGCCGAATAGACCACTGAAATCTCAATTCCTATCTGAAGTATCGAACTGAAATTCAACAGGTGCATCTCAATCCGAAAACTCTGTGCAGTTTCAAGATTTGGTTCGAATTGATCCAACAGTTTTCGAGGAATTGATATCACACTTTGCCGAATAGTCCACTGAAATCTCAATTGCTATCTGAACTTTCGAACTGAAATTAAACATGTGCTTCTCATTTCGAAAACAATGTGCAGTTTCAAGATTTGGTTCGAATTCATCCAACAGTTTTCGAGGAATTGATATCACACTTTGCCGAATTGACCACTGAAATCTCAATTCCTATCCAAACTATCGAACTGAAATTCAACATGTGCATCTCAATTCGAAAACTGTGTAAAATTTCAAGATTTGGTTCGAATTGATCCAACAGTTTTCGAGGAATTGATATCACACTTTGCCGAATTGACCACTGAAATCTCAATTCCTATCTGAACTATCGAACTGAAATTCAACATATGCATCTCAATTCGAAAACTATGTGCAGTTTCAAGACTTGGGGAGAATTGGTTCAACAGTTTTTGAGGAATTGATATCACACTTTACCGAATAGACCACTGAAATCTCAATTGCTATCTGAACTATCGAACTGAAATTAAACATGTGCATCTCATTTCCAAAAATTATGTGCAGTTTCAAGATTTGGTTCGAATTGATTCAACAGTTTTCGAGGAATTGATATCACACTTTGCCGAATAGACCACTGAAATCTCAATTCCTATCTGAACTATCGAACTGAAATTCAACAGGTGCATCTCAATCCGAAAACTGTGTAAAATTTCAAGATTTGGTTCGAATTGATCCAACAGTTTTCGAGGAATTGATATCACACTTTGCCGAATTGACCACTGAAATCTCAATTCCTATCTGAACTATCGAACTGAAATTCAACATGTGCATCTCATTTCGAAAACTATGTGCAGTTTCAAGATTTGGTTCGAATTGATCCAACAGTTTTCGAGGAATTGAAATGATATTTTGTCGAATCAACTACTGAAATCTCCATTCCTATCAGAACTATCGATCTGAAATTCAACGTGTGCATCTCATTTCGAAAACTATGTGCAGTTTCAAGATTTGGTTCGAATTGATCCAACAGTTTTTGAGGAATTGATATCACACTTTGCCGAATTGACCACTGAAATCTCAATTCCTATCTGAACTATCGGACTGAATTTCAACATGTGCATCTCAATTCGAAAACTGTGTAAAATTTCAAGATTTGGTTCGAATTGATCCAACAGTTTTCGAGGAATTGATATCACACTTTGCCGAATTGACCACTGAAATCTCAATTCCTATCTGAACTATCGAACTGAAATTCAACCTGTGCATCTCAATTCAAAAACTGTGTAAAATTTCAAGATTTGGTTCGAATTGATCCAACAGCTTTCGAGGAATTGATATCAATCACACTTTGCCGAATTGACCACTGAAATCTCAATTCCTATCTGAACTATCGGACTGAAATTCAACATGTGCATCTCGATTCGAAAACTGTGTAAAATTTCAAGATTTGGTTCGAATTGATCCAACAGTTTTCGAGGAATTGATATCACACTTTGCCGAATTGACCACTGAAATCTCAATTCCTATCTGAGCTATCGAACTGAAATTCAACATGTGCATCTCATTTCGAAAACTATGTGCAGTTTCAAGATTTGGTTCGAATTGATCCAACAATTTTTGAAGAATTGATATCACACTTTGCCGAAGAGACCACTGAAATCTCAATTGCTATCTGAACTATCAAACTGAAATTAAACATGTGCATCTCATTTCGAAAATTATGTGCAGTTTCAAGATTTGGTTCGAATTGATCCAACAGTTTTCGAGGAATTGATATCGCACTTTACCCAATTGACCACTGAAATATCAATTCCTATCTGAACTATCGAACTGAAATTCAACACGTGCATCTCAATTCGAAAACTGTGTAAAATTCCAAGATTTGGTTCGAATTGATCCAACAGTTTTCGAGGAATTGATATCACACTTTGCCGAATTGACCACTGAAATCTCAATTCCTATCTGAACTATCGGACTGAAATTCAACATGTGCGTCTCAATTCGAAAACTGTGTAAAATTTCAAGATTTGGTTCGAATTGATCCAACAGTTTTCGAGGAATTGATATCACACTTTGCCGAATTGACCACTGAAATCTCAATTCCTATCTGAACTATCGAACTGAAATTTAACATGTGCATCTCATTTCGAAAACTATGTGCAGTTTCAAGGTTTGGTTCGAATTGATCCAGCAGTTTTTGAGGAATTGATATCACACTTTACCGAATTGACCACTGAAATCTCAAGTCCTATCTATACTATCGAACTGAAATTCAACATGTGCATCCCAATTCGAAAACTGTGTAAAATTTCAAGATTTGGTTCGAATTGATCCAACAGTTTTCGAAGAATTGATATCACACTTTGCCGAATTGACCACTAAAATCTAAATTCCTATCAGAACTATCGAACTGAAATTCAACAGGTGCATCTCAATCCGAAAACTTTGTGCAGTTTCAAGATTTGGTTCGAATTGATCCAATAGTTCCTTAGGAATTGAAATGATATTTTGTCGAATCAACTACTGAAATCTCCATTCCTATCAGAACTATCGATCTGAAATTCAACATGTGCATATCATTTAGGAAACTATGTGCAGTTTCAAGATTTGGTTCGAATTGATCCAACAGTTTTCGAGGAATTGATATCACACTTTGCCGAATTGACCACTGAAATCTCAATTCCTATCTGAACTATCGAACTGAAATTCAACATATGCATCTCAATTCGAAAACTATGTGCAGTTTCAAGACTTGCTGAGAATTGGTCCAACAGTTTTTGAGGAATTGATATCACACTTTGCCGAATAGACCACTGAAATCTCAATTGTTGGCTGAACTATCGAACTGAAATTAAACATGTGCATCTCATTTCGAAAATTATGTGCAGTTTCAAGATTTGGTTCGAATTGATCCAACAGTTTTCGAGGAATTGATATCACACTTTACCGAATTGACCACTGAAATCTCAAGTCCTATCTATACTATCGAACTGAAATTCAACATGTGCATCCCAATTCGAAAACTGTGTAAAATTTCAAGATTTGGTTCGAATTGATCCAACAGTTTTCGAGGAATTGATATCACACTTTGCCGAATTGACCACTGAAATCTCAATTCCTATCTGAACTATCGGACTGAAATTCAACATGTGCGTCTCAATTCGAAAACTGTGTAAAATTTCAAGATTTGGTTCGAATTGATCCAACAGTTTTCGAAGAATTGATATCACACTTTGGCGAATTGACCACTGAAATCTAAATTCCTATCAGAACTATCGAACTGAAATTCAACATGTGCATCTCAATTCGTGAAATATGTGCAGTTTCAAGATTTGGTTCGAATTGATCCAACAGTTTTTAGGAGTCGATATCACACTTTGCCGAATTGACCACTGAAATCTCAATTCCTATCAAAACTATCGAACTGAAATTCAACATGTGCATCTCAATTCGAAAACTATGTGCAGTTTCAAGATTTGGTTCGAATTGATCCAACAGTTTTTAGGAATTGATATCACACTTTGCCGAATTGACCACTGAAATCTCAATTCCTATCTGAACTATCGGACTGAAATTCAACATGTGCATCTCAATTCGAGAACTATGTGCAGTTTCAAGATTTGGTTCGAATTGATCCAACAGTTTTTGAGGAATTAATATCACACTTTGCCGAATAGACCACTGAAATCTCAATTGCTATCTGAACTATCGAACTGAAATTAAACATGTGCATCTCATTTCGAAAATTATGTGCAGTTTCAAGATTTGGTTCGAATTGATCCAACAGTTTTCGAGGAATTGATATCACACTTTACCGAATTGACCACTGAAATCTCAATTCCTATCTGAAGTATCGAACTGAAATTCAACATATGCATCTCAATTCGAAAACTATGTGCAGTTTCAAGACTTGGGGAGAATTGGTCCAACAGTTTTTGAGGAATTGATATCACACTTTGCCGAATTGACCACTGAAATCTCAATTGTTGGCTGAACTATCGAACTGAAATTAAACATGTGCATCTCATTTCGAAAATTATGTGCAGTTTCAAAATTTGGTTCGAATTGATCCAACAGTTTTTAGGAATTGATATCACACTTTGCCGAATTGACCACTGAAATCTCAATTCCTATCTGAATTATCGGACTGAAATTCAACAGGTGCATCTCAATCCGAAAACTCTGTGCAGTTTCAAGATTTGGTTCGAATTGATCCAACAGTTTTCGAGGAATTGATATCACACTTTGCCGAATTGACCACTGAAATCTCAATTCCTATCTGAAGTATCGAACTGAAATTCAACAGGTGCATCTCATTTCGAAAACTATGTGCAGTTTCAAGATTTGGTTCGAATTGATCCAACAGTTTTCGAGGAATTGATATCACACTTTACCGAATTGACCACTGAAATCTCAAGTCTTATCTAAACTATCGAACTGAAATTCAACACGTGCATCCCAATTCGAAAACTGTGTAAAATTTCAAGATTTGGTTCGAATTGATCCAACAGTTTTCGAAGAATTGATATCACACTTTGCCGAATTGACCACTGAAATCTAAATTCCTATCAGAACTATCGAACTGAAATTCAACATGTGCATCTCAATTCGTGAACTATGTGCAGTTTCAAGATTTGGTTCGAATTGATCCAACAGTTTTTAGGAGTTGATATCACACTTTGCCGAATTGACCACTGAAATCTCAATTCCTATCAACACTATCGAACTGAAATTCAACATGTGCACCTCAATTCGAAAACTATGTGCAGTTTCAAAATTTGGTTCGAATTGATCCAACAGTTTTTAGGAATTGATATCACACTTTGCCGAATTGACCACTGAAATCTCAATTCCTATCTGAATTATCGGACTGAAATTCAACAGGTGCATCTCAATCCGAAAACTCTGTGCAGTTTCAAGATTTGGTTCGAATTGATCCAACAGTTTTCGAGGAATTGATATCACACTTTGCCGAATTGACCACTGAAATCTCAATTCCTATCTGAAGTATCGAACTGAAATTCAACAGGTGCATCTCAATCCGAAAACTCTGAGCAGTTTCAAGATTTGGTTCGAATTGATCCAACAGTTTTCGAGGAATTGATATCACACTTTGCCGAATCACCACTGAAATCTCAATTCCTATCTGAACTATCGAACTGAAATTCAACATGTGCATCTCATTTCGAAAATTATGCGCAGTTTCAAGATTTGGTTCGAATTGATCCAACAGTTTTCGAGGAATTGATATCACACTTTGCCGAATTGACCACTGAAATCTCAATTCCTATCTGAAGTATCGAACTGAAATTCAACAGGTGCATCTCAATCCGAAAACTCTGTGCAGTTTCAAGATTTGGTTCGAATTGATCCAACAGTTTTTGAGGAATTAATATCACACTTTGCCGAATAGACCACTGAAATCTCAATTGCTATCTGAACGGTCGAACTGAAATTGAACATGTGCATCTCATTTCGAAAATTATGTGCAGTTTCAAGATTTGGTTCGAATTGATCCAACAGTTTTCGAGGAATTGATATCACACTTTACCGAATTGACCACTGAAATCTCAATTCCTATCTAAACTACCGAACTGAAATTCAACATGTGCATCTCAATTCGAAAACTGTGTAAAATTTCAAGATTTGGTTCGAATTGATCCAACAGTTTTCGAGGAATTGATATCACACTTTGCCGAATTGACCACTGAAATCTCAATTCCTATCTGAACTATCGAACTGAAATTCAACATATGCATCTCAATTCGAAAACTATGTGCAGTTTCAAGATTTGGTTCGAATTGATCCAACAGTTTTTGAGGAATTAATATCACACTTTGCCGAATAGACCACTGAAATCTCAATTGCTATCTGAACGGTCGAACTGAAATTGAACATGTGCATCTCATTTCGAAAATTATGTGCAGTTTCAAGATTTGGTTCGAATTGATCCAACCGTTATCGAGGAATTGATATCACACTTTGCCGAATTGACCACTGAAATCTCAATTCCTATCTGAACTATCGGACTGAATTTCAACATGTGCATCTCAATAAGAAAACTGTGTAAAATTTCAAGATTTGGTTCGAATTGATCCAACAGTTTTCGAGGAATTGATATCACACTTTGCCGAATTGACCACTGAAATCTCAATTCCTATCTGAACTATCGAACTGAAATTCAACATTTGCATCTCATTTCGAAAACTATGTGCAGTTTCAAGATTTGGTTCGAATTGATCCAACAGTTTTTGAGGAATTGATATCACACTTTGCCGAATAGACCACTGAAATCTCAATTCCTATCTGAAGTATCGAACTGAAATTCAACAGGTGCATCTCAATCCGAAAACTCTGTGCAGTTTCAAGATTTGGTTCGAATTGATCCAACAGTTTTCGAGGAATTGATATCACACTTTGCCGAATTGACCACTGAAATCTCAATTCCTATCTGAAGTATCGAACTGAAATTCAACAGGTGCATCTCAATCCGAAAACTCTGTGCAGTTTCAAGATTTGGTTCGAATTGATCCAACAGTTTTCGAGGAATTGATATCACACTTTGCCGAATTGACCACTGAAATCTCAATTCCTATCTGAAGTATCGAACTGAAATTCAACATTCGGTTCGAATTGATCAAACAGTTTTCGAGGAATTGATATCACACTTTGCCGAATTGACCACTGAAATCTCAATTCCTATCTGAAGTATCGAACTGAAATTCAACAGGTGCATCTCAATCCGAAAACTCTGTGCAGTTTCAAGATTTGGTTCGAATTGATCCAACAGTTTTCGAGGAATTGATATCACACTTTGCCGAATTGACCACTGAAATCTCAATTCCTATCTGAAGTATCGAACTGAAATTCAACATGTGCATCTCAATTCGAAAACTGTGTGGAATTTCAAGATTCGGTTCGAATTGATCAAACAGTTTTCGAGGAATTGATATCACACTTTGCCGAATTGACCACTGAAATCTCAATTCCTATCTGAACTATCGAACTAAAATTCAACCTGTGCATCTCAATTCGAAAACTATGTGCAGTTTCAAGATTTGGGGAGAATTGGTCCAACAATTGTTAATGAATTGATATCACACTTTGCCGAATAGTCCACTGAAATCTCAATTGCTATCTGAACTTTCGAACTGAAATTAAACATGTGCTTCTCATTTCGAAAACAATGTGCAGTTTCAAGATTTGGTTCGAATTCATCCAACAGTTTTCGAGGAATTGATATCACACTTTGCCGAATTGACCACTGAAATCTCAATTCCTATCCAAACTATCGAACTGAAATTCAACATGTGCATCTCAATTCGAAAACTGTGTAAAATTTCAAGATTTGGTTCGAATTGATCCAACAGTTTTCGAGGAATTGATATCACACTTTGCCGAATTGACCACTGAAATCTCAATTCCTATCTGAACTATCGAACTGAAATTCAACATATGCATCTCAATTCGAAAACTATGTGCAGTTTCAAGACTTGGGGAGAATTGGTTCAACAGTTTTTGAGGAATTGATATCACACTTTGCCGAATAGACCACTGAAATCTCAATTGCTATCTGAACTATCGAACTGAAATTAAACATGTGCATCTCATTTCCAAAAATTATGTGCAGTTTCAAGATTTGGTTCGAATTGATCCAACAGTTTTCGAGGAATTGATATCACACTTTGCCGAATAGACCACTGAAATCTCAATTCCTATCTGAACTATCGAACTGAAATTCAACAGGTGCATCTCAATCCGAAAACTGTGTAAAATTTCAAGATTTGGTTCGAATTGATCCAACAGTTTTCGAGGAATTGATATCACACTTTGCCGCATTGACCACTGAAATCTCAATTCCTATCTGAACTATCGAACTGAAATTCAACATGTGCATCTCATTTCGAAAACTATGTGCAGTTTCAAGATTTGGTTCGAATTGATCCAACAGTTTTCGAGGAATTGAAATGATATTTTGTCGAATCAACTACTGAAATCTCCATTCCTATCAGAACTATCGATCTGAAATTCAACGTGTGCATCTCATTTCGAAAACTATGTGCAGTTTCAAGATTTGGTTCGAATTGATCCAACAGTTTTTGAGGAATTGATATCACACTTTGCCGAATTGACCACTGAAATCTCAATTCCTATCTGAACTATCGGACTGAATTTCAACATGTGCATCTCAATTCGAAAACTGTGTAAAATTTCAAGATTTGGTTCGAATTGATCCAACAGTTTTCGAGGAATTGATATCACACTTTGCCGAATTGACCACTGAAATCTCAATTCCTATCTGAACTATCGAACTGAAATTCAACCTGTGCATCTCAATTCAAAAACTGTGTAAAATTTCAAGACTTGGTTCGAATTGATCCAACAGCTTTCGAGGAATTGATATCAATCACACTTTGCCGAATTGACCACTGAAATCTCAATTCCTATCTGAACTATCGGACTGAAATTCAACATGTGCATCTCGATTCGAAAACTGTGTAAAATTTCAAGATTTGGTTCGAATTGATCCAACAGTTTTCGAGGAATTGATATCACACTTTGCCGAATTGACCACTGAAATCTCAATTCCTATCTGAGCTATCGAACTGAAATTCAACATGTGCATCTCATTTCGAAAATTATGTGCAGTTTCAAGATTTGGTTCGAATTGATCCAACAGTTTTCGAGGAATTGATATCGCACTTTACCCAATTGACCACTGAAATATCAATTCCTATCTGAACTATCGAACTGAAATTCAACACGTGCATCTCAATTCGAAAACTGTGTAAAATTCCAAGATTTGGTTCGAATTGATCCAACAGTTTTCGAGGAATTGATATCACACTTTGCCGAATTGACCACTGAAATCTCAATTCCTATCTGAACTATCGGACTGAAATTCAACATGTGCGTCTCAATTCGAAAACTGTGTAAAATTTCAAGATTTGGTTCGAATTGATCCAACAGTTTTCGAGGAATTGATATCACACTTTGCCGAATTGACCACTGAAATCTCAATTCCTATCTGAACTATCGAACTGAAATTTAACATGTGCATCTCATTTCGAAAACTATGTGCAGTTTCAAGGTTTGGTTCGAATTGATCCAGCAGTTTTTGAGGAATTGTTATCACACTTTTCCGAATTGACCACTGAAATCTCAAGTCCTATCTATACTATCGAACTGAAATTCAACATGTGCATCCCAATTCGAAAACTGTGTAAAATTTCAAGATTTGGTTCGAATTGATCCAACAGTTTTCGAAGAATTGATATCACACTTTACCGAATCGACCACTAAAATCTAAATTCCTATCAGAACTATCGAACTGAAATTCAACAGGTGCATCTCAATCCGAAAACTTTGTGCAGTTTCAAGATTTGGTTCGAATTGATCCAATAGTTCCTTAGGAATTGAAATGATATTTTGTCGAATCAACTACTGAAATCTCCATTCCTATCAGAACTATCGATCTGAAATTCAACATGTGCATATCATTTAGGAAACTATGTGCAGTTTCAAGATTTGGTTCGAATTGATCCAACAGTTTTCGAGGAATTGATATCACACTTTGCCGAATTGACCACTGAAATCTCAATTCCTATCTGAACTATCGAACTGAAATTCAACATATGCATCTCAATTCGAAAACTATGTGCAGTTTCAAGACTTGCTGAGAATTGGTCCAACAGTTTTTGAGGAATTGATATCACACTTTGCCGAATAGACCACTGAAATCTCAATTGTTGGCTGAACTATCGAACTGAAATTAAACATGTGCATCTCATTTCGAAAATTATGTGCAGTTTCAAGATTCGGTTCGAATTGATCCAACAGTTTTCGAGGAATTGATATCACACTTTACCGAATTGACCACTGAAATCTCAAGTCCTATCTATACTATCGAACTGAAATTCAACATGTGCATCCCAATTCGAAAACTGTGTAAAATTTCAAGATTTGGTTCGAATTGATCCAACAGTTTTCGAGGAATTGATATCACACTTTGCCGAATTGACCACTGAAATCTCAATTCCTATCTGAACTATCGGACTGAAATTCAACATGTGCGTCTCAATTCGAAAACTGTGTAAAATTTCAAGATTTGGTTCGAATTGATCCAACAGTTTTCGAAGAATTGATATCACACTTTGGCGAATTGACCACTGAAATCTAAATTCCTATCAGAACTATCGAACTGAAATTCAACATGTGCATCTCAATTCGTGAAATATGTGCAGTTTCAAGATTTGGTTCGAATTGATCCAACAGTTTTTAGGAGTCGATATCACACTTTGCCGAATTGACCACTGAAATCTCAATTCCTATCAGAACTATCGAACTGAAATTCAACATGTGCATCTCAATTCGAAAACTATGTGCAGTTTCAAGATTTGGTTCGAATTGATCCAACAGTTTTTAGGAATTGATATCACACTTTGCCGAATTGACCACTGAAATCTCAATTCCTATCTGAACTATCGGACTGAAATTCAACATGTGCATCTCAATTCGAGAACTATGTGCAGTTTCAAGATTTGGTTCGAATTGATCCAACAGTTTTTGAGGAATTAATATCACACTTTGCCGAATAGACCACTGAAATCTCAATTGCTATCTGAACTATCGAACTGAAATTAAACATGTGCATCTCATTTCGAAAATTATGTGCAGTTTCAAGATTTGGTTCGAATTGATCCAACAGTTTTCGAGGAATTGATATCACACTTTACCGAATTGACCACTGAAATCTCAATTCCTATCTGAACTATCGAACTGAAATTTAACATGTGCATCTCATTTCGAAAACTATGTGCAGTTTCAAGGTTTGGTTCGAATTGATCCAGCAGTTTTTGAGGAATTGATATCACACTTTACCGAATTGACCACTGAAATCTCAAGTCCTATCTATACTATCGAACTGAAATTCAACATGTGCATCCCAATTCGAAAACTGTGTAAAATTTCAAGATTTGGTTCGAATTGATCCAACAGTTTTCGAAGAATTGATATCACACTTTACCGAATCGACCACTAAAATCTAAATTCCTATCAGAACTATCGAACTGAAATTCAACAGGTGCATCTCAATCCGAAAACTTTGTGCAGTTTCAAGATTTGGTTCGAATTGATCCAATAGTTCCTTAGGAATTGAAATGATATTTTGTCGAATCAACTACTGAAATCTCCATTCCTATCAGAACTATCGATCTGAAATTCAACATGTGCATATCATTTAGGAAACTATGTGCAGTTTCAAGATTTGGTTCGAATTGATCCAACAGTTTTCGAGGAATTGATATCACACTTTGCCGAATTGACCACTGAAATCTCAATTCCTATCTGAACTATCGAACTGAAATTCAACATGTGCATCTCAATTCGAAAACTATGTGCAGTTTCAAGACTTGCTGAGAATTGGTCCAACAGTTTTTGAGGAATTGATATCACACTTTGCCGAATTGACCACTGAAATCTCAATTGTTGGCTGAACTATCGAACTGAAATTAAACATGTGCATCTCATTTCGAAAATTATGTGCAGTTTCAAGATTCGGTTCGAATTGATCCAACAGTTTTCGAGGAATTGATATCACACTTTACCGAATTGACCACTGAAATCTCAAGTCCTATCTATACTATCGAACTGAAATTCAACATGTGCATCCCAATTCGAAAACTGTGTAAAATTTCAAGATTTGGTTCGAATTGATCCAACAGTTTTCGAGGAATTGATATCACACTTTGCCGAATTGACCACTGAAATCTCAATTCCTATCTGAACTATCGGACTGAAATTCAACATGTGCGTCTCAATTCGAAAACTGTGTAAAATTTCAAGATTTGGTTCGAATTGATCCAACAGTTTTCGAAGAATTGATATCACACTTTGCCGAATTGACCACTGAAATCTAAATTCCTATCAGAACTATCGAACTGAAATTCAACATGTGCATCTCAATTCGTGAAATATGTGCAGTTTCAAGATTTGGTTCGAATTGATCCAACAGTTTTTAGGAGTCGATATCACACTTTGCCGAATTGACCACTGAAATCTCAATTCCTATCAGAACTATCGAACTGAAATTCAACATGTGCATCTCAATTCGAAAACTATGTGCAGTTTCAAGATTTGGTTCGAATTGATCCAACAGTTTTTAGGAATTGATATCACACTTTGCCGAATTGACCACTGAAATCTCAATTCCTATCTGAACTATCGGACTGAAATTCAACATGTGCATCTCAATTCGAGAACTATGTGCAGTTTCAAGATTTGGTTCGAATTGATCCAACAGTTTTTGAGGAATTAATATCACACTTTGCCGAATAGACCACTGAAATCTCAATTGCTATCTGAACTATCGAACTGAAATTAAACATGTGCATCTCATTTCGAAAATTATGTGCAGTTTCAAGATTTGGTTCGAATTGATCCAACAGTTTTCGAGGAATTGATATCACACTTTACCGAATTGACCACTGAAATCTCAATTCCTATCTAAACTATCGAACTGAAATTCAACATGTGCATCCCAATTCGAAAACTGTGTAAAATTTCAAGATTTGGTTCGAATTGATCCAACAGTTTTCGAAGAATTGATATCACACTTTGCCGAATTGACCACCTAAATCTAAATTCCTATCAGAACTATCGAACTGAAATTCAACATGTGCATCTCAATTCGTGAACTATGTGCAGTTTCAAGATTTGGTTCGAATTGATCCAACAGTTTTTAGGAGTTGATATCACACTTTGCCGAATTGACCACTGAAATCTCAATTCCTATCAGAACTATCGAACTGAAATTCAACATGTGCATCTCAATTCGAAAACTATGTGCAGTTTCAAGATTTGGTTCGAATTGATCCAACAGTTTTTAGGAATTGATATCACACTTTGCCGAATTGACCACTGAAATCTCAATTCCTATCTGAACTATCGAACTGAAATTCAACAGGTGCATCTCAATCCGAAAACTTTGTGCAGTTTCAAGATTTGGTTCGAATTGATCCAATAATTCCTTAGGAATTGAAATGATATTTTGTCGAATCAACTACCTACTGAAATCTCCATTCCTATCAGAACTATGGATCTGAATTTCAACAGGTGCATCTCATTTCGAAAACTATGTGCAGTTTCAAGATTTGGTTTGAATTGATCCAACAGTTTTCGAGGAATTGATATCACACTTTGCCGAATTGACCACTGAAATCTCAATTCCTATCTGAACTATCGAACTGAAATTTAACATGTGCATCTCATTTCGAAAACTATGTGCAGTTTCAAGGTTTGGTTCGAATTGATCCAGCAGTTTTTGAGGAATTGATATCACACTTTGCCGAATAGACCACTGAAATCTCAATTCCTATCTGAACTATCGAACTGAAATTCAACAGGTGCATCTCAATCCGAAAACTTTGTGCAGTTTCAAGATTTGGTTCGAATTGATCCAATAGTTCCTTAGGAATTGAAATGATATTTTGTCGAATCAACTACTGAAATCTCCATTCCTATCAGAACTATCGATCTGAAATTCAACATGTGCATATCATTTCGAAAACTATGTGCAGTTTAAAGATTTGGTTCGAATTGATCCAACAGTTTTCGAGGAATTGATATCACACTTTGCCGAATTGACCACTGAAATCTCAATTCCTATCTGAACTATCGAACTGAAATTCAACATATGCATCTCAATTCGAAAACTATGTGCAGTTTCAAGACTTGGGGAGAATTGGTCCAACAGTTTTTGAGGAATTGATATCACACTTTGCCGAATAGACCACTGAAATCTCAATTGTTGGCTGAACTATCGAACTGAAATTAAACATGTTCATCTCATTTCGAAAATTATGTGCAGTTTCAAGATTCGGTTCGAATTGATCCAACAGTTTTCGAGGAATTGATATCACACTTTGCCGAATTGACCACTGAAATCTCAATTCCTATCTGAACTATCGAACTGAAATTCAACATATGCATCTCAATTCGAAAACTATGTGCCGTTTCAAGACTTGGGGAGAATTGGTCCAACAGTTTTTGAGGAATTGATATCACACTTTGCCGAATAGACCACTGAAATCTCAATTGTTGGCTGAACTATCGAACTGAAATTAAACATGTGCATCTCGTTTCGAAAATTATGTGCAGTTTCAAGATTCGGTTCGAATTGATCCAACAGTTTTCGAGGAATTGATATCACACTTTACCGAATTGACCACTGAAATCTCAAGTCCTATCTATACTATCGAACTGAAATTCAACATGTGCATCCCAATTCGAAAACTGTGTAAAATTTCAAGATTTGGTTCGAATTGATCCAACAGTTTTCGAAGAATTGATATCACACTTTGCCGAATTGACCACTGAAATCTAAATTCCTATCAGAACTATCGAACTGAAATTCAACATGTGCATCTCAATTCGTGAACTATGTGCAGTTTCAAGATTTGATTCGAATTGATCCAACAGTTTTTAGGAGTTGATATCACACTTTGCCGAATTGACCACTGAAATCTCAATTCCTATCAGAACTATCGAACTGAAATTCAACATGTGCATCTCAATTCGAAAACTATGTGCAGTTTCAAGATTTGGTTCGAATTGATCCAACAGTTTTCGAGGAATTGATATCACACTTTACCGAATTGACCACTGAAATCTCAATTCCTATCTAAACTATCGAACTGAAATTCAACATGTGCATCTCAATTCGAAAACTGTGTAAAATTTCAAGATTTGGTTCGAATTGATCCAACAGTTTTCGAGGAATTGATATCACACTTTACCGAATTGACCACTGAAATCTCAAGTCCTATCTATACTATCGAACTGAAATTCAACATGTGCATCCCAATTCGAAAACTGTGTAAAATTTCAAGATTTGGTTCGAATTGATTCAACAGTTTTCGAGGAATTGATATCACACTTTGCCGAATTGACCACTGAAATCTCAATTCCTATCTGAACTATCGGACTGAAATTCAACATGTGCGTCTCAATTCGAAAACTGTGTAAAATTTCAAGATTTGGTTCGAATTGATCCAACAGTTTTCGAAGAATTGATATCACACTTTGGCGAATTGACCACTGAAATCTAAATTCCTATCAGAACTATCGAACTGAAATTCAACATGTGCATCTCAATTCGTGAAATATGTGCAGTTTCAAGATTTGGTTCGAATTGATCCAACAGTTTTTAGGAGTCGATATCACACTTTGCCGAATTGACCACTGAAATCTCAATTCCTATCAGAACTATCGAACTGAAATTCAACATGTGCATCTCAATTCGTGAAATATGTGCAGTTTCAAGATTTGGTTCGAATTGATCCAACAGTTTTTAGGAGTCGATATCACACTTTGCCGAATTGACCACTGAAATCTCAATTCCTATCAGAACTATCGAACTGAAATTTAACATGTGCATCTCATTTCGAAAACTATGTGCAGTTTCAAGGTTTGGTTCGAATTGATCCAGCAGTTTTTGAGGAATTGATATCACACTTTACCGAATTGACCACTGAAATCTCAAGTCCTATCTATACTATCGAACTGAAATTCAACATGTGCATCCCAATTCGAAAACTGTGTAAAATTTCAAGATTTGGTTCGAATTGATCCAACAGTTTTCGAAGAATTGATATCACACTTTACCGAATCGACCACTAAAATCTAAATTCCTATCAGAACTATCGAACTGAAATTCAACAGGTGCATCTCAATCCGAAAACTTTGTGCAGTTTCAAGATTTGGTTCGAATTGATCCAATAGTTCCTTAGGAATTGAAATGATATTTTGTCGAATCAACTACTGAAATCTCCATTCCTATCAGAACTATCGATCTGAAATTCAACATGTGCATATCATTTAGGAAACTATGTGCAGTTTCAAGATTTGGTTCGAATTGATCCAACAGTTTTCGAGGAATTGATATCACACTTTGCCGAATAGACCACTGAAATCTCAATTCCTATCTGAACTATCGAACTGAAATTCAACATATGCATCTCAATTCGAAAACTATGTGCCGTTTCAAGACTTGGGGAGAATTGGTCCAACAGTTTTTGAGGAATTGATATCACACTTTGCCGAATTGACCACTGAAATCTCAATTGTTGGCTGAACTATCGAACTGAAATTAAACATGTGCATCTCATTTCGAAAATTATGTGCAGTTTCAAGATTCGGTTCGAATTGATCCAACAGTTTTCGAGGAATTGATATCACACTTTACCGAATTGACCACTGAAATCTCAAGTCCTATCTATACTATCGAACTGAAATTCAACATGTGCATCCCAATTCGAAAACTGTGTAAAATTTCAAGATTTGGTTCGAATTGATCCAACAGTTTTCGAGGAATTGATATCACACTTTGCCGAATTGACCACTGAAATCTCAATTCCTATCTGAACTATCGGACTGAATTTCAACATGTGCATCTCAATTCGAAAACTGTGTAAAATTTCAACTATGAAGAACTATGTGTTTCAAGACTTGGGGAAAATTGGTCCAACAGTTTTAGAGGAATTGATATCACACTTTGCCGAATAGACCACTGAAATCTCAATTGCTATCTGAACTATCGAACTGAAATTAAACATGTGCATCTCATTTCGAAAATTATGTGCAGTTTCAAGATTTGGTTCGAATTGACCACTGAAATCTCAATTCCTATCTGAACTATCGAACTGAAATTCAACATATGCATCTCAATTCGAAAACTATGTGCCGTTTCAAGACTTGGGGAGAATTGGTCCAACAGTTTTTGAGGAATTGATATCACACTTTGCCGAATAGACCACTGAAATCTCAATTGTTGGCTGAACTATCGAACTGAAATTAAACATGTGCATCTCGTTTCGAAAATTATGTGCAGTTTCAAGATTCGGTTCGAATTGATCCAACAGTTTTCGAGGAATTGATATCACACTTTACCGAATTGACCACTGAAATCTAAATTCCTATCAGAACTATCGAACTGAAATTCAACATGTGCATCTCAATTCGTGAAATATGTGCAGTTTCAAGATTTGGTTCGAATTGATCCAACAGTTTTTAGGAGTCGATATCACACTTTGCCGAATTGACCACTGAAATCTCAATTCCTATCAGAACTATCGAACTGAAATTCAACATGTGCATCTCAATTCGAAAACTATGTGCAGTTTCAAGATTTGGTTCGAATTGATCCAACAGTTTTTAGGAATTGATATCACACTTTGCCGAATTGACCACTGAAATCTCAATTCCTATCTGAACTATCGGACTGAAATTCAACATGTGCATCTCAATTCGAGAACTATGTGCAGTTTCAAGATTTGGTTCGAATTGATCCAACAGTTTTTGAGGAATTAATATCACACTTTGCCGAATAGACCACTGAAATCTCAATTGCTATCTGAACTATCGAACTGAAATTAAACATGTGCATCTCATTTCGAAAATTATGTGCAGTTTCAAGATTTGGTTCGAATTGATCCAACAGTTTTCGAGGAATTGATATCACACTTTACCGAATTGACCACTGAAATCTCAATTCCTATCTAAACTATCGAACTGAAATTCAACATGTGCATCCCAATTCGAAAACTGTGTAAAATTTCAAGATTTGGTTCGAATTGATCCAACAGTTTTCGAAGAATTGATATCACACTTTGCCGAATTGACCACCTAAATCTAAATTCCTATCAGAACTATCGAACTGAAATTCAACATGTGCATCTCAATTCGTGAACTATGTGCAGTTTCAAGATTTGGTTCGAATTGATCCAACAGTTTTTAGGAGTTGATATCACACTTTGCCGAATTGACCACTGAAATCTCAATTCCTATCAGAACTATCGAACTGAAATTCAACATGTGCATCTCAATTCGAAAACTATGTGCAGTTTCAAGATTTGGTTCGAATTGATCCAACGGTTTTTAGGAATTGATATCACACTTTGCCGAATTGACCACTGAAATCTCAATTCCTATCTGAACTATCGAACTGAAATTCAACAGGTGCATCTCAATCCGAAAACTTTGTGCAGTTTCAAGATTTGGTTCGAATTGATCCAATAATTCCTTAGGAATTGAAATGATATTTTGTCGAATCAACTACCTACTGAAATCTCCATTCCTATCAGAACTATGGATCTGAATTTCAACAGGTGCATCTCATTTCGAAAACTATGTGCAGTTTCAAGATTTGGTTTGAATTGATCCAACAGTTTTCGAGGAATTGATATCACACTTTGCCGAATTGACCACTGAAATCTCAATTCCTATCTGAACTATCGAACTGAAATTTAACATGTGCATCTCATTTCGAAAACTATGTGCAGTTTCAAGGTTTGGTTCGAATTGATCCAGCAGTTTTTGAGGAATTGATATCACACTTTGCCGAATAGACCACTGAAATCTCAATTCCTATCTGAACTATCGAACTGAAATTCAACAGGTGCATCTCAATCCGAAAACTTTGTGCAGTTTCAAGATTTGGTTCGAATTGATCCAATAGTTCCTTAGGAATTGAAATGATATTTTGTCGAATCAACTACTGAAATCTCCATTCCTATCAGAACTATCGATCTGAAATTCAACATGTGCATCTCAATTCGAAAACTATGTGCAGTTTCAAGATTTGGTTCGAATTGATCCAACAGTTTTCGAGGAATTGATATCACACTTTGCCGAATTGACCACTGAAATCTCAATTCCTATCTGAACTATCGAACTGAAATTCAACATATGCATCTCAATTCGAAAACTATGTGCAGTTTCAAGACTTGGGGAGAATTGGTCCAACAGTTTTTGAGGAATTGATATCACACTTTGCCGAATAGACCACTGAAATCTCAATTGTTGGCTGAACTATCGAACTGAAATTAAACATGTTCATCTCATTTCGAAAATTATGTGCAGTTTCAAGATTCGGTTCGAATTGATCCAACAGTTTTCGAGGAATTGATATCACACTTTGCCGAATTGACCACTGAAATCTCAATTCCTATCTGAACTATCGAACTGAAATTCAACATATGCATCTCAATTCGAAAACTATGTGCCGTTTCAAGACTTGGGGAGAATTGGTCCAACAGTTTTTGAGGAATTGATATCACACTTTGCCGAATAGACCACTGAAATCTCAATTGTTGGCTGAACTATCGAACTGAAATTAAACATGTGCATCTCGTTTCGAAAATTATGTGCAGTTTCAAGATTCGGTTCGAATTGATCCAACAGTTTTCGAGGAATTGATATCACACTTTACCGAATTGACCACTGAAATCTCAAGTCCTATCTATACTATCGAACTGAAATTCAACATGTGCATCCCAATTCGAAAACTGTGTAAAATTTCAAGATTTGGTTCGAATTGATCCAACAGTTTTCGAAGAATTGATATCACACTTTGCCGAATTGACCACTGAAATCTAAATTCCTATCAGAACTATCGAACTGAAATTCAACATGTGCATCTCAATTCGTGAACTATGTGCAGTTTCAAGATTTGATTCGAATTGATCCAACAGTTTTTAGGAGTTGATATCACATTTTGCCGAATTGACCACTGAAATCTCAATTCCTATCAGAACTATCGAACTGAAATTCAACATGTGCATCTCAATTCGAAAACTATGTGCAGTTTCAAGATTTGGTTCGAATTGATCCAACAGTTTTCGAGGAATTGATATCACACTTTGCCGAATTGACCACTGAAATCTCAATTCCTATCTGAACTATCGGACTGAATTTCAACATGTGCATCTCAATTCGAAAACTGTGTAAAATTTCAACTATGAAGAACTATGTGTTTCAAGACTTGGGGAGAATTGGTCCAACAGTTTTAGAGGAATTGATATCACACTTTGCCGAATAGACCACTGAAATCTCAATTGCTATCTGAACTATCGAACTGAAATTAAACATGTGCATCTCATTTCGAAAATTATGTGCAGTTTCAAGATTTGGTTCGAATTGATCCAACAGTTTTCGAGGAATTGATATCACACTTTGCCGAATAGACCACTGAAATCTCAATTCCTATCTGAACTATCGAACTGAAATTCAACATATGCATCTCAATTCGAAAACTATGTGCCGTTTCAAGACTTGGGGAGAATTGGTCCAACAGTTTTTGAGGAATTGATATCACACTTTGCCGAATAGACCACTGAAATCTCAATTGTTGGCTGAACTATCGAACTGAAATTAAACATGTGCATCTCGTTTCGAAAATTATGTGCAGTTTCAAGATTCGGTTCGAATTGATCCAACAGTTTTCGAGGAATTGATATCACACTTTACCGAATTGACCACTGAAATCTCAAGTCCTATCTATACTATCGAACTGAAATTCAACATGTGCATCCCAATTCGAAAACTGTGTAAAATTTCAAGATTTGGTTCGAATTGATCCAACAGTTTTCGAAGAATTGATATCACACTTTGCCGAATTGACCACTGAAATCTAAATTCCTATCAGAACTATCGAACTGAAATTCAACATGTGCATCTCAATTCGTGAACTATGTGCAGTTTCAAGATTTGATTCGAATTGATCCAACAGTTTTTAGGAGTTGATATCACACTTTGCCGAATTGACCACTGAAATCTCAATTCCTATCAGAACTATCGAACTGAAATTCAACATGTGCATCTCAATTCGAAAACTATGTGCAGTTTCAAGATTTGGTTCGAATTGATCAAACAGTTTTCGAGGAATTGATATCACACTTTACCGAATTGACCACTGAAATCTCAATTCCTATCTAAACTATCGAACTGAAATTCAACATGTGCATCTCAATTCGAAAACTGTGTAAAATTTCAAGATTTGGTTCGAATTGATCCAACAGTTTTCGAGGAATTGATATCACACTTTGCCGAATTGACCACTGAAATCTCAATTCCTATCTGAACTATCGGACTGAATTTCAACATGTGCATCTCAATTCGAAAACTGTCTAAAATTTCAAGATTTGGTTCCAATTGATCCAACAGTTTTCGAGGAATTGATATCACACTTTACCGAATTGACCACTGAAATCTCAAGTCCTATCTAAACTATCGAACTGAAATTCAACATGTGCATCTCATTTCGAAAACTATGTGCAGTTTCAAGATTTGGTTCGAATTGATCCAACAGTTTTTGAGGAATTGATATCACACTTTGCCGAATAGACCACTGAAATCTCAATTCCTATCTGAAGTATCGAACTGAAATTCAACAGGTGCATCTCAATCCGAAAACTCTGTGCAGTTTCAAGATTTGGTTCGAATTGATCCAACAGTTTTCGAGGAATTGATATCACACTTTGCCGAATTGACCACTGAAATCTCAATTCCTATCTGAACTATCGAACTGAAATTCAACATGTGCATCTCAATTCGAAAACTGTGTGAAATTTCAAGATTCGGTTCGAATTGATCAAACAGTTTTCGAGGAATTGATATCACACTTTGCCGAATTGACCACTGAAATCTCAATTCCTATCTGAACTATCGAACTGAAATTCAACCTGTGCATCTCAATTCGAAAACTATGTGCAGTTTCAAGATTTGGGGAGAATTGGTCCAACAATTGTTAATGAATTGATATCACACTTTGCCGAATAGTCCACTGAAATCTCAATTGCTATCTGAACTTTCGAACTGAAATTAAACATGTGCTTCTCATTTCGAAAACTATGTGCAGTTTCAAGATTTGGTTCGAATTCATCCAACAGTTTTCGAGGAATTGATATCACACTTTGCCGAATTGACCACTGAAATCTCAATTCCTATCCAAACTATCGAACTGAAATTCAACATGTGCATCTCAATTCGAAAACTGTGTGAAATTTCAAGATTTGGTTCGAATTGATCCAACAGTTTTCGAGGAATTGATATCACACTTTGCCGAATTGACCACTGAAATCTCAATTCCTATCTGAACTATCGGACTGAAATTCAACATGTGCATCTCAATTCGAAAACTGTGTAAAATTTCAAGATTTGGTTCGAATTGATCCAACAGTTTTCGAGGAATTGATATCACACTTTGCCGAATTGACTACTGAAATCTCAATTCCTATCTGAACTATCGAACTGAAATTCAACATATGCATCTCAATTCGAAAACTATGTGCAGTTTCAAGACTTGGGGAGAATTGGTCCAACAGTTTTTGAGGAATTGATATCACACTTTGCCGAATAGACCACTGAAATCTCAATTGCTATCTGAACTATCGAACTGAAATTAAACATGTGCATCTCATTTCCAAAAATTATGTGCAGTTTCAAGATTTGGTTCGAATTGATCCAATAATTCCTTAGGAATTGAAATGATATTTTGTCGAATCAACTACCTACTGAAATCTCCATTCCTATCAGAACTATCGATCTGAAATTCAACATGTGCATCTCATTTCGAAAACTATGTGCAGTTTCAAGATTTGGTTCCAATTGATCCAACAGTTTTCGAGGAATTGATATCACACTTTGCCGAATTGACCACTGAAATCTCAATTCCTATCTGAACTATCGAACTGAAATTCAACATATGCATCTCAATTCGAAAACTATGTGCAGTTTCAAGACTTGGGGAGAATTGGTCCAACAGTATTTGAGGAATTGATATCACACTTTGCCGAATAGACCACTGAAATCTCAATTGTTGACTGAACTATCGAACTGAAATTAAACATGTGCATCTCATTTCGAAAATTATGTGCAGTTTCAAGATTTGGTTCGAATTGATCCAACAGTTTTCGAGGAATTGATATCAAACTTTACCGAATTGACCACTGAAATCTCAAGTCCTATCTAAACTATCGAACTGAAATTCAACATGTGCATCTCATTTCGAAAACTATGTGCAGTTTCAAGATTTGGTTCGAATTGATCCAACAGTTTTTGAGGAATTGATATCACACTTTGCCGAATAGACCACTGAAATCTCAATTCCTATCTGAAGTATCGAACTGAAATTCAACAGGTGCATCTCAATTCGAAAACTCTGTGCAGTTTCAAGATTTGGTTCGAATTGATCCAACAGTTTTCGAGGAATTGATATCACACTTTGCCGAATTGACCACTGAAATCTCGATTCCTATCTGAACTATCGAACTGAAATTCAACATGTGCATCTCAATTCGAAAACTGTGTGAAATTTCAAGATTCGGTTCGAATTGATCAAACAGTTTTCGAGGAATTGATATCACACTTTGCCGAATTGACCACTGAAATCTCAATTCCTATCTGAACTATCGAACTGAAATTCAACCTGTGCATCTCAATTCGAAAACTATGTGCAGTTTCAAGATTTGGGGAGAATTGGTCCAACAGTTTTCGAGGAATTGATATCACACTTTGCCGAATTGACCACTGAAATCTCAATTCCTATCTGAACTATCGAACTGAAATTCAACAGGTGCATCTCAATCCGAAAACTTTGTGCAGTTTCAAGATTTGGTTCGAATTGATCCAATAATTCCTTAGGAATTGAAATGATATTTTGTCGAATCAACTACCTACTGAAATCTCCATTCCTATCAGAACTATCGATCTGAAATTCAACATGTGCATCTCATTTCGAAAACTATGTGCAGTTTCAAGATTTGGTTCCAATTGATCCAACAGTTTTCGAGGAATTGATATCACACTTTGCCGAATTGACCACTGAAATCTCAATTCCTATCTGAACTATCGAACTGAAATTCAACATATGCATCTCAATTCGAAAACTATGTGCAGTTTCAAGACTTGGGGAGAATTGGTCCAACAGTATTTGAGGAATTGATATCACACTTTGCCGAATAGACCACTGAAATCTCAATTGTTGACTGAACTATCGAACTGAAATTAAACATGTGCATCTCATTTCGAAAATTATGTGCAGTTTCAAGATTTGGTTCGAATTGATCCAACAGTTTTCGAGGAATTGATATCACACTTTACCGAATTGACCACTGAAATCTCAAGTCCTATCTAAACTATCGAACTGAAATTCAACATGTGCATCTCATTTCGAAAACTATGTGCAGTTTCAAGATTTGGTTCGAATTGATCCAACAGTTTTTGAGGAATTGATATCACACTTTGCCGAATAGACCACTGAAATCTCAATTCCTATCTGAAGTATCGAACTGAAATTCAACAGGTGCATCTCAATTCGAAAACTCTGTGCAGTTTCAAGATTTGGTTCGAATTGATCCAACAGTTTTCGAGGAATTGATATCACACTTTGCCGAATTGACCACTGAAATCTCGATTCCTATCTGAACTATCGAACTGAAATTCAACATGTGCATCTCAATTCGAAAACTGTGTGAAATTTCAAGATTCGGTTCGAATTGATCAAACAGTTTTCGAGGAATTGATATCACACTTTGCCGAATTGACTCACTGAACTATCGAACTGAAATTCAACCTGTGCATCTCAATTCGAAAACTATGTGCAGTTTCAAGATTTGGGGAGAATTGGTCCAACAGTTTTCGAGGAATTGATATCACACTTTGCCGAATTGACCACTGAAATCTCAATTCCTATCTGAACTATCGAACTGAAATTTAACATGTGCATCTCAATCCGAAAACTTTGTGCAGTTACAAGATTTGGTTCGAATTGATCCAATAATTCCTTAGGAATTGAAATGATATTTTGTCGAATCAACTACCTACTGAAATCTCCATTCCTATCAGAAATATCGATCTGAAATTCAACATGTGCATCTCATTTCGAAAACTATGTGCAGTTTCAAGATTTGATTCCAATTGATCCGACAGTTTTCGAGGAATTGATATCACACTTTGCCGAATTGACCACTGAAATCTCAATTCCTATCTGAACTATCGAACTGAAATTCAACAGGTGCATCTCAATCCGAAAACTTTGTGCAGTTTCAAGATTTGGTTCGAATTGATCCAATAATTCCTTAGGAATTGAAATGATATTTTGTCGAATCAACTACCTACTGAAATCTCCATTCCTATCAGAACTATCGATCTGAAATTCAACATGTGCATCTCATTTCGAAAACTATGTGCAGTTTCAAGATTTAGTTCCAATTGATCCAACAGTTTTCGAGGAATTGATATCACACTTTACCGAATTGACCACTGAAATCTCAAGTCCTATCTAAACTATCGAACTGAAATTCAACATGTGCATCTCATTTCGAAAACTATGTGCAGTTTCAAGATTTGGTTCGAATTGATCCAACAGTTTTTGAGGAATTGATATCACACTTTGCCGAATAGACCACTGAAATCTCAATTCCTATCTGAAGTATCGAACTGAAATTCAACAGGTGCATCTCAATCCGAAAACTCTGTGCACTTTCAAGATTTGGTTCGAATTGATCCAACAGTTTTCGAGGAATTGATATCACACTTTGCCGAATTGACCACTGAAATCTCAATTCCTATCTGAACTATCGAACTGAAATTCAACATGTGCATCTCAATTCGAAAACTGTGTGAAATTTCAAGATTCGGTTCGAATTGATCAAACAGTTTTCGAGGAATTGATATCACACTTTGCCGAATTGACCACTGAAATCTCAATTCCTATCTGAACTATCGAACTGAAATTCAACCTGTGCATCTCAATTCGAAAACTATGTGCAGTTTCAAGATTTGGGGAGAATTGGTCCAACAATTGTTAATGAATTGATATCACACTTTGCCGAATAGTCCACTGAAATCTCAATTGCTATCTGAACTTTCGAACTGAAATTAAACATGTGCTTCTCATTTCGAAAACTATGTGCAGTTTCAAGATTTGGTTCGAATTCATCCAACAGTTTTCGAGGAATTGATATCACACTTTGCCGAATTGACCACTGAAATCTCAATTCCTATCCAAACTATCGAACTGAAATTAAACATGTGCTTCTCAATTCGAAAACTGTGTAAAATTTCAAGATTTGGTTCGAATTGATCCAACAGTTTTCGAGGAATTGATATCACACTTTGCCGAATTGACCACTGAAATCTCAATTCCTATCTGAACTATCGGACTGAAATTCAACATGTGCATCTCAATTCGAAAACTGTGTAAAATTTCAAGATTTGGTTCGAATTGATCCAACAGTTTTCGAGGAATTGATATCACACTTTGCCGAATTGACTACTGAAATCTCAATTCCTATCTGAACTATCGAACTGAAATTCAACATATGCATCTCAATTCGAAAACTATGTGCAGTTTCAAGACTTGGGGAGAATTGGTCCAACAGTTTTTGAGGAATTGATATCACACTTTGCCGAATAGACCACTGAAATCTCAATTGCTATCTGAACTATCGAACTGAAATTAAACATGTGCATCTCATTTCCAAAAATTATGTGCAGTTTCAAGATTTGGTTCGAATTGATCCAACAGTTTTCGAGCAATTGATATCACACTTTGCCGAATTGACCACTGAAATCTCAATTCCTATCTGAACTATCGGACTGAAATTCAACATGTGCATCTCAATTCGAAAACTGTGTAAAATTTCAAGATTTGGTTCGAATTGATCCAACAGTTTTCGAGGAATTGATATCACACTTTGCCGAATTGACTACTGAAATCTCAATTCCTATCTGAACTATCGAACTGAAATTCAACATGTGCATCTCAATTCGAAAACTATGTGCAGTTTCAAGATTTGGGGCGAATTGGTCCAACAGTTTTTGAGGAATTGATATCACACTTTGCCGAATAGACCACTGAAATCTCAATTGCTATCTGAACTATCGAACTGAAATTAAACATGTGCATCTCATTTCCAAAAATTATGTGCAGTTTCAAGATTTGGTTCGAATTGATCCAACAGTTTTCGAGCAATTGATATCACACTTTGCCGAATAGACCACTGAAATCTCAATTCCTATCTGAACTATCGAACTGAAATTCAACAGGTGCATCTCAATCCGAAAACTATGTGCAGTTTCAAGATTTTGTTCGAATTGATCCAACAGTTTTCGAGGAATTGAAATGATATTTTGTCGAATCAACTACTGAAATCTCCATTCCTATCAGAACTATCGATCTGAAATTCAACATGTGCATCTCATTTCGAAAACTATGTGCAGTTTCAAGATTTGGTTCGAATTGATCCAACAGTTTTTGAGGAATTGATATCACACTTTGCCGAATTGACCACTGAAATCTCAATTCCTATCTGAATTATCGGACTGAATTTCAACATGTGCATCTCAATTCGAAAACTGTGTAAAATTTCAAGATTTGGTTCGAATTGATCCAACAGTTTTCGAGGAATTGATATCACACTTTGCCGAATTGACCACTGAAATCTCAATTCCTATCTGAACTATCGAACTGAAATTCAACATGTGCATCTCATTTCGAAAACTATGTGCAGTTTCAAGATTTGGTTCGAATTGATCCAACAGTTTTTGAGGAATTGATATCACACTTTGCCGAATAGACCACTGAAATCTCAATTCCTAACTGAACTATCGAACTGAAATTCAACAGGTGCATCTCAATCCGAAAACTTTGTGCAGTTTCAAGATTTGGTTCGAATTGATCCAATAATTCCTTAGGAATTGAAATGATATTTTGTCGAATCAACTACCTACTGAAATCTCCATTCCTAACAGAACTATCGATCTGAAATTCAACATGTGCATCTCATTTCGAAAACTATGTGCAGTTTCAAGATTTGGTTCCAATTGATCCAACAGTTTTCGAGGAATTGATATCACACTTTGCCGAATTGACCACTGAAATCTCAATTCCTATCTGAACTATCGAACTGAAATTCAACATATGCATCTCAATTCGAAAACTATGTGCAGTTTCAAGACTTGGGGAGAATTGGTCCAACAGTTTTTGAGGAATTGATATCACACTTTGCCGAATAGACCACTGAAATCTCAATTGTTGGCTGAACTATCGAACTGAAATTAAACATGTGCATCTCATTTCGAAAATTATGTGCAGTTTCAAGATTTGGTTCGAATTGATCCAACAGTTTTCGAGGAATTGATATCACACTTTACCGAATTGACCACTGAAATCTCAAGTCTTATCTAAACTATCGAACTGAAATTCAACACGTGCATCCCAATTCGAAAACTGTGTAAAATTTCAAGATTTGGTTCGAATTGATCCAACAGTTTTCGAAGAATTGATATCACACTTTGCCGAATTGACCACTGAAATCTTAATTCCTATCAGAACTATCGAACTGAAATTCAACATGTGCATCTCAATTCGTGAACTATGTGCAGTTTCAAGATTTGGTTCGAATTGATCCAACAGTTTTTAGGAGTTGATATCACACTTTGCCGAATTGACCACTGAAATCTCAATCCTTATCAAAACTATCGAACTGAAATTCAACATGTGCATCTCAATTCGAAAACTATGTGCAGTTTCAAAATTTGGTTCGAATTGATCCAACAGTTTTTAGGAATTGATATCACACTTTGCCGAATTGACCACTGAAATCTCCATTCCTATCAGAACTATCGATCTGAAATTCAACATGTGCATCTCATTTCGAAAACTATGTGCAGTTTCAAGATTTGGTTCCAATTGATCCAACAGTTTTCGAGGAATTGATATCACACTTTGCCGAATAGACCACTGAAATCTCAATTCCTATCTGAACAATCGAACTGAAATTCAACAGGTGCATCTCAATCCGAAAACTATGTGCAGTTTCAAGATTTGGTTCGAATTGATCCAACAGTTTTCGAGGAATTGAAATGATATTTTGTCGAATCGACTACTGAAATCTCCATTCCTATCAGAACTATCGATCTGAAATTCAACATGTGCATCTCATTTCGAAAACTATGTGCAGTTTCAAGATTTGGTTCGAATTGATCCAACAGTTTTTGAGGAATTGATATCACACTTTGCCGAATTGACCACTGAAATCTCAATTCCTATCTGAACTATCGAACTGAATTTCAACATGTGCATCTCAATTCGAAAACTGTGTAAAATTTCAAGATTTGGTTCGAATTGATCCAACAGTTTTCGAGGAATTGATATCACACTTTGCCGAATTGACCACTGAAATCTCAATTCCTATCTGAACTATCGAACTGAAATTCAACATGTGCATCTCATTTCGAAAACTATGTGCAGTTTCAAGATTTGGTTCGAATTGATCCAACAGTTTTTGAGGAATTGATATCACACTTTGCCGAATAGACCACTGAAATCTCAATTCCTATCTGAACTATCGAACTGAAATTCAACAGGTGCATCTCAATCCGAAAACTTTGTGCAGTTTCAAGATTTGGTTCGAATTGATCCAATAATTCCTTAGGAATTGAAATGATATTTTGTCGAATCAACTACCTACTGAAATCTCCATTCCTATCAGAACTATCGATCTGAAATTCAACATGTGCATCTCATTTCGAAAACTATGTGCAGTTTCAAGATTTAGTTCCAATTGATCCAACAGTTTTCGAGGAATTGATATCACACTTTACCGAATTGACCACTGAAATCTCAAGTCCTATCTAAACTATCGAACTGAAATTCAACATGTGCATCTCATTTCGAAAACTATGTGCAGTTTCAAGATTTGGTTCGAATTGATCCAACAGTTTTTGAGGAATTGATATCACACTTTGCCGAATAGACCACTGAAATCTCAATTCCTATCTGAACTATCGAACTGAAATTCAACAGGTGCATCTCAATCCGAAAACTCTGTGCAGTTTCAAGATTTGGTTCGAATTGATCCAACAGTTTTCGAGGAATTGATATCACACTTTGCCGAATTGACCACTGAAATCTCAATTCCTATCTGAACTATCGAACTGAAATTCAACATGTGCATCTCAATTCGAAAACTGTGTGAAATTTCAAGATTCGGTTCGAATTGATCAAACAGTTTTCGAGGAATTGATATCACACTTTGCCGAATTGACCACTGAAATCTCAATTCCTATCTGAACTATCGAACTGAAATTCAACCTGTGCATCTCAATTCGAAAACTATGTGCAGTTTCAAGATTTGGGGAGAATTGGTCCAACAATTGTTAATGAATTGATATCACACTTTGCCGAATAGTCCACTGAAATCTCAATTGCTATCTGAACTGAAATTAAACATGTGCTTCTCATTTCGAAAACTATGTGCAGTTTCAAGATTTGGTTCGAATTCATCCAACAGTTTTCGAGGAATTGATATCACACTTTGCCGAATTGACCACTGAAATCTCAATTCCTATCCAAACTATCGAACTGAAATTCAACATGTGCATCTCAATTCGAAAACTGTGTAAAATTTCAAGATTTGGTTCGAATTGATCCAACAGTTTTCGAGGAATTGATATCACACTTTGCCGAATTGACCACTGAAATCTCAATTCCTATCTGAACTATCGGACTGAAATTCAACATGTGCATCTCAATTCGAAAACTGTGTAAAATTTCAAGATTTGGTTCGAATTGATCCAACAGTTTTCGAGGAATTGATATCACACTTTGCCGAATTGACTACTGAAATCTCAATTCCTATCTGAACTATCGAACTGAAATTCAACATATGCATCTCAATTCGAAAACTATGTGCAGTTTCAAGACTTGGGGAGAATTGGTCCAACAGTTTTTGAGGAATTGATATCACACTTTGCCGAATAGACCACTGAAATCTCAATTGCTATCTGAACTATCGAACTGAAATTAAACATGTGCATCTCATTTCCAAAAATTACGTGCAGTTTCAAGATTTGGTTCGAATTGATCTAACAGTTTTCGAGCAATTGATATCACACTTTGCCGAATAGACCACTGAAATCTCAATTCCTATCTCAACTATCGAACTGAAATTCAACAGGTGCATCTCAATCCGAAAACTATGTGCAGTTTCAAGATTTGGTTCGAATTGATCCAACAGTTTTCGAGGAATTGAAATGATATTTTGTCGAATCAACTACTGAAATCTCCATTCCTATCAGAACTATCGAT
Organism: Coccinella septempunctata; assembly: GCF_907165205.1. NCBI lineage: Eukaryota > Metazoa > Arthropoda > Insecta > Coleoptera > Coccinellidae > Coccinella > Coccinella septempunctata. The sequence goes on from NC_058195.1 coordinate 21,106,814, forward strand.
CTGAAATTCAACAAGTGCATCTCATTTCGAAAACTATGTGCAGTTTCAAGATTTGGTTCGAATTGATCCAACAGTTTTTGAGGAATTGATATCACACTTTGCCGAATTGACCACTGAAATCTCAATTCCTATCTGAATTATCGAACTGAAATTCAACAGGTGCATCTCAATCCGAAAACTTTGTGCAGTTTCAAGATTTGGTTCGAATTGATCCAATAATTCCTTAGGAATTGAAATGATATTTTGTCGAATCAACTACCTACTGAAATCTCCATTCCTATCAGAACTATCGATCTGAAATTCAACATGTGCATCTCATTTCGAAAACTATGTGCAGTTTCAAGATTTAGTTCCAATTGATCCAACAGTTTTCGAGGAATTGATATCACACTTTACCGAATTGACCACTGAAATCTCAAGTCCTATCTAAACTATCGAACTGAAATTCAACATGTGCATCTCATTTCGAAAACTATGTGCAGTTTCAAGATTTGGTTCGAATTGATCCAACAGTTTTTGAGGAATTGATATCACACTTTGCCGAATAGACCACTGAAATCTCAATTCCTATCTGAAGTATCGAACTGAAATTCAACAGGTGCATCTCAATCCGAAAACTCTGTGCAGTTTCAAGATTTGGTTCGAATTGATCCAACAGTTTTCGAGGAATTGATATCACACTTTGCCGAATTGACCACTGAAATCTCAATTCCTATCTGAACTATCGAACTGAAATTCAACATGTGCATCTCAATTCGAAAACTGTGTGAAATTTCAAGATTCGGTTCGAATTGATCAAACAGTTTTCGAGGAATTGATATCACACTTTGCCGAATTGACCACTGAAATCTCAATTCCTATCTGAACTATCGAACTGAAATTCAACCTGTGCATCTCAATTCGAAAACTATGTGCAGTTTCAAGATTTGGGGAGAATTGGTCCAACAATTGTTAATGAATTGATATCACACTTTGCCGAATAGTCCACTGAAATCTCAATTGCTATCTGAACTTTCGAACTGAAATTAAACATGTGCTTCTCATTTCGAAAACTATGTGCAGTTTCAAGATTTGGTTCGAATTCATCCAACAGTTTTCGAGGAATTGATATCACACTTTGCCGAATTGACCACTGAAATCTCAATTCCTATCCAAACTATCGAACTGAAATTCAACATGTGCATCTCAATTCGAAAACTGTGTAAAATTTCAAGATTTGGTTCGAATTGATCCAACAGTTTTCGAGGAATTGATATCACACTTTGCCGAATTGACCACTGAAATCTCAATTCCTATCTGAACTATCGAACTGAAATTCAACATGTGCATCTCAATTCGAAAACTGTGTAAAATTTCAAGATTTGGTTCGAATTGATCCAACAGTTTTCGAGGAATTGATATCACACTTTGCCGAATTGACTACTGAAATCTCAATTCCTATCTGAACTATCGAACTGAAATTCAACATATGCATCTCAATTCGAAAACTATGTGCAGTTTCAAGACTTGGGGAGAATTGGTCCAACAGTTTTTGAGGAATTGATATCACACTTTGCCGAATAGACCACTGAAATCTCAATTGCTATCTGAACTATCGAACTGAAATTAAACATGTGCATCTCATTTCCAAAAATTATGTGCAGTTTCAAGATTTGGTTCGAATTGATCCAACAGTTTTCGAGCAATTGATATCACACTTTGCCGAATTGACCACTGAAATCTCAATTCCTATCTGAACTATCGGACTGAAATTCAACATGTGCATCTCAATTCGAAAACTGTGTAAAATTTCAAGATTTGGTTCGAATTGATCCAACAGTTTTCGAGGAATTGATATCACACTTTGCCGAATTGACTACTGAAATCTCAATTCCTATCTGAACTATCGAACTGAAATTCAACATATGCATCTCAATTCGAAAACTATGTGCAGTTTCAAGACTTGGGGAGAATTGGTCCAACAGTTTTTGAGGAATTGATATCACACTTTGCCGAATAGACCACTGAAATCTCAATTGCTATCTGAACTATCGAACTGAAATTAAACATGTGCATCTCATTTCCAAAAATTATGTGCAGTTTCAAGATTTGGTTCGAATTGATCCAACAGTTTTCGAGCAATTGATATCACACTTTGCCGAATAGACCACTGAAATCTCAATTCCTATCTGAACTATCGAACTGAAATTCAACAGGTGCATCTCAATCCGAAAACTATGTGCAGTTTCAAGATTTTGTTCGAATTGATCCAACAGTTTTCGAGGAATTGAAATGATATTTTGTCGAATCAACTACTGAAATCTCCATTCCTATCAGAACTATCGATCTGAAATTCAACATGTGCATCTCATTTCGAAAACTATGTGCAGTTTCAAGATTTGGTTCGAATTGATCCAACAGTTTTTGAGGAATTGATATCACACTTTGCCGAATTGACCACTGAAATCTCAATTCCTATCTGAATTATCGGACTGAATTTCAACATGTGCATCTCAATTCGAAAACTGTGTAAAATTTCAAGATTTGGTTCGAATTGATCCAACAGTTTTCGAGGAATTGATATCACACTTTGCCGAATTGACCACTGAAATCTCAATTCCTATCAGAACTATCGAACTGAAATTCAACATGTGCATCTCATTTCGAAAACTATGTGCAGTTTCAAGATTTGGTTCGAATTGATCCAACAGTTTTTGAGGAATTGATATCACACTTTGCCGAATAGACCACTGAAATCTCAATTCCTAACTGAACTATCGAACTGAAATTCAACAGGTGCATCTCAATCCGAAAACTTTGTGCAGTTTCAAGATTTGGTTCGAATTGATCCAATAATTCCTTAGGAATTGAAATGATATTTTGTCGAATCAACTACCTACTGAAATCTCCATTCCTAACAGAACTATCGATCTGAAATTCAACATGTGCATCTCATTTCGAAAACTATGTGCAGTTTCAAGATTTGGTTCCAATTGATCCAACAGTTTTCGAGGAATTGATATCACACTTTGCCGAATTGACCACTGAAATCTCAATTCCTATCTGAACTATCGAACTGAAATTCAACATATGCATCTCAATTCGAAAACTATGTGCAGTTTCAAGACTTGGGGAGAATTGGTCCAACAGTTTTTGAGGAATTGATATCACACTTTGCCGAATAGACCACTGAAATCTCAATTGTTGGCTGAACTATCGAACTGAAATTCAACATGTGCATCTCATTTCGAAAATTATGTGCAGTTTCAAGATTTGGTTCGAATTGATCCAACAGTTTTCGAGGAATTGATATCACACTTTACCGAATTGACCACTGAAATCTCAAGTCTTATCTAAACTATCGAACTGAAATTCAACACGTGCATCCCAATTCGAAAACTGTGTAAAATTTCAAGATTTGGTTCGAATTGATCCAACAGTTTTCGAAGAATTGATATCACACTTTGCCGAATTGACCACTGAAATCTAAATTCCTATCAGAACTATCGAACTGAAATTCAACATGTGCATCTCAATTCGTGAACTATGTGCAGTTTCAAGATTTGGTTCGAATTGATCCAACAGTTTTTAGGAGTTGATATCACACTTTGCCGAATTGACCACTGAAATCTCAATTCCTATCAAAACTATCGAACTGAAATTCAACATGTGCATCTCAATTCGAAAACTATGTGCAGTTTCAAAATTTGGTTCGAATTGATCCAACAGTTTTTAGGAATTGATATCACACTTTGCCGAATTGACCACTGAAATCTCCATTCCTATCAGAACTATCGATCTGAAATTCAACATGTGCATCTCATTTCGAAAACTATGTGCAGTTTCAAGATTTGGTTCCAATTGATCCAACAGTTTTCGAGGAATTGATATCACACTTTGCCGAATAGACCACTGAAATCTCAATTCCTATCTGAACAATCGAACTGAAATTCAACAGGTGCATCTCAATCCGAAAACTATGTGCAGTTTCAAGATTTGGTTCGAATTGATCCAACAGTTTTCGAGGAATTGAAATGATATTTTGTCGAATCGACTACTGAAATCTCCATTCCTATGAGAACTATCGATCTGAAATTCAACATGTGCATCTCATTTCGAAAACTATGTGCAGTTTCAAGATTTGGTTCGAATTGATCCAACAGTTTTTGAGGAATTGATATCACACTTTGCCGAATTGACCACTGAAATCTCAATTCCTATCTGAATTATCGGACTGAATTTCAACATGTGCATCTCAATTCGAAAACTGTGTAAAATTTCAAGATTTGGTTCGAATTGATCCAACAGTTTTCGAGGAATTGATATCACACTTTGCCGAATTGACCACTGAAATCTCAATTCCTATCTGAAGTATCGAACTGAAATTCAACATGTGCATCTCATTTCGAAAACTATGTGCAGTTTCAAGATTTGGTTCGAATTGATCCAACAGTTTTTGAGGAATTGATATCACACTTTGCCGAATAGACCACTGAAATCTCAATTCCTATCTGAACTATCGAACTGAAATTCAACAGGTGCATCTCAATCCGAAAACTTTGTGCAGTTTCAAGATTTGGTTCGAATTGATCCAATAATTCCTTAGGAATTGAAATGATATTTTGTCGAATCAACTACCTACTGAAATCTCCATTCCTATCAGAACTATCGATCTGAAATTCAACATGTGCATCTCATTTCGAAAACTATGTGCAGTTTCAAGATTTAGTTCCAATTGATCCAACAGTTTTCGAGGAATTGATATCACACTTTACCGAATTGACCACTGAAATCTCAAGTCCTATCTAAACTATCGAACTGAAATTCAACATGTGCATCTCATTTCGAAAACTATGTGCTGTTTCAAGATTTGGTTCGAATTGATCCAACAGTTTTTGAGGAATTGATATCACACTTTGCCGAATAGACCACTGAAATCTCAATTCCTATCTGAAGTATCGAACTGAAATTCAACAGGTGCATCTCAATCCGAAAACTCTGTGCAGTTTCAAGATTTGGTTCGAATTGATCCAACAGTTTTCGAGGAATTGATATCACACTTTGCCGAATTGACCACTGAAATCTCAATTCCTATCTGAACTATCGAACTGAAATTCAACATGTGCATCTCAATTCGAAAACTGTGTGAAATTTCAAGATTCGGTTCGAATTGATCAAACAGTTTTCGAGGAATTGATATCACACTTTGCCGAATTGACCACTGAAATCTCAATTCCTATCTGAACTATCGAACTGAAATTCAACCTGTGCATCTCAATTCGAAAACTATGTGCAGTTTCAAGATTTGGGGAGAATTGGTCCAACAATTGTTAATGAATTGATATCACACTTTGCCGAATAGTCCACTGAAATCTCAATTGCTATCTGAACTGAAATTAAACATGTGCTTCTCATTTCGAAAACTATGTGCAGTTTCAAGATTTGGTTCGAATTCATCCAACAGTTTTCGAGGAATTGATATCACACTTTGCCGAATTGACCACTGAAATCTCAATTCCTATCCAAACTATCGAACTGAAATTCAACATGTGCATCTCAATTCGAAAACTGTGTAAAATTTCAAGATTTGGTTCGAATTGATCCAACAGTTTTCGAGGAATTGATATCACACTTTGCCGAATTGACCACTGAAATCTCAATTCCTATCTGAATTATCGGACTGAATTTCAACATGTGCATCTCAATTCGAAAACTGTGTAAAATTTCAAGATTTGGTTCGAATTGATCCAACAGTTTTCGAGGAATTGATATCACACTTTGCCGAATTGACCACTGAAATCTCAATTCCTATCTGAAGTATCGAACTGAAATTCAACATGTGCATCTCATTTCGAAAACTATGTGCAGTTTCAAGATTTGGTTCGAATTGATCCAACAGTTTTTGAGGAATTGATATCACACTTTGCCGAATAGACCACTGAAATCTCAATTCCTATCTGAACTATCGAACTGAAATTCAACAGGTGCATCTCAATCCGAAAACTTTGTGCAGTTTCAAGATTTGGTTCGAATTGATCCAATAATTCCTTAGGAATTGAAATGATATTTTGTCGAATCAACTACCTACTGAAATCTCCATTCCTATCAGAACTATCGATCTGAAATTCAACATGTGCATCTCATTTCGAAAACTATGTGCAGTTTCAAGATTTAGTTCCAATTGATCCAACAGTTTTCGAGGAATTGATATCACACTTTACCGAATTGACCACTGAAATCTCAAGTCCTATCTAAACTATCGAACTGAAATTCAACATGTGCATCTCATTTCGAAAACTATGTGCTGTTTCAAGATTTGGTTCGAATTGATCCAACAGTTTTTGAGGAATTGATATCACACTTTGCCGAATAGACCACTGAAATCTCAATTCCTATCTGAAGTATCGAACTGAAATTCAACAGGTGCATCTCAATCCGAAAACTCTGTGCAGTTTCAAGATTTGGTTCGAATTGATCCAACAGTTTTCGAGGAATTGATATCACACTTTGCCGAATTGACCACTGAAATCTCAATTCCTATCTGAACTATCGAACTGAAATTCAACATGTGCATCTCAATTCGAAAACTGTGTGAAATTTCAAGATTTGGTTCGAATTGATCAAACAGTTTTCGAGGAATTGATATCACACTTTGCCGAATTGACCACTGAAATCTCAATTCCTATCTGAACTATCGAACTGAAATTCAACCTGTGCATCTCAATTCGAAAACTATGTGCAGTTTCAAGATTTGGGGAGAATTGGTCCAACAATTGTTAATGAATTGATATCACACTTTGCCGAATAGTCCACTGAAATCTCAATTGCTATCTGAACTGAAATTAAACATGTGCTTCTCATTTCGAAAACTATGTGCAGTTTCAAGATTTGGTTCGAATTCATCCAACAGTTTTCGAGGAATTGATATCACACTTTGCCGAATTGACCACTGAAATCTCAATTCCTATCCAAACTATCGAACTGAAATTCAACATGTGCATCTCAATTCGAAAACTGTGTAAAATTTCAAGATTTGGTTCGAATTGATCCAACAGTTTTCGAGGAATTGATATCACACTTTGCCGAATTGACCACTGAAATCTCAATTCCTATCTGAACTATCGAACTGAAATTCAACATGTGCATCTCAATTCGAAAACTGTGTAAAATTTCAAGATTTGGTTCGAATTGATCCAACAGTTTTCGAGGAATTGATATCACACTTTGCCGAATTGACTACTGAAATCTCAATTCCTATCTGAACTATCGAACTGAAATTCAACATATGCATCTCAATTCGAAAACTATGTGCAGTTTCAAGACTTGGGGAGAATTGGTCCAACAGTTTTTGAGGAATTGATATCACACTTTGCCGAATAGACCACTGAAATCTCAATTGCTATCTGAACTATCGAACTGAAATTAAACATGTGCATCTCATTTCCAAAAATTACGTGCAGTTTCAAGATTTGGTTCGAATTGATCCAACAGTTTTCGAGCAATTGATATCACACTTTGCCGAATAGACCACTGAAATCTCAATTCCTATCTCAACTATCGAACTGAAATTCAACAGGTGCATCTCAATCCGAAAACTATGTGCAGTTTCAAGATTTGGTTCGAATTGATCCAACAGTTTTCGAGGAATTGAAATGATATTTTGTCGAATCAACTACTGAAATCTCCATTCCTATCAGAACTATCGATCTGAAATTCAACAAGTGCATCTCATTTCGAAAACTATGTGCAGTTTCAAGATTTGGTTCGAATTGATCCAACAGTTTTTGAGGAATTGATATCACACTTTGCCGAATTGACCACTGAAATCTCAATTCCTATCTGAATTATCGGACTGAATTTCAACATGTGCATCTCAATTCGAAAACTGTGTAAAATTTCAAGATTTGGTTCGAATTGATCCAACAGTTTTCGAGGAATTGATATCACACTTTGCCGAATTGACCACTGAAATCTCAATTCCTATCTGAACTATCTAACTGAAATTCAACATGTGCATCTCATTTCGAAAACTATGTGCAGTTTCAAGATTTGGTTCGAATTGATCCAACAGTTTTTGAGGAATTGATATCACACTTTGCCGAATAGACCACTGAAATCTCAATTCCTATCTGAACTATCGAACTGAAATTCAACAGGTGCATCTCAATCCGAAAACTTTGTGCAGTTGCAAGATTTGGTTCGAATTGATCCAACAGTTTTCGAGGAATTGATATCACACTTTGCCGAATTGACCACTGAAATCTCAATTCCTATCTGAACTATCGAACTGAAATTCAACATGTGCATCTCATTTCGAAAACTATGTGCAGTTTCAAGATTTGGTTCGAATTGATCCAACAGTTTTTGAGGAATTGATATCACACTTTGCCGAATTGACCACTGAAATCTCAATTCCTATCTGAATTATCGGACTGAATTTCAACATGTGCATCTCAATTCGAAAACTGTGTAAAATTTCAAGATTTGGTTCGAATTGATCCAACAGTTTTCGAGGAATTGATATCACACTTTGCCGAATTGACCACTGAAATCTCAATTCCTATCTGAACTATCGAACTGAAATTCAACATGTGCATCTCATTTCGAAAACTATGTGCAGTTTCAAGATTTGGTTCGAATTGATCCAACAGTTTTTGAGGAATTGATATCACACTTTGCCGAATAAACCACTGAAATCTCAATTCCTATCTGAACTATCGAACTGAAATTCAACAGGTGCATCTCAATCCGAAAACTTTGTGCAGTTTCAAGATTTGGTTCGAATTGATCCAATAATTCCTTAGGAATTGAAATGATATTTTGTCGAATCAACTACCTACTGAAATCTCCATTCCTAACAGAACTATCGATCTGAAATTCAACATGTGCATCTCATTTCGAAAACTATGTGCAGTTTCAAGATTTGGTTCCAATTGATCCAACAGTTTTCGAGGAATTGATATCACACTTTGCCGAATTGACCACTGAAATCTCAATTCCTATCTGAACTATCGAACTGAAATTCAACATATGCATCTCAATTCGAAAACTATGTGCAGTTTCAAGACTTGGGGAGAATTGGTCCAACAGTTTTTGAGGAATTGATATCACACTTTGCCGAATAGACCACTGAAATCTCAATTGTTGGCTGAACTATCGAACTGAAATTAAACATGTGCATCTCATTTCGAAAATTATGTGCAGTTTCAAGATTTGGTTCGAATTGATCCAACAGTTTTCGAGGAATTGATATCACACTTTACCGAATTGACCACTGAAATCTCAAGTCTTATCTAAACTATCGAACTGAAATTCAACACGTGCATCCCAATTCGAAAACTGTGTAAAATTTCAAGATTTGGTTCGAATTGATCCAACAGTTTTCGAAGAATTGATATCACACTTTGCCGAATTGACCACTGAAATCTAAATTCCTATCAGAACTATCGAACTGAAATTCAACATGTGCATCTCAATTCGTGAACTATGTGCAGTTTCAAGATTTGGTTCGAATTGATCCAACAGTTTTTAGGAGTTGATATCACACTTTGCCGAATTGACCACTGAAATCTCAATTCCTATCAAAACTATCGAACTGAAATTCAACATGTGCATCTCAATTCGAAAACTATGTGCAGTTTCAAAATTTGGTTCGAATTGATCCAACAGTTTTTAGGAATTGATATCACACTTTGCCGAATTGACCACTGAAATCTCCATTCCTATCAGAACTATCGATCTGAAATTCAAGATGTGCATCTCATTTCGAAAACTATGTGCAGTTTCAAGATTTGGTTCCAATTGATCCAACAGTTTTCGAGGAATTGATATCACACTTTGCCGAATTGACCACTGAAATCTCAATTCCTATCTGAACTATCGAACTGAAATTCAACATATGCATCTCAATTCGAAAACTATGTGCAGTTTCAAGACTTGGGGAGAATTGGTCCAACAGTATTTGAGGAATTGATATCACACTTTGCCGAATAGACCACTGAAATCTCAATTGTTGACTGAACTATCGAACTGAAATTAAACATGTGCATCTCATTTCGAAAATTATGTGCAGTTTCAAGATTTGGTTCGAATTGATCCAACAGTTTTCGAGGAATTGATATCACACTTTACCGAATTGACCACTGAAATCTCAAGTCCTATCTAAACTATCGAACTGAAATTCAACATGTGCATCTCATTTCGAAAACTATGTGCAGTTTCAAGATTTGGTTCGAATTGATCCAACAGTTTTTGAGGAATTGATATCACACTTTGCCGAATAGACCACTGAAATCTCAATTCCTATCTGAACTATCGAACTGAAATTCAACAGGTGCATCTCAATCCGAAAACTCTGTGCAGTTTCAAGATTTGGTTCGAATTGATCCAACAGTTTTCGAGGAATTGATATCACACTTTGCCGAATTGACCACTGAAATCTCGATTCCTATCTGAACTATCGAACTGAAATTCAACATGTGCATCTCAATTCGAAAACTGTGTGAAATTTCAAGATTCGGTTCGAATTGATCAAACAGTTTTCGAGGAATTGATATCACACTTTGCCGAATTGACCACTGAAATCTCAATTCCTATCTGAACTATCGAACTGAAATTCAACCTGTGCATCTCAATTCGAAAACTATGTGCAGTTTCAAGATTTGGGGAGAATTGGTCCAACAGTTTTCGAGGAATTGATATCACACTTTGCCGAATTGACCACTGAAATCTCAATTCCTATCTGAACTATCGAACTGAAATTTAACATGTGCATCTCAATCCGAAAACTTTGTGCAGTTACAAGATTTGGTTCGAATTGATCCAATAATTCCTTAGGAATTGAAATGATATTTTGTCGAATCAACTACCTACTGAAATCCCCATTCCTATCAGAACTATCGATCTGAAATTCAACATGTGCATCTCATTTCTAAAACTATGTGCAGTTTCAAGATTTGATTCCAATTGATCCAACAGTTTTCGAGGAATTGATATCACACTTTGCCGAATTGACCACTGAAATCTCAATTCCTATCTGAACTATCGAACTGAAATTCAACAGGTGCATCTCAATCCGAAAACTTTGTGCAGTCTCAAGATTTGGTTCGAATTGATCCAATAATTCCTTAGGAATTGAAATGATATTTTGTCGAATCAACTACCTACTGAAATCTCCATTCCTATCAGAACTATCGATCTGAAATTCAACATGTGCATCTCATTTCGAAAACTATGTGCAGTTTCAAGATTTAGTTCCAATTGATCCAACAGTTTTCGAGGAATTGATATCACACTTTGCCGAATTGACCACTGAAATCTCAATTCCTATCTGAACTATCGAACTGAAATTTAACATGTGCATCTCATTTCGAAAACTATGTGCAGTTTCAAGGTTTGGTTCGAATTGATCCAGCAGTTTTTGAGGAATTGATATCACACTTTGCCGAATAGACCACTGAAATCTCAATTCCTATCTGAACTATCGAACTGAAATTCAACAGGTGCATCTCAATCCGAAAACTTTGTGCAGTTTCAAGATTTGATTCCAATTGATCCAACAGTTTTCGAGGAATTGATATCACACTTTGCCGAATTGACCACTGAAATCTCAATTCCTATCTGAACTATCGAACTGAAATTCAACAGGTGCATCTCAATCCGAAAACTTTGTGCAGTCTCAAGATTTGGTTCGAATTGATCCAATAATTCCTTAGGAATTGAAATGATATTTTGTCGAATCAACTACCTACTGAAATCTCCATTCCTATCAGAACTATGGATCTGAATTTCAACAGGTGCATCTCATTTCGAAAACTATGTGCAGTTTCAAGATTTGGTTTGAATTGATCCAACAGTTTTCGAGGAATTGATATCACACTTTGCCGAATTGACCACTGAAATCTCAATTCCTATCTGAACTATCGAACTGAAATTTAACATGTGCATCTCATTTCGAAAACTATGTGCAGTTTCAAGGTTTGGTTCGAATTGATCCAGCAGTTTTTGAGGAATTGATATCACACTTTGCCGAATAGACCACTGAAATCTCAATTCCTATCTGAACTATCGAACTGAAATTCAACATGTGCATATCATTTCGAAAACTATGTGCAGTTTAAAGATTTGGTTCGAATTGATCCAACAGTTTTCGAGGAATTGATATCACACTTTGCCGAATTGACCACTGAAATCTCAATTCCTATCTGAACTATCGAACTGAAATTCAACATATGCATCTCAATTCGAAAACTATGTGCAGTTTCAAGACTTGGGGAGAATTGGTCCAACAGTTTTTGAGGAATTGACATCACACTTTGCCGAATAGACCACTGAAATCTCAATTGTTGGCTGAACTATCGAACTGAAATTAAACATGTTCATCTCATTTCGAAAATTATGTGCAGTTTCAAGATTCGGTTCGAATTGATCCAACAGTTTTCGAGGAATTGATATCACACTTTGCCGAATTGACCACTGAAATCTCAATTCCTATCTGAACTATCGAACTGAAATTCAACATATGCATCTCAATTCGAAAACTATGTGCCGTTTCAAGACTTGGGGAGAATTGGTCCAACAGTTTTTGAGGAATTGATATCACACTTTGCCGAATAGACCACTGAAATCTCAATTGTTGGCTGAACTATCGAACTGAAATTAAACATGTGCATCTCGTTTCGAAAATTATGTGCAGTTTCAAGATTCGGTTCGAATTGATCCAACAGTTTTCGAGGAATTGATATCACACTTTACCGAATTGACCACTGAAATCTCAAGTCCTATCTATACTATCGAACTGAAATTCAACATGTGCATCCCAATTCGAAAACTGTGTAAAATTTCAAGATTTGGTTCGAATTGATCCAACAGTTTTCGAAGAATTGATATCACACTTTGCCGAATTGACCACTGAAATCTAAATTCCTATCAGAACTATCGAACTGAAATTCAACATGTGCATCTCAATTCGTGAACTATGTGCAGTTTCAAGATTTGATTCGAATTGATCCAACAGTTTTTAGGAGTTGATATCACACTTTGCCGAATTGACCACTGAAATCTCAATTCCTATCAGAACTATCGAACTGAAATTCAACATGTGCATCTCAATTCGAAAACTATGTGCAGTTTCAAGATTTGGTTCGAATTGATCCAACAGTTTTCGAGGAATTGATATCACACTTTACCGAATTGACCACTGAAATCTCAATTCCTATCTAAACTATCGAACTGAAATTCAACATGTGCATCTCAATTCGAAAACTGTGTAAAATTTCAAGATTTGGTTCGAATTGATCCAACAGTTTTCGAGGAATTGATATCACACTTTGCCGAATTGACCACTGAAATCTCAATTCCTATCTGAACTATCGGACTGAAATTCAACATCTGCATCTCAATTCGAAAACTGTGTAAAATTTCAAGATTTGGTTCGAATTGATTCAACAGTTTTTGAGGAATTGATATCACACTTTGCCGAATTGACCACTGAAATCTCAATTCCTATCTGAACTATCGGACTGAATTTCAACATGTGCATCTCAATTCGAAAACTGTGTAAAATTTCAACTATGAAGAACTATGTGTTTCAAGACTTGGGGAGAATTGGTCCAACAGTTTTAGAGGAATTGATATCACACTTTGCCGAATAGACCACTGAAATCTCAATTGCTATCTGAACTATCGAACTGAAATTAAACATGTGCATCTCATTTCGAAAATTATGTGCAGTTTCAAGATTTGGTTCGAATTGATCCAACAGTTTTCGAGGAATTGATATCACACTTTGCCGAATAGACCACTGAAATCTCAATTCCTATCTGAACTATCGAACTGAAATTCAACATATGCATCTCAATTCGAAAACTATGTGCCGTTTCAAGACTTGGGGAGAATTGGTCCAACAGTTTTTGAGGAATTGATATCACACTTTGCCGAATTGACCACTGAAATCTCAATTCCTATCTGAAGTATCGAACTGAAATTCAACAGGTGCATCTCAATCCGAAAACTCTGTGCAGTTTCAAGATTTGGTTCGAATTGATCCAACAGTTTTCGAGGAATTGATATCACACTTTGCCGAATTGACCACTGAAATCTCAATTCCTATCTGAAGTATCGAACTGAAATTCAACATGTGCATCTCAATTCGAAAACTGTGTGGAATTTCAAGATTCGGTTCGAATTGATCAAACAGTTTTCGAGGAATTGATATCACACTTTGCCGAATTGACCACTGAAATCTCAATTCCTATCTGAACTATCGAACTAAAATTCAACCTGTGCATCTCAATTCGAAAACTATGTGCAGTATCAAGATTTGGGGAGAATTGGTCCAACAATTGTTAATGAATTGATATCACACTTTGCCGAATAGTCCACTAAAATCTCAATTGCTATCTGAACTTTCGAACTGAAATTAAACATGTGCTTCTCATTTCGAAAACAATGTGCAGTTTCAAGATTTGGTTCGAATTCATCCAACAGCTTTCGAGGAATTGATATCACACTTTGCCGAATTGACCACTGAAATCTCAATTCCTATCCAAACTATCGAACTGAAATTCAACATGTGCATCTCAATTCGAAAACTGTGTAAAATTTCAAGATTTGGTTCGAATTGATCCAACAGTTTTCGAGGAATTGATATCACACTTTGCCGAATTGACCACTGAAATCTCAATTCCTATCTGAACTATCGAACTGAAATTCAACATATGCATCTCAATTCGAAAACTATGTGCAGTTTCAAGACTTGGGGAGAATTGGTTCAACAGTTTTTGAGGAATTGATATCACACTTTGCCGAATAGACCACTGAAATCTCAATTGCTATCTGAACTATCGAACTGAAATTAAACATGTGCATCTCATTTCCAAAAATTATGTGCAGTTTCAAGATTTGGTTCGAATTGATCCAACAGTTTTCGAGGAATTGATATCACACTTTGCCGAATAGACCACTGAAATCTCAATTCCTATCTGAACTATCGAACTGAAATTCAACAGGTGCATCTCAATCCGAAAACTGTGTAAAATTTCAAGATTTGGTTCGAATTGATCCAACAGTTTTCGAGGAATTGATATCACACTTTGCCGAATTGACCACTGAAATCTCAATTCCTATCTGAACTATCGAACTGAAATTCAACATGTGCATCTCATTTCGAAAACTATGTGCAGTTTCAAGATTTGGTTCGAATTGATCCAACAGTTTTCGAGGAATTGAAATGATATTTTGTCGAATCAACTACTGAAATCTCCATTCCTATCAGAACTATCGATCTGAAATTCAACGTGTGCATCTCATTTCGAAAACTATGAGCAGTTTCAAGATTTGGTTCGAATTGATCCAACAGTTTTTGAGGAATTGATATCACACTTTGCCGAATTGACCACTGAAATCTCAATTCCTATCTGAACTATCGGACTGAATTTCAACATGTGCATCTCAATTCGAAAACTGTGTAAAATTTCAAGATTTGGTTCGAATTGATCCAACAGTTTTCGAGGAATTGATATCACACTTTGCCGAATTGACCACTGAAATCTCAATTCCTATCTGAACTATCGAACTGAAATTCAACCTGTGCATCTCAATTCAAAAACTGTGTAAAATTTCAAGATTTGGTTCGAATTGATCCAACAGCTTTCGAGGAATTGATATCAATCACACTTTGCCGAATTGACCACTGAAATCTCAATTCCTATCTGAACTATCGGACTGAAATTCAACATGTGCATCTCGATTCGAAAACTGTGTAAAATTTCAAGATTTGGTTCGAATTGATCCAACAGTTTTCGAGGAATTGATATCACACTTTGCCGAATTGACCACTGAAATCTCAATTCCTATCTGAGCTATCGAACTGAAATTCAACATGTGCATCTCATTTCGAAAACTATGTGCAGTTTCAAGATTTGGTTCGAATTGATCCAACAATTTTTGAAGAATTGATATCACACTTTGCCGAAGAGACCACTGAAATCTCAATTGCTATCTGAACTATCAAACTGAAATTAAACATGTGCATCTCATTTCGAAAATTATGTGCAGTTTCAAGATTTGGTTCGAATTGATCCAACAGTTTTCGAGGAATTGATATCGCACTTTACCCAATTGACCACTGAAATATCAATTCCTATCTGAACTATCGAACTGAAATTCAACATGTGCATCTCAATTCGAAAACTGTGTAAAATTCCAAGATTTGGTTCGAATTGATCCAACAGTTTTCGAGGAATTGATATCACACTTTGCCGAATTGACCACTGAAATCTCAATTCCTATCTGAACTATCGGACTGAAATTCAACATGTGCGTCTCAATTCGAAAACTGTGTAAAATTTCAAGATTTGGTTCGAATTGATCCAACAGTTTTCGAGGAATTGATATCACACTTTGCCGAATTGACCACTGAAATCTCAATTCCTATCTGAACTATCGAACTGAAATTTAACATGTGCATCTCATTTCGAAAACTATGTGCAGTTTCAAGGTTTGGTTCGAATTGATCCAGCAGTTTTTGAGGAATTGATATCACACTTTACCGAATTGACCACTGAAATCTCAAGTCCTATCTATACTATCGAACTGAAATTCAACATGTGCATCCCAATTCGAAAACTGTGTAAAATTTCAAGATTTGGTTCGAATTGATCCAACAGTTTTCGAAGAATTGATATCACACTTTACCGAATCGACCACTAAAATCTAAATTCCTATCAGAACTATCGAACTGAAATTCAACAGGTGCATCTCAATCCGAAAACTTTGTGCAGTTTCAAGATTTGGTTCGAATTGATCCAATAGTTCCTTAGGAATTGAAATGATATTTTGTCGAATCAACTACTGAAATCTCCATTCCTATCAGAACTATCGATCTGAAATTCAACATGTGCATATCATTTAGGAAACTATGTGCAGTTTCAAGATTTGGTTCGAATTGATCCAACAGTTTTCGAGGAATTGATATCACACTTTGCCGAATTGACCACTGAAATCTCAATTCCTATCTGAACTATCGAACTGAAATTCAACATATGCATCTCAATTCGAAAACTATGTGCAGTTTCAAGACTTGCTGAGAATTGGTCCAACAGTTTTTGAGGAATTGATATCACACTTTGCCGAATAGACCACTGAAATCTCAATTGTTGGCTGAACTATCGAACTGAAATTAAACATGTGCATCTCATTTCGAAAATTATGTGCAGTTTCAAGATTCGGTTCGAATTGATCCAACAGTTTTCGAGGAATTGATATCACACTTTACCGAATTGACCACTGAAATCTCAAGTCCTATCTATACTATCGAACTGAAATTCAACATGTGCATCCCAATTCGAAAACTGTGTAAAATTTCAAGATTTGGTTCGAATTGATTCAACAGTTTTTGAGGAATTGATATCACACTTTGCCGAATTGACCACTGAAATCTCAATTCCTATCTGAACTATCGGACTGAATTTCAACATGTGCATCTCAATTCGAAAACTGTGTAAAATTTCAACTATGAAGAACTATGTGTTTCAAGACTTGGGGAGAATTGGTCCAACAGTTTTAGAGGAATTGATATCACACTTTGCCGAATAGACCACTGAAATCTCAATTGCTATCTGAACTATCGAACTGAAATTAAACATGTGCATCTCATTTCGAAAATTATGTGCAGTTTCAAGATTTGGTTCGAATTGATCCAACAGTTTTCGAGGAATTGATATCACACTTTGCCGAATAGACCACTGAAATCTCAATTCCTATCTGAACTATCGAACTGAAATTCAACATATGCATCTCAATTCGAAAACTATGTGCCGTTTCAAGACTTGGGGAGAATTGGTCCAACAGTTTTTGAGGAATTGATATCACACTTTGCCGAATTGACCACTGAAATCTCAATTCCTATCTGAAGTATCGAACTGAAATTCAACAGGTGCATCTCAATCCGAAAACTCTGTGCAGTTTCAAGATTTGGTTCGAATTGATCCAACAGTTTTCGAGGAATTGATATCACACTTTGCCGAATTGACCACTGAAATCTCAATTCCTATCTGAAGTATCGAACTGAAATTCAACATGTGCATCTCAATTCGAAAACTGTGTGGAATTTCAAGATTCGGTTCGAATTGATCAAACAGTTTTCGAGGAATTGATATCACACTTTGCCGAATTGACCACTGAAATCTCAATTCCTATCTGAACTATCGAACTAAAATTCAACCTGTGCATCTCAATTCGAAAACTATGTGCAGTATCAAGATTTGGGGAGAATTGGTCCAACAATTGTTAATGAATTGATATCACACTTTGCCGAATAGTCCACTAAAATCTCAATTGCTATCTGAACTTTCGAACTGAAATTAAACATGTGCTTCTCATTTCGAAAACAATGTGCAGTTTCAAGATTTGGTTCGAATTCATCCAACAGCTTTCGAGGAATTGATATCACACTTTGCCGAATTGACCACTGAAATCTCAATTCCTATCCAAACTATCGAACTGAAATTCAACATGTGCATCTCAATTCGAAAACTGTGTAAAATTTCAAGATTTGGTTCGAATTGATCCAACAGTTTTCGAGGAATTGATATCACACTTTGCCGAATTGACCACTGAAATCTCAATTCCTATCTGAACTATCGAACTGAAATTCAACATATGCATCTCAATTCGAAAACTATGTGCAGTTTCAAGACTTGGGGAGAATTGGTTCAACAGTTTTTGAGGAATTGATATCACACTTTGCCGAATAGACCACTGAAATCTCAATTGCTATCTGAACTATCGAACTGAAATTAAACATGTGCATCTCATTTCCAAAAATTATGTGCAGTTTCAAGATTTGGTTCGAATTGATCCAACAGTTTTCGAGGAATTGATATCACACTTTGCCGAATAGACCACTGAAATCTCAATTCCTATCTGAACTATCGAACTGAAATTCAACAGGTGCATCTCAATCCGAAAACTGTGTAAAATTTCAAGATTTGGTTCGAATTGATCCAACAGTTTTCGAGGAATTGATATCACACTTTGCCGAATTGACCACTGAAATCTCAATTCCTATCTGAACTATCGAACTGAAATTCAACATGTGCATCTCAATTCGAAAACTATGTGCAGTTTCAAGATTTGGTTCGAATTGATCCAACAGTTTTCGAGGAATTGAAATGATATTTTGTCGAATCGACTACTGAAATCTCCATTCCTATCAGAACTATCGATCTGAAATTCAACGTGTGCATCTCATTTCGAAAACTATGTGCAGTTTCAAGATTTGGTTCGAATTGATCCAACAGTTTTTGAGGAATTGATATCACACTTTGCCGAATTGACCACTGAAATCTCAATTCCTATCTGAACTATCGGACTGAATTTCAACATGTGCATCTCAATTCGAAAACTGTGTAAAATTTCAAGATTTGGTTCGAATTGATCCAACAGTTTTCGAGGAATTGATATCACACTTTGCCGAATTGACCACTGAAATCTCAATTCCTATCTGAACTATCGAACTGAAATTCAACCTGTGCATCTCAATTCAAAAACTGTGTAAAATTTCAAGATTTGGTTCGAATTGATCCAACAGCTTTCGAGGAATTGATATCAATCACACTTTGCCGAATTGACCACTGAAATCTCAATTCCTATCTGAACTATCGGACTGAAATTCAACATGTGCATCTCGATTCGAAAACTGTGTAAAATTTCAAGATTTGGTTCGAATTGATCCAACAGTTTTCGAGGAATTGATATCACACTTTGCCGAATTGACCACTGAAATCTCAATTCCTATCTGAGCTATCGAACTGAAATTCAACATGTGCATCTCATTTCGAAAACTATGTGCAGTTTCAAGATTTGGTTCGAATTGATCCAACAATTTTTGAAGAATTGATATCACACTTTGCCGAAGAGACCACTGAAATCTCAATTGCTATCTGAACTATCAAACTGAAATTAAACATGTGCATCTCATTTCGAAAATTATGTGCAGTTTCAAGATTTGGTTCGAATTGATCCAACAGTTTTCGAGGAATTGATATCGCACTTTACCCAATTGACCACTGAAATATCAATTCCTATCTGAACTATCGAACTGAAATTCAACATGTGCATCTCAATTCGAAAACTGTGTAAAATTCCAAGATTTGGTTCGAATTGATCCAACAGTTTTCGAGGAATTGATATCACACTTTGCCGAATTGACCACTGAAATCTCAATTCCTATCTGAACTATCGGACTGAAATTCAACATGTGCGTCTCAATTCGAAAACTGTGTAAAATTTCAAGATTTGGTTCGAATTGATCCAACAGTTTTCGAGGAATTGATATCACACTTTGCCGAATTGACCACTGAAATCTCAATTCCTATCTGAACTATCGAACTGAAATTTAACATGTGCATCTCATTTCGAAAACTATGTGCAGTTTCAAGGTTTGGTTCGAATTGATCCAGCAGTTTTTGAGGAATTGATATCACACTTTACCGAATTGACCACTGAAATCTCAAGTCCTATCTATACTATCGAACTGAAATTCAACATGTGCATCCCAATTCGAAAACTGTGTAAAATTTCAAGATTTGGTTCGAATTGATCCAACAGTTTTCGAAGAATTGATATCACACTTTACCGAATCGACCACTAAAATCTAAATTCCTATCAGAACTATCGAACTGAAATTCAACAGGTGCATCTCAATCCGAAAACTTTGTGCAGTTTCAAGATTTGGTTCGAATTGATCCAATAGTTCCTTAGGAATTGAAATGATATTTTGTCGAATCAACTACTGAAATCTCCATTCCTATCAGAACTATCGATCTGAAATTCAACATGTGCATATCATTTAGGAAACTATGTGCAGTTTCAAGATTTGGTTCGAATTGATCCAACAGTTTTCGAGGAATTGATATCACACTTTGCCGAATTGACCACTGAAATCTCAATTCCTATCTGAACTATCGAACTGAAATTCAACATATGCATCTCAATTCGAAAACTATGTGCAGTTTCAAGACTTGCTGAGAATTGGTCCAACAGTTTTTGAGGAATTGATATCACACTTTGCCGAATAGACCACTGAAATCTCAATTGTTGGCTGAACTATCGAACTGAAATTAAACATGTGCATCTCATTTCGAAAATTATGTGCAGTTTCAAGATTCGGTTCGAATTGATCCAACAGTTTTCGAGGAATTGATATCACACTTTACCGAATTGACCACTGAAATCTCAAGTCCTATCTATACTATCGAACTGAAATTCAACATGTGCATCCCAATTCGAAAACTGTGTAAAATTTCAAGATTTGGTTCGAATTGATCCAACAGTTTTCGAGGAATTGATATCACACTTTGCCGAATTGACCACTGAAATCTCAATTCCTATCTGAACTATCGGACTGAAATTCAACATGTGCGTCTCAATTCGAAAACTGTGTAAAATTTGAAGATTTGGTTCGAATTGATCCAACAGTTTTCGAAGAATTGATATCACACTTTGGCGAATTGACCACTGAAATCTAAATTCCTATCAGAACTATCGAACTGAAATTCAACATGTGCATCTCAATTCGTGAAATATGTGCAGTTTCAAGATTTGGTTCGAATTGATCCAACAGTTTTTAGGAGTCGATATCACACTTTGCCGAATTGACCACTGAAATCTCAATTCCTATCAGAACTATCGAACTGAAATTCAACATGTGCATCTCAATTCGAAAACTATGTGCAGTTTCAAGATTTGGTTCGAATTGATCCAACAGTTTTTAGGAATTGATATCACACTTTGCCGAATTGACCACTGAAATCTCAATTCCTATCTGAACTATCGGACTGAAATTCAACATGTGCATCTCAATTCGAGAACTATGTGCAGTTTCAAGATTTGGTTCGAATTGATCCAACAGTTTTTGAGGAATTAATATCACACTTTGCCGAATAGACCACTGAAATCTCAATTGCTATCTGAACTATCGAACTGAAATTAAACATGTGCATCTCATTTCGAAAATTATGTGCAGTTTCAAGATTTGGTTCGAATTGATCCAACAGTTTTCGAGGAATTGATATCACACTTTACCGAATTGACCACTGAAATCTCAATTCCTATCTGAACTATCGAACTGAAATTTAACATGTGCATCTCATTTCGAAAACTATGTGCAGTTTCAAGGTTTGGTTCGAATTGATCCAGCAGTTTTTGAGGAATTGATATCACACTTTACCGAATTGACCACTGAAATCTCAAGTCCTATCTATACTATCGAACTGAAATTCAACATGTGCATCCCAATTCGAAAACTGTGTAAAATTTCAAGATTTGGTTCGAATTGATCCAACAGTTTTCGAAGAATTGATATGACACTTTACCGAATCGACCACTAAAATCTAAATTCCTATCAGAACTATCGAACTGAAATTCAACAGGTGCATCTCAATCCGAAAACTTTGTGCAGTTTCAAGATTTGGTTCGAATTGATCCAATAGTTCCTTAGGAATTGAAATGATATTTTGTCGAATCAACTACTGAAATCTCCATTCCTATCAGAACTATCGATCTGAAATTCAACATGTGCATATCATTTAGGAAACTATGTGCAGTTTCAAGATTTGGTTCGAATTGATCCAACAGTTTTCGAGGAATTGATATCACACTTTGCCGAATTGACCACTGAAATCTCAATTCCTATCTGAACTATCGAACTGAAATTCAACATATGCATCTCTATTCGAAAACTATGTGCAGTTTCAAGACTTGCTGAGAATTGGTCCAACAGTTTTTGAGGAATTTATATCACACTTTGCCGAATTGACCACTGAAATCTCAATTGTTGGCTGAACTATCGAACTGAAATTAAACATGTGCATCTCGTTTCGAAAATTATGTGCAGTTTCAAGATTCGGTTCGAATTGATCCAACAGTTTTCGAGGAATTGATATCACACTTTACCGAATTGACCACTGAAATCTCAATTCCTATCTAAACTATCGAACTGAAATTCAACATGTGCATCTCAATTCGAAAACTGTGTAAAATTTCAAGATTTGGTTCGAATTGATCCAACAGTTTTCGAGGAATTGATATCACACTTTGCCGAATTGACCACTGAAATCTCAATTCCTATCTGAACTATCGGACTGAAATTCAACATCTGCATCTCAATTCGAAAACTGTGTAAAATTTCAAGATTTGGTTCGAATTGATTCAACAGTTTTTGAGGAATTGATATCACACTTTGCCGAATTGACCACTGAAATCTCAATTCCTATCTGAACTATCGGACTGAATTTCAACATGTGCATCTCAATTCGAAAACTGTGTAAAATTTCAACTATGAAGAACTATGTGTTTCAAGACTTGGGGAGAATTGGTCCAACAGTTTTAGAGGAATTGATATCACACTTTGCCGAATAGACCACTGAAATCTCAATTGCTATCTGAACTATCGAACTGAAATTAAACATGTGCATCTCATTTCGAAAATTATGTGCAGTTTCAAGATTTGGTTCGAATTGATCCAACAGTTTTCGAGGAATTGATATCACACTTTGCCGAATAGACCACTGAAATCTCAATTCCTATCTGAACTATCGAACTGAAATTCAACATATGCATCTCAATTCGAAAACTATGTGCCGTTTCAAGACTTGGGGAGAATTGGTCCAACAGTTTTTGAGGAATTGATATCACACTTTGCCGAATAGACCACTGAAATCTCAATTGTTGGCTGAACTATCGAACTGAAATTAAACATGTGCATCTCGTTTCGAAAATTATGTGCAGTTTCAAGATTCGGTTCGAATTGATCCAACAGTTTTCGAGGAATTGATATCACACTTTACCGAATTGACCACTGAAATCTCAAGTCCTATCTATACTATCGAACTGAAATTCAACATGTGCATCCCAATTCGAAAACTGTGTAAAATTTCAAGATTTGGTTCGAATTGATCCAACAGTTTTCGAAGAATTGATATCACACTTTGCCGAATTGACCACTGAAATCTCAATTCCTATCAGAACTATCGAACTGAAATTCAACATGTGCATCTCAATTCGTGAACTATGTGCAGTTTCAAGATTTGATTCGAATTGATCCAACAGTTTTTAGGAGTTGATATCACACTTTGCCGAATTGACCACTGAAATCTCAATTCCTATCAGAACTATCGAACTGAAATTCAACATGTGCATCTCAATTCGAAAACTATGTGCAGTTTCAAGATTTGGTTCGAATTGATCAAACAGTTTTCGAGGAATTGATATCACACTTTACCGAATTGACCACTGAAATCTCAATTCCTATCTAAACTATCGAACTGAAATTCAACATGTGCATCTCAATTCGAAAACTGTGTAAAATTTCAAGATTTGGTTCGAATTGATCCAATAGTTTTCGAGGAATTGATATCACACTTTGCCGAATTGACCACTGAAATCTCAATTCCTATCTGAACTATCGGACTGAATTTCAACATGTGCATCTCAATTCGAAAACTGTCTAAAATTTCAAGATTTGGTTCGAATTGATCCAACAGTTTTCGAGGAATTGATATCACACTTTGCCGAATTCACCACTGAAATCTCAATTCCTATCTGAACTATCGAACTGAAATTCAACATGTGCATCTCATTTCGAAAACTATGTGCAGTTTCAAGATTTGGTTCGAATTGATCCAACAGTCTTTGAGGAATTGATATCACACTTTGCCGAATAGGCCACTGAAATCTCAATTCCTATCTGAAGTATCGAACTGAAATTCAACAGGTGCATCTCAATCCGAAAACTCTGTGCAGTTTCAAGATTTGGTTCGAATTGATCCAACAGTTTTCGAGGAATTGATATCACACTTTGCCGAATGGACCACTGAAATCTCAATTCCTATCTGAACTATCGAACTGAAATTCAACATGTGCATCTCAATTCGAAAACTGTGTGAAATTTCAAGATTCGGTTCGAATTGATCAAACAGTTTTCGAGGAATTGATATCACACTTTGCCGAATTGACCACTGAAATCTCAATTCCTATCTGAACTATCGAACTGAAATTCTGTGCATCTCAATTCGAAAACTATGTGCAGTTTCAAGATTTGGGGAGAATTGGTCCAACAATTGTTAATGACTTGATATCACACTTTGCCGAATAGTCCACTGAAATCTCAATTGCTATCTGAACTTTCGAACTGAAATTAAACATGTGCTTCTCATTTCGAAAACTATGTGCAGTTTCAAGATTTGGTTCGAATTCATCCAACAGTTTTCGAGGAATTGATATCACACTTTGCCGAATTGACCACTGAAATCTCAATTCCTATCCAAACTATCGAACTGAAATTCAACATGTGCATCTCAATTCGAAAACTGTGTAAAATTTCAAGATTTGGTTCGAATTGATCCAACAGTTTTCGAGGAATTGATATCACACTTTGCCGAATTGACCACTGAAATCTCAATTCCTATCTGAACTATCGGACTGAAATTCAACATCTGCATCTCAATTCGAAAACTGTGTAAAATTTCAAGATTTGGTTCGAATTGATCCAACAGTTTTCGAGGAATTGATATCACACTTTGCCGAATTGATCACTGAAATCTCAATTCCTATCTGAACTATCGAACTGAAATTCAACATATGCATCTCAATCCGAAAACTATGTGCAGTTTCAAGATTTGGTTCGAATTGATCCAACAGTTTTCGAGGAATTGAAATGATATTTTGTCGAATCAACTACTGAAATCTCCATTCCTATCAGAACTATCGATCTGAAATTCAACATGTGCATCTCATTTCGAAAACTATGTGCAGTTTCAAGATTTGGTTCGAATTTATTCAACAGTTTTTGAGGAAATGATATCACAATTTGCCGAATTGACCACTGAAATCTCAATTCCTATCTGAACTATCGGACTGAATTTCAACATGTGCATCTCAATTCGAAAACTGTCTAAAATTTCAACTATGAAGAACTATGTGTTTCAAGACTTGGGGAGAATTGGTCCAACAGTTTTAGAGGAATTGATATCACACTTTGCCGAATAGACCACTGAAATCTCAATTGCTATCTGAACTATCGAACTGAAATTAAACATGTGCATCTCATTTCGAAAATTATGTGCAGTTTCAAGATTTGGTTCGAATTGATCCAACAGTTTTCGAGGAATTGATATCACACTTTGCCGAATAGACCACTGAAATCTCAATTCCTATCTGAACTATCGAACTGAAATTCAACAGGTGCATCTCAATCCGAAAACTATGTGCAGTTTCAAGATTTGGTTCGGATTGATCCAACAGTTTTCGAGGAATTGAAATGATATTTTGTCGAATCAACTACTGAAATCTCCATTCCTATCAGAACTATCGATCTGAAATTCAACATGTGCATCTCATTTCGAAAATTATGTGCAGTTTCAAGATTTGGTTCGAATTGATCCAACAGTTTTTGAGGAATTGATATCACACTTTGCCGAATTGACCACTGAAATCTCAATTCCTATCTGAACTATCGGACTGAATTTCAACATGTGCATCTCAATTCGAAAACTGTGTAAAATTTCAAGATTTGGTTCGAATTGATCCAACAGTTTTCGAGGAATTGATATCACACTTTGCCGAATTGACCACTGAAATCTCAATTCCTATCTGAACTATCGAACTGAAATTCAACATGTGCATCTCATTTCGAAAACTATGTGCAGTTTCAAGATTTAGTTCGAATTGATCCAACAGTTTTTGAGGAATCGATATCACACTTTGCCGAATAGACCACTGAAATCTCAATTCCTATCTGAACTATCGAACTGAAATTCAACAGGTGCATCTCAATCCGAAAACTTTGTGCAGTTTCAAGATTTGGTTCGAATTGATCCAATAATTCCTTAGGAATTGAAATGATATTTTGTCGAATCAACTACCCACTGAAATCTCCATTCCTATCAGAACTATCGATCTGAAATTCAACATGTGCATCTCATTTCGAAAACTATGTGCAGTTTCAAGATTTGGTTCCAATTGATCCAACAGTTTTCGAGGAATTGATATCACACTTTGCCGAATTGACCACTGAAATCTCAATTCCTATCTGAACTATCGAACTGAAATTCAACATATGCATCTCAATTCGAAAACTATGTGCAGTTTCAAGACTTGGGGAGAATTGGTCCAACAGTATTTGAGGAATTGATATCACACTTTGCCGAATAGACCACTGAAATCTCAATTGTTGACTGAACTATCGAACTGAAATTAAACATGTGCATCTCATTTCGAAAATGATGTGCAGTTTCAAGATTTGGTTCGAATTGATCCAACAGTTTTCGAGGAATTGATATCACACTTTACCGAATTGACCACTGAAATCTCAAGTCCTATCTAAACTATCGAACTGAAATTCAACATGTGCATCTCATTTCGAAAACTATGTGCAGTTTCAAGATTTGGTTCGAATTGATCCAACAGTTTTTGAGGAATTGATATCACACTTTGCCGAATAGACCACTGAAATCTCAATTCCTATCTGAAGTATCGAACTGAAATTCAACAGGTGCATCTCAATCCGAAAACTCTGTGCAGTTTCAAGATTTGGTTCGAATTGATCCAACAGTTTTCGAGGAATTGATATCACACTTTGCCGAATTGACCACTGAAATCTCGATTCCTATCTGAACTATCGAACTGAAATTCAACATGTGCATCTCAATTCGAAAACTGTGTGAAATTTCAAGATTCGGTTCGAAGTGATCAAACAGTTTTCGAGGAATTGATATCACACTTTGCCGAATTGACCACTGAAATCTCAATTCCTATCTGAACTATCGAACTGAAATTCAACCTGTGCATCTCAATTCGAAAACTATGTGCAGTTTCAAGATTTGGGGAGAATTGGTCCAACAGTTTTCGAGGAATTGATATCACACTTTGCCGAATTGACCACTGAAATCTCAATTCCTATCTGAACTATCGAACTGAAATTTAACATGTGCATCTCAATCCGAAAACTTTGTGCAGTTACAAGATTTGGTTCGAATTGATCCAATAATTCCTTAGGAATTGAAATGATATTTTGTCGAATCAACTACCTACTGAAATCTCCATTCCTATCAGAAATATCGATCTGAAATTCAACATGTGCATCTCATTTCGAAAACTATGTGCAGTTTCAAGATTTGATTCCAATTGATCCAACAGTTTTCGAGGAATTGATATCACACTTTGCCGAATTGACCACTGAAATCTCAATTCCTATCTGAACTATCGAACTGAAATTCAACAGGTGCATCTCAATCCGAAAACTTTGTGCAGTTTCAAGATTTGGTTCGAATTGATCCAATAATTCCTTAGGAATTGAAATGATATTTTGTCGAATCAACTACCTACTGAAATCTCCATTCCTATCAGAACTATCGATCTGAAATTCAACATGTGCATCTCATTTCGAAAACTATGTGCAGTTTCAAGATTTGGTTCCAATTGATCCAACAGTTTTCGAGGAATTGATATCACACTTTGCCGAATTGACCACTGAAATCTCAATTCCTATCTGAACTATCGAACTGAAATTCAACATATGCATCTCAATTCGAAAACTATGTGCAGTTTCAAGACTTGGGGAGAATTGGTCCAACAGTATTTGAGGAATTGATATCACACTTTGCCGAATAGACCACTGAAATCTCAATTGTTGACTGAACTATCGAACTGAAATTAAACATGTGCATCTCATTTCGAAAATGATGTGCAGTTTCAAGATTTGGTTCGAATTGATCCAACAGTTTTCGAGGAATTGATATCACACTTTACCGAATTGACCACTGAAATCTCAAGTCCTATCTAAACTATCGAACTGAAATTCAACATGTGCATCTCATTTCGAAAACTATGTGCAGTTTCAAGATTTGGTTCGAATTGATCCAACAGTTTTTGAGGAATTGATATCACACTTTGCCGAATAGACCACTGAAATCTCAATTCCTATCTGAAGTATCGAACTGAAATTCAACAGGTGCATCTCAATCCGAAAACTCTGTGCAGTTTCAAGATTTGGTTCGAATTGATCCAACAGTTTTCGAGGAATTGATATCACACTTTGCCGAATTGACCACTGAAATCTCGATTCCTATCTGAACTATCGAACTGAAATTCAACATGTGCATCTCAATTCGAAAACTGTGTGAAATTTCAAGATTCGGTTCGAATTGATCAAACAGTTTTCGAGGAATTGATATCACACTTTGCCGAATTGACCACTGAAATCTCAATTCCTATCTGAACTATCGAACTGA
This sequence comes from Coccinella septempunctata, assembly GCF_907165205.1. Taxonomy (NCBI): domain Eukaryota; kingdom Metazoa; phylum Arthropoda; class Insecta; order Coleoptera; family Coccinellidae; genus Coccinella; species Coccinella septempunctata. The sequence continues at coordinate 21,136,084 of NC_058195.1, forward strand.
AATTCAACCTGTGCATCTCAATTCGAAAACTATGTGCAGTTTCAAGATTTGGGGAGAATTGGTCCAACAGTTTTCGAGGAATTGATATCACACTTTGCCGAATTGACCACTGAAATCTCAATTCCTATCTGAACTATCGAACTGAAATTTAACATGTGCATCTCAATCCGAAAACTTTGTGCAGTTACAAGATTTGGTTCGAATTGATCCAATAATTCCTTAGGAATTGAAATGATATTTTGTCGAATCAACTACCTACTGAAATCTCCATTCCTATCAGAAATATCGATCTGAAATTCAACATGTGCATCTCATTTCGAAAACTATGTGCAGTTTCAAGATTTGATTCCAATTGATCCAACAGTTTTCGAGGAATTGATATCACACTTTGCCGAATTGACCACTGAAATCTCAATTCCTATCTGAACTATCGAACTGAAATTCAACAGGTGCATCTCAATCCGAAAACTTTGTGCAGTTTCAAGATTTGGTTCGAATTGATCCAATAATTCCTTAGGAATTGAAATGATATTTTGTCGAATCAACTACCTACTGAAATCTCCATTCCTATCAGAACTATCGATCTGAAATTCAACATGTGCATCTCATTTCGAAAACTATGTGCAGTTTCAAGATTTAGTTCCAATTGATCCAACAGTTTTCGAGGAATTGATATCACACTTTACCGAATTGACCACTGAAATCTCAAGTCCTATCTAAACTATCGAACTGAAATTCAACATGTGCATCTCATTTCGAAAACTATGTGCAGTTTCAAGATTTGGTTCGAATTGATCCAACAGTTTTTGAGGAATTGATATCACACTTTGCCGAATAGACCACTGAAATCTCAATTCCTATCTGAAGTATCGAACTGAAATTCAACAGGTGCATCTCAATCCGAAAACTCTGTGCAGTTTCAAGATTTGGTTCGAATTGATCCAACAGTTTTCGAGGAATTGATATCACACTTTGCCGAATTGACCACTGAAATCTCAATTCCTATCTGAACTATCGAACTGAAATTCAACATGTGCATCTCAATTCGAAAACTGTGTGAAATTTCAAGATTCGGTTCGAATTGATCAAACAGTTTTCGAGGAATTGATATCACACTTTGCCGAATTGACCACTGAAATCTCAATTCCTATCTGAACTATCGAACTGAAATTCAACCTGTGCATCTCAATTCGAAAACTATGTGCAGTTTCAAGATTTGGGGAGAATTGGTCCAACAATTGTTAATGAATTGATATCACACTTTGCCGAATAGTCCACTGAAATCTCAATTGCTATCTGAACTTTCGAACTGAAATTAAACATGTGCTTCTCATTTCGAAAACTATGTGCAGTTTCAAGATTTGGTTCGAATTCATCCAACAGTTTTCGAGGAATTGATATCACACTTTGCCGAATTGACCACTGAAATCTCAATTCCTATCTGAAGTATCGAACTGAAATTCAACAGGTGCATCTCAATCCGAAAACTCTGTGCAGTTTCAAGATTTGGTTCGAATTGATCCAACAGTTTTCGAGGAATTGATATCACACTTTGCCGAATTGACCACTGAAATCTCAATTCCTATCCAAACTATCGAACTGAAATTCAACATGTGCATCTCAATTCGAAAACTGTGTAAAATTTCAAGATTTGGTTCGAATTGATCCAACAGTTTTCGAGGAATTGATATCACACTTTGCCGAATTGACCACTGAAATCTCAATTCCTATCTGAACTATCGGACTGAAATTCAACATGTGCATCTCAATTCGAAAACTGTGTAAAATTTCAAGATTTGGTTCGAATTGATCCAACAGTTTTCGAGGAATTGATATCACACTTTGCCGAATTGACTACTGAAATCTCAATTCCTATCTGAACTATCGAACTGAAATTCAACATATGCATCTCAATTCGAAAACTATGTGCAGTTTCAAGACTTGGGGAGAATTGGTCCAACAGTTTTTGAGGAATTGATATCACACTTTGCCGAATAGACCACTGAAATCTCAATTGCTATCTGAACTATCGAACTGAAATTAAACATGTGCATCTCATTTCCAAAAATTATGTGCAGTTTCAAGATTTGGTTCGAATTGATCCAACAGTTTTCGAGCAATTGATATCACACTTTGCCGAATTGACCACTGAAATCTCAATTCCTATCTGAACTATCGGACTGAAATTCAACATGTGCATCTCAATTCGAAAACTGTGTAAAATTTCAAGATTTGGTTCGAATTGATCCAACAGTTTTCGAGGAATTGATATCACACTTTGCCGAATTGACTACTGAAATCTCAATTCCTATCTGAACTATCGAACTGAAATTCAACATATGCATCTCAATTCGAAAACTATGTGCAGTTTCAAGACTTGGGGAGAATTGGTCCAACAGTTTTTGAGGAATTGATATCACACTTTGCCGAATAGACCACTGAAATCTCAATTGCTATCTGAACTATCGAACTGAAATTAAACATGTGCATCTCATTTCCAAAAATTATGTGCAGTTTCAAGATTTGGTTCGAATTGATCCAACAGTTTTCGAGCAATTGATATCACACTTTGCCGAATAGACCACTGAAATCTCAATTCCTATCTGAACTATCGAACTGAAATTCAACAGGTGCATCTCAATCCGAAAACTATGTGCAGTTTCAAGATTTTGTTCGAATTGATCCAACAGTTTTCGAGGAATTGAAATGATATTTTGTCGAATCAACTACTGAAATCTCCATTCCTATCAGAACTATCGATCTGAAATTCAACATGTGCATCTCATTTCGAAAACTATGTGCAGTTTCAAGATTTGGTTCGAATTGATCCAACAGTTTTTGAGGAATTGATATCACACTTTGCCGAATTGACCACTGAAATCTCAATTCCTATCTGAATTATCGGACTGAATTTCAACATGTGCATCTCAATTCGAAAACTGTGTAAAATTTCAAGATTTGGTTCGAATTGATCCAACAGTTTTCGAGGAATTGATATCACACTTTGCCGAATTGACCACTGAAATCTCAATTCCTATCTGAACTATCGAACTGAAATTCAACATGTGCATCTCATTTCGAAAACTATGTGCAGTTTCAAGATTTGGTTCGAATTGATCCAACAGTTTTTGAGGAATTGATATCACACTTTGCCGAATAGACCACTGAAATCTCAATTCCTAACTGAACTATCGAACTGAAATTCAACAGGTGCATCTCAATCCGAAAACTTTGTGCAGTTTCAAGATTTGGTTCGAATTGATCCAATAATTCCTTAGGAATTGAAATGATATTTTGTCGAATCAACTACCTACTGAAATCTCCATTCCTAACAGAACTATCGATCTGAAATTCAACATGTGCATCTCATTTCGAAAACTATGTGCAGTTTCAAGATTTGGTTCCAATTGATCCAACAGTTTTCGAGGAATTGATATCACACTTTGCCGAATTGACCACTGAAATCTCAATTCCTATCTGAACTATCGAACTGAAATTCAACATATGCATCTCAATTCGAAAACTATGTGCAGTTTCAAGACTTGGGGAGAATTGGTCCAACAGTTTTTGAGGAATTGATATCACACTTTGCCGAATAGACCACTGAAATCTCAATTGTTGGCTGAACTATCGAACTGAAATTAAACATGTGCATCTCATTTCGAAAATTATGTGCAGTTTCAAGATTTGGTTCGAATTGATCCAACAGTTTTCGAGGAATTGATATCACACTTTACCGAATTGACCACTGAAATCTCCAGTCTTATCTAAACTATCGAACTGAAATTCAACACGTGCATCCCAATTCGAAAACTGCGTAAAATTTCAAGATTTGGTTCGAATTGATCCAACAGTTTTCGAAGAATTGATATCACACTTTGCCGAATTGACCACTGAAATCTAAATTCCTATCAGAACTATCGAACTGAAATTCAACATGTGCATCTCAATTCGTGAACTATGTGCAGTTTCAAGATTTGGTTCGAATTGATCCAACAGTTTTTAGGAGTTGATATCACACTTTGCCGAATTGACCACTGAAATCTCAATTCCTATCAAAACTATCGAACTGAAATTCAACATGTGCATCTCAATTCGAAAACTATGTGCAGTTTCAAAATTTGGTTCGAATTGATCCAACAGTTTTTAGGAATTGATATCACACTTTGCCGAATTGACCACTGAAATCTCCATTCCTATCAGAACTATCGATCTGAAATTCAACATGTGCATCTCATTTCGAAAACTATGTGCAGTTTCAAGATTTGGTTCCAATTGATCCAACAGTTTTCGAGGAATTGATATCACACTTTGCCGAATAGACCACTGAAATCTCAATTCCTATCTGAACAATCGAACTGAAATTCAACAGGTGCATCTCAATCCGAAAACTATGTGCAGTTTCAAGATTTGGTTCGAATTGATCCAACAGTTTTCGAGGAATTGAAATGATATTTTGTCGAATCGACTACTGAAATCTCCATTCCTATCAGAACTATCGATCTGAAATTCAACATGTGCATCTCATTTCGAAAACTATGTGCAGTTTCAAGATTTGGTTCGAATTGATCCAACAGTTTTTGAGGAATTGATATCACACTTTGCCGAATTGACCACTGAAATCTCAATTCCTATCTGAATTATCGGACTGAATTTCAACATGTGCATCTCAATTCGAAAACTGTGTAAAATTTCAAGATTTGGTTCGAATTGATCCAACAGTTTTCGAGGAATTGATATCACACTTTGCCGAATTGACCACTGAAATCTCAATTCCTATCTGAACTATCGAACTGAAATTCAACATGTGCATCTCATTTCGAAAACTATGTGCAGTTTCAAGATTTGGTTCGAATTGATCCAACAGTTTTTGAGGAATTGATATCACACTTTGCCGAATAGACCACTGAAATCTCAATTCCTATCTGAACTATCGAACTGAAATTCAACAGGTGCATCTCAATCCGAAAACTTTGTGCAGTTTCAAGATTTGGTTCGAATTGATCCAATAATTCCTTAGGAATTGAAATGATATTTTGTCGAATCAACTACCTACTGAAATCTCCATTCCTATCAGAACTATCGATCTGAAATTCAACATGTGCATCTCATTTCGAAAACTATGTGCAGTTTCAAGATTTAGTTCCAATTGATCCAACAGTTTTCGAGGAATTGATATCACACTTTACCGAATTGACCACTGAAATCTCAAGTCCTATCTAAACTATCGAACTGAAATTCAACATGTGCATCTCATTTCGAAAACTATGTGCAGTTTCAAGATTTGGTTCGAATTGATCCAACAGTTTTTGAGGAATTGATATCACACTTTGCCGAATAGACCACTGAAATCTCAATTCCTATCTGAAGTATCGAACTGAAATTCAACAGGTGCATCTCAATCCGAAAACTCTGTGCAGTTTCAAGATTTGGTTCGAATTGATCCAACAGTTTTCGAGGAATTGATATCACACTTTGCCGAATTGACCACTGAAATCTCAATTCCTATCTGAACTATCGAACTGAAATTCAACATGTGCATCTCAATTCGAAAACTGTGTGAAATTTCAAGATTCGGTTCGAATTGATCAAACAGTTTTCGAGGAATTGATATCACACTTTGCCGAATTGACCACTGAAATCTCAATTCCTATCTGAACTATCGAACTGAAATTCAACCTGTGCATCTCAATTCGAAAACTATGTGCAGTTTCAAGATTTGGGGAGAATTGGTCCAACAATTGTTAATGAATTGATATCACACTTTGCCGAATAGTCCACTGAAATCTCAATTGCTATCTGAACTTTCGAACTGAAATTAAACATGTGCTTCTCATTTCGAAAACTATGTGCAGTTTCAAGATTTGGTTCGAATTCATCCAACAGTTTTCGAGGAATTGATATCACACTTTGCCGAATTGACCACTGAAATCTCAATTCCTATCCAAACTATCGAACTGAAATTCAACATGTGCATCTCAATTCGAAAACTGTGTAAAATTTCAAGATTTGGTTCGAATTGATCCAACAGTTTTCGAGGAATTGATATCACACTTTGCCGAATTGACCACTGAAATCTCAATTCCTATCTGAACTATCGAACTGAAATTCAACATGTGCATCTCAATTCGAAAACTGTGTAAAATTTCAAGATTTGGTTCGAATTGATCCAACAGTTTTCGAGGAATTGATATCACACTTTGCCGAATTGACTACTGAAATCTCAATTCCTATCTGAACTATCGAACTGAAATTCAACATATGCATCTCAATTCGAAAACTATGTGCAGTTTCAAGACTTGGGGAGAATTGGTCCAACAGTTTTTGAGGAATTGATATCACACTTTGCCGAATAGACCACTGAAATCTCAATTGCTATCTGAACTATCGAACTGAAATTAAACATGTGCATCTCATTTCCAAAAATTACGTGCAGTTTCAAGATTTGGTTCGAATTGATCCAACAGTTTTCGAGCAATTGATATCACACTTTGCCGAATAGACCACTGAAATCTCAATTCCTATCTCAACTATCGAACTGAAATTCAACAGGTGCATCTCAATCCGAAAACTATGTGCAGTTTCAAGATTTGGTTCGAATTGATCCAACAGTTTTCGAGGAATTGAAATGATATTTTGTCGAATCAACTACTGAAATCTCCATTCCTATCAGAACTATCGATCTGAAATTCAACAAGTGCATCTCATTTCGAAAACTATGTGCAGTTTCAAGATTTGGTTCGAATTGATCCAACAGTTTTTGAGGAATTGATATCACACTTTGCCGAATTGACCACTGAAATCTCAATTCCTATCTGAATTATCGGACTGAATTTCAACATGTGCATCTCAATTCGAAAACTGTGTAAAATTTCAAGATTTGGTTCGAATTGATCCAACAGTTTTCGAGGAATTGATATCACACTTTGCCGAATTGACCACTGAAATCTCAATTCCTATCTGAACTATCTAACTGAAATTCAACATGTGCATCTCATTTCGAAAACTATGTGCAGTTTCAAGATTTGGTTCGAATTGATCCAACAGTTTTTGAGGAATTGATATCACACTTTGCCGAATAGACCACTGAAATCTCAATTCCTATCTGAACTATCGAACTGAAATTCAACAGGTGCATCTCAATCCGAAAACTTTGTGCAGTTGCAAGATTTGGTTCGAATTGATCCAACAGTTTTCGAGGAATTGATATCACACTTTGCCGAATTGACCACTGAAATCTCAATTCCTATCTGAACTATCGAACTGAAATTCAACATGTGCATCTCATTTCGAAAACTATGTGCAGTTTCAAGATTTGGTTCGAATTGATCCAACAGTTTTTGAGGAATTGATATCACACTTTGCCGAATTGACCACTGAAATCTCAATTCCTATCTGAATTATCGGACTGAATTTCAACACGTGCATCTCAATTCGAAAACTGTGTAAAATTTCAAGATTTGGTTCGAATTGATCCAACAGTTTTCGAGGAATTGATATCACACTTTGCCGAATTGACCACTGAAATCTCAATTCCTATCTGAACTATCGAACTGAAATTCAACATGTGCATCTCATTTCGAAAACTATGTGCAGTTTCAAGATTTGGTTCGAATTGATCCAACAGTTTTTGAGGAATTGATATCACACTTTGCCGAATAGACCACTGAAATCTCAATTCCTATCTGAACTATCGAACTGAAATTCAACAGGTGCATCTCAATCCGAAAACTTTGTGCAGTTTCAAGATTTGGTTCGAATTGATCCAATAATTCCTTAGGAATTGAAATGATATTTTGTCGAATCAACTACCTACTGAAATCTCCATTCCTAACAGAACTATCGATCTGAAATTAAACATGTGCATCTCATTTCGAAAACTATGTGCAGTTTCAAGATTTGGTTCCAATTGATCCAACAGTTTTCGAGGAATTGATATCACACTTTGCCGAATTGACCACTGAAATCTCAATTCCTATCTGAACTATCGAACTGAAATTCAACATATGCATCTCAATTCGAAAACTATGTGCAGTTTCAAGACTTGGGGAGAATTGGTCCAACAGTTTTTGAGGAATTGATATCACACTTTGCCGAATAGACCACTGAAATCTCAATTGTTGGCTGAACTATCGAACTGAAATTAAACATGTGCATCTCATTTCGAAAATTATGTGCAGTTTCAAGATTTGGTTCGAATTGATCCAACAGTTTTCGAGGAATTGATATCACACTTTACCGAATTGACCACTGAAATCTCAAGTCTTATCTAAACTATCAAACTGAAATTCAACACGTGCATCCCAATTCGAAAACTGTGTAAAATTTCAAGATTTGGTTCGAATTGATCCAACAGTTTTCGAAGAATTGATATCACACTTTGCCGAATTGACCACTGAAATCTAAATTCCTATCAGAACTATCGAACTGAAATTCAACATGTGCATCTCAATTCGTGAACTATGTGCAGTTTCAAGATTTGGTTCGAATTGATCCAACAGTTTTTAGGACTTGATATCACACTTTGCCGAATTGACCACTGAAATCTCAATTCCTATCAAAACTATCGAACTGAAATTCAACATGTGCATCTCAATTCGAAAACTATGTGCAGTTTCAAAATTTGGTTCGAATTGATCCAACAGTTTTTAGGAATTGATATCACACTTTGCCGAATTGACCACTGAAATCTCCATTCCTATCAGAACTATCGATCTGAAATTCAACATGTGCATCTCATTTCGAAAACTATGTGCAGTTTCAAGATTTGGTTCCAATTGATCCAACAGTTTTCGAGGAATTGATATCACACTTTGCCGAATTGACCACTGAAATCTCAATTCCTATCTGAACTATCGAACTGAAATTCAACATATGCATCTCAATTCGAAAACTATGTGCAGTTTCAAGACTTGGGGAGAATTGGTCCAACAGTATTTGAGGAATTGATATCACACTTTGCCGAATAGACCACTGAAATCTCAATTGTTGACTGAACTATCGAACTGAAATTAAACATGTGCATCTCATTTCGAAAATTATGTGCAGTTTCAAGATTTGGTTCGAATTGATCCAACAGTTTTCGAGGAATTGATATCACACTTTACCGAATTGACCACTGAAATCTCAAGTCCTATCTAAACTATCGAACTGAAATTCAACATGTGCATCTCATTTCGAAAACTATGTGCAGTTTCAAGATTTGGTTCGAATTGATCCAACAGTTTTTGAGGAATTGATATCACACTTTGCCGAATAGACCACTGAAATCTCAATTCCTATCTGAAGTATCGAACTGAAATTCAACAGGTGCATCTCAATCCGAAAACTCTGTGCAGTTTCAAGATTTGGTTCGAATTGATCCAACAGTTTTCGAGGAATTGATATCACACTTTGCCGAATTGACCACTGAAATCTCGATTCCTATCTGAACTATCGAACTGAAATTCAACATGTGCATCTCAATTCGAAAACTGTGTGAAATTTCAAGATTCGGTTCGAATTGATCAAACAGTTTTCGAGGAATTGATATCACACTTTGCCGAATTGACCACTGAAATCTCAATTCCTATCTGAACTATCGAACTGAAATTCAACATGTGCATCTCAATTCGAAAACTATGTGCAGTTTCAAGATTTGGGGAGAATTGGTCCAACAGTTTTCGAGGAATTGATATCACACTTTGCCGAATTGACCACTGAAATCTCAATTCCTATCTGAACTATCGAACTGAAATTTAACATGTGCATCTCAATCCGAAAACTTTGTGCAGTTACAAGATTTGGTTCGAATTGATCCAATAATTCCTTAGGAATTGAAATGATATTTTGTCGAATCAACTACCTACTGAAATCCCCATTCCTATCAGAACTATCGATCTGAAATTCAACATGTGCATCTCATTTCTAAAACTATGTGCAGTTTCAAGATTTGATTCCAATTGATCCAACAGTTTTCGAGGAATTGATATCACACTTTGCCGAATTGACCACTGAAATCTCAATTCCTATCTGAACTATCGAACTGAAATTCAACAGGTGCATCTCAATCCGAAAACTTTGTGCAGTCTCAAGATTTGGTTCGAATTGATCCAATAATTCCTTAGGAATTGAAATGATATTTTGTCGAATCAACTACCTACTGAAATCTCCATTCCTATCAGAACTATCGATCTGAAATTCAACATGTGCATCTCATTTCGAAAACTATGTGCAGTTTCAAGATTTAGTTCCAATTGATCCAACAGTTTTCGAGGAATTGATATCACACTTTGCCGGATTGACCACTGAAATCTCAATTCCTATCTGAACTATCGAACTGAAATTCAACATATGCATCTCAATTCGAAAACTATGTGCAGTTTCAAGACTTGGGGAGAATTGGTCCAACAGTATTTGAGGAATTGATATCACACTTTGCCGAATAGACCACTGAAATCTCAATTGTTGACTGAACTATCGAACTGAAATTAAACATGTGCATCTCATTTCGAAAATTACGTGCAGTTTCAAGATTTGGTTCGAATTGATCCAACAGTTTTCGAGGAATTGATATCACACTTTACCGAATTGACCACTGAAATCTCAAGTCCTATCTAAACTATCGAACTGAAATTCAACATGTGCATCTCATTTCGAAAACTATGTGCAGTTTCAAGATTTGGTTCGAATTGATCCAACAGTTTTTGAGGAATTGATATCACACTTTGCCGAATAGACCACTGAAATCTCAATTCCTATCTGAAGTATCGAACTGAAATTCAACAGGTGCATCTCAATCCGAAAACTCTGTGCAGTTTCAAGATTTGGTTCGAATTGATCCAACAGTTTTCGAGGAATTGATATCACACTTTGCCGAATTGACCACTGAAATCTCGATTCCTATCTGAACTATCGAACTGAAATTCAACATGTGCATCTCAATTCGAAAACTGTGTGAAATTTCAAGATTCGGTTCGAATTGATCAAACAGTTTTCGAGGAATTGATATCACACTTTGCCGAATTGACCACTGAAATCTCAATTCCTATCTGAACTATCGAACTGAAATTCAACCTGTGCATCTCAATTCGAAAACTATGTGCAGTTTCAAGATTTGGGGAGAATTGGTCCAACAGTTTTCGAGGAATTGATATCACACTTTGCCGAATTGACCACTGAAATCTCAATTCCTATCTGAACTATCGAACTGAAATTTAACATGTGCATCTCAATCCGAAAACTTTGTGCAGTTACAAGACTTGGGGAGAATTGGTTCAACAGTTTTTGAGGAATTGATATCACACTTTGCCGAATAGACTACTGAAATCTCAATTGTTGGCTGAACTATGGAACTGAAATTAAACATGTGCATCTCATTTCGAAAATTATGTGCAGTTTCAAGATTTGGTTCGAATTGATCCAACAGTTTTCGAGGAATTGATATCACACTTTACCGAATTGACCACTGAAATCTCAAGTCCTATCTAAACTATCGAACTGAAATTCAACATGTGCATCCCAATTCGAAAACTGTGTAAAATTTCAAGATTTGGTTCGAATTGATCCAACAGTTTTCGAAGAATTGATATCACACTTTGCCGAATTGATCACTGAAATCTCAATTCCTATCAGAACTATCGAACTGAAATTCAACATGTGCATCTCAATTCGAAAACTATGTGCAGTTTCAAAATTTGGTTCGAATTGATCCAACAGTTTTTAGGAATTGATATCACACTTTGCCGAATTGACCAGTGAAATCTCAAGTCCTATCTGAATTATCGGACTGAAATTCAACATGTGCATTTCAATTCGAAAACTGTGTAAAATTTCAAGATTTGGTTCGAATTGATCCAACAGTTTTCGAGGAATTAATATCACACTTTGCCGAATTGACCACTGAAATCTCAATTCCTATCTGAACTATCGAACTGAAATTCAACATGTGCATCTCATTTCGAAAACTATGTGCAGTTTCAAGATTTGGTTCGAATTGATCCAACAGTTTTTGAGGAATTAATATCACACTTTGCCGAATAGACCACTGAAATCTCAATTGCTATCTGAACTGTCGAACTGAAATTGAACATGTGCATCTCATTTCGAAAATTATGTGCAGTTTCAAGATTTGGTTCGAATTGATCCAACAGTTTTCGAGGAATTGATATCACACTTTGCCGAATAGACCACTGAAATCTCAATTCCTATCTGAACTATCGAACTGAAATTCAACAGGTGCATCTCAATCCGAAAACTATGTGCAGTTTCAAGATTTGGTTCGAATTGATCCAACAGTTTTCGAGGAATTGAAATGATATTTTGTCGAATCAACTACTGAAATCTCCATTCCTATCAGAGCTATCGATCTGAAATTCAACATGTGCATCTCATTTCGAAAACAATGTGCAGTTTCAAGATTTGGTTCGAATTGATCCAACAGTTTTCGAGGAATTGAAATGATATTTTGTCGAATCAACTACCTACTGAAATCTCCATTCCTATCAGAACTATCGATCTGAAATTCAACATGTGCATCTCATTTCGAAAATTATGTGCAGTTTCAAGATTTGGTTCGAATTGATCCAACAGTTTTTGAGGAATTGATATCACACTTTGCCGAATAGACCACTGAAATCTCAATTCCTATCTGAACTATCGAACTGAAATTCAACAGGTGCATCTCAATCCGAAAACTATGTGCAGTTTCAAGATTTGGTTCGAATTGATCCAACAGTTTTCGAGGAATTGAAATGATATTTTGTCGAATCAACTACCTACTGAAATCTCCATTCCTATCAGAACTATCGATCTGAAATTCAACATGTGCATCTCATTTCGAAAACAATGTGCAGTTTCAAGATTTGGTTCCAATTGATCCAACAGTTTTCGAGGAATTGATATCACACTTTGCCGAATTGACCACTGAAATCTCAATTCCTATCTGAACTATCGAACTGAAATTCAACATATGCATCTCAATTCGAAAACTATGTGCAGTTTCAAGACTTGGGGAGAATTGGTCCAACAGTTTTTGAGGAATTGATATCACACTTTGCCGAATAGACCACTTAAATCTCAATTGTTGGCTGAACTATCGAACTGAAATTAAACATGTGCATCTCATTTCGAAAATTATGTGCAGTTTCAAGATTTGGTTCGAATTGATCCAACAGTTTTCGAGGAATTGATATCACACTTTACCGAATTGACCACTGAAATCTCAAGTCCTATCTAAACTATCGAACTGAAATTCAACATGTGCATCCCAATTCGAAAACTGTGTAAAATTTCAAGATTTGGTTCGAATTGATCCAACAGTTTTCGAAGAATTGATATCACACTTTGCCGAATTGACCACTGAAATCTAAATTCCTATCAGAACTATCGAACTGAAATTCAACATGTGCATCTCAATTCGTGAACTATGTGCAGTTTCAAGATTTGGTTCGAATTGATCCAACAGTTTTTAGGAGTTGATATCACACTTTGCCGAATTGACCACTGTAATCTCAATTCCTATCAGAACTATCGAACTGAAATTCAACATGTGCATCTCAATTCGAAAACTATGTGCAGTTTCAAAATTTGGTTCGAATTGATCCAACAGTTTTTAGGAATTGATATCACACTTTGCCGAATTGACCACTGAAATCTCAATTCCTATCTGAATTATTGGACTGAAATTCAACATGTGCATTTCAATTCGAAAACTGTGTAAAATTTCAAGATTTGGTTCGAATTGATCCAACAGTTTTCGAGGAATTAATATCACACTTTGCCGAATTGACCACTGAAATCTCAATTCCTATCTGAACTATCGAACTGAAATTCAACATGTGTATCTCAATTCGAAAACTATGTGCAGTTTCAAGATTTGGTTCGAATTGATCCAACAGTTTTTGAGGAATTAATATCACACTTTGCCGAATAGACCACTGAAATCTCAATTGCTATATGAACTGTCGAACTGAAATTGAACATGTGCATCTCATTTCGAAAATTATGTGCAGTTTCAAGATTTGGTTCGAATTGATCCAACAGTTTTCGAGGAATTGATATCACACTTTACCGAATTGACCACTGAAATCTCAATTCCTATCTAAACTATCGAACTGAAATTCAACATGTGCATCTCAATTCGAAAACTGTGTAAAATTTCAAGATTTGGTTCGAATTGATCCAACAGTTATCGAGGAATTGATATCACACTTTGCCGAATTGACCACTGAAATCTCAATTCCTATCTGAACTATCGGACTGAATTTCAACATGTGCATCTCAATTCGAAAACTGTGTAAAATTTCAAGATTTGGTTCGAATTGATCCAACAGTTTTCGAGGAATTGATATCACACTTTGCCGAATTGACCACTGAAATCTCAATTCCTATCTGAACTATCGAACTGAAATTCAACATGTGCATCTCATTTCGAAAACTATGTGCAGTTTCAAGATTTGGTTCGAATTGATCCAACAGTTTTTGAGGAATTGATATCACACTTTGCCGAATAGACCACTGAAATCTCAATTCCTATCTGAAGTATCGAACTGAAATTCAACAGGTGCATCTCAATCCGAAAACTCTGTGCAGTTTCAAGATTTGGTTCGAATTGATCCAACAGTTTTCGAGGAATTGATATCACACTTTGCCGAATTGACCACTGAAATCTCAATTCCTATCTGAACTATCGAACTGAAATTCAACATGTGCATCTCAATTCGAAAACTGTGTGAAATTTCAAGATTCGGTTCGAATTGATCAAACAGTTTTCGAGGAATATATATCACACTTTGCCGAATTGACCACTGAAATCTCAATTCCTATCTGAACTATCGAACTGAAATTCAACATGTGTATCTCAATTCGAAAACTATGTGCAGTTTCAAGATTTGGGGAGAATTGGTCCAACAATTGTTAATGAATTGATATCACACTTTGCCGAATAGTCCACTGAAATCTCAATTGCTATCTGAACTTTCGAACTGAAATTAAACATGTGCTTCTCATTTCGAAAACTATGTGCAGTTTCAAGATTTGGTTCGAATTCATCCAACAGTTTTCGAGGAATTGATATCACACTTTGCCGAATTGACCACTGAAATCTCAATTCCTATCTAAACTATCGAACTGAAATTCAACATGTGCATCTCAATTTGAAAACTGTGTAAAGTTTCAAGATTTGGTTCGAATTGATCCAACAGTTTTCGAGGAATTGATATCACACTTTGCCGAATTGACCACTGAAATCTCAATTCCTATCTGAACTATCGGACTAAAATTCAACATGTGCATCTCAATTCGAAAACTGTGTAAAATTTCAAGATTTGGTTCGAATTGATCCAACAGTTTTCGAGGAATTGATATCACACTTTGCCGAATTGACCACTGAAATCTCAATTCCTATCTGAACTATCGAACTGAAATTCAACATATGCATCTCAATTCGAAAACTATGTGCAGTTTCAAGACTTGGGGAGAATTGGTCTAACAGTTTTTGAGGAATTGATATCACACTTTGCCGAATAGACCACTGAAATCTCAATTGCTATCTGAACTATCGAACTGAAATTAAACATGTGCATCTCATTTCGAAAATTATGTGCAGTTTCAAGATTTGGTTCGAATTCATCCAACAGTTTTCGAGGAATTGATATCACACTTTGCCGAATAGACCACTGAAATCTCAATTCCTATCTGAACTACCGAACTGAAATTCAACAGGTGCATCTCAATCCGAAAACTATGTGGAGTTTCAAGATTTGGTTCGAATTGATCCAACAGTTTTCGAGGAATTGAAATGATATTTTGTCGAATAAACTACTGAAATCTCCATTCCTATCAGAACTATCGATCTGAAATTCAACATATGCATCTCATTTCGAAAATCATGTGCAGTTTCAAGATTTGATTCGAATTGATCGAACAGTTTTCAAGGAATTGATATCACACTTTGGCGAATTGACCACTGAAATCTCAATTCCTATCTGAACTATCGTACTGAAATTCAACATATGCATCTCAATTCGAAAACTATGTGCAGTTTCAAGACTTGGGGAGAATTGGTCCAACAGTTTTTGAGGAATTGATATCACCCTTTACCGAATAGACCACTGAAATCTCAATTCCTATCTGAACTATCGAACTGAAATTCAACAGGTGCATCTCAATCCGAAAACTTTGTGCAGTTTCAAGATTTGGTTCGAATTGATCCAAGAGTTTTCGAGGAATTGATATCACACTTTGCCGAATTGACCACCGAAATCTCAATTCCTATCTGAACTATCGAACTGAAATTCAACATGTGCATCTCAATTCGAAAACTATGTGCAGTTTCAAAATTTGGTTCGAATTGATCCAACAGTTTTTAGGAATTGATATCACACTTCGCCGAATTGACCACTGAAATCTCAATTCCTATCTGAACTATCGGACTGAAATTCAACATGTGCATCTCAATTCGAAAACTGTGTAAAATTTCAAGATTTGGTTCGAATTGATCCAACAGTTTTCGAGGAATTGATATCACACTTTGCCGAATAGACCACTGAAATCTCAATTCCTATCTGAACTATCGAACTGAAATTCAACAGGTGCATATCAATCCGAAAACTATGTGCAGTTTCAAGATTTGGTTCGAATTGATCCAACAGTTTTCGAGGAATTGATATCACACTTTGCCGAATCGACCACTGAAATCTCAATTCCTATCTGAACTATCGAACTGAAATTCAACATGTGCATCTCATTTCGAAAACTATGTGCAGTTTCAAGATTTGGTTCGAATTGATCCAACAGTTTTCGAGGAATTGATATCACACTTTGCCGAATTGACCACTGAAATCTCAATTTCTATCTGAACTATCGAACTGAAATTCAACATGTGCATCTCATTTCGAAAATCATGTGCAGTTTCAAGATTTGATTCGAATTGATCCAACAGTTTTCAAGGAATTGATATCACACTTTGCCGAATAGACCACTGAAATCTCAATTGCTATCTGAACTATCGAACTGAAATTGAACATGTGCATCTCAATTCGAAAACTGTGTAAAATTTCAAGATTTGGTTCGAATTGATCCAACAGTTTTCGAGGAATTGATATCACACTTTGCCGAATTGACCACTGAAATCTCAATTCCTATCTGAACTATCGGACTGAATTTCAACATGTGCATCTCAATTCGAAAACTGTGTAAAATTTCAAGATTTGGTTCGAATTGATCCAACAGTTTTTGAGGAATTGATATCACACTTTGCCGAATAGACCACTGAAATCTCAATTCCTATCTGAAGTATCGAACTGAAATTCAACAGGTGCATCTCAATCCGAAAACTCTGTGCAGTTTCAAGATTTGGTTCGAATTGATCCAACAGTTTTCGAGGAATTGATATCACACTTTGCCGAATTGACCACTGAAATCTCAATTCCTATCTGAACTATCGAACTGAAATTCAACATGTGCATCTCAATTCGAAAACTGTGTGAAATTTTAGGATTCGGTTCGAATTGGTCAAACAGTTTTCGAGGAATTGATATCACACTTTGCCGAATTGACCACTGAAATCTCAATTCCTATCTGAACTATCGAACTGAAATTCAACATGTGCATCTCAATTCGAAAACTATGTGCAGTTTCAAGATTTGGGGAGAATTGGTCCAACAATTGTTAATGAATTGATATCACACTTTGCCGAATAGTCCACTGAAATCTCAATTCCTATCTGAACTATCGAACTGAAATTCAACATGTGCATCTCATTTCGAAAATTATGTGCAGTTTCAAGATTTGGTTCGAATTGATCTAAAAGTTTTCGAGGAATTGATATCACACTTTACCGAATTGACCAGTGAAATCTCAATTCCTATCTAAACTATCGAACTGAAATTCAACACGTGCATCTCAATTCGAAAACTGTGTAAAATTTCAAGATTTGGTTCGAATTGATCCAACAGTTTTCGAGGAATTGATATCACACTTTGCCGAATTGACCACTGAAATCTCAATTCCTATCTGAACTATCGGACTGAAATTCAACATGTGCATCTCAATTCGAAAACTGTGTAAAATTTCAAGATTTGGTTCGAATTGATCCAACAGTTTTCGAGGAATTGATATCACACTTTGCCGAATTGACCACTGAAATCTCAATTCCTATCTGAACTATCGGACTGAAATTCAACATGTGCATCTCAATTCGAAAACTGTGTAAAATTTCAAGATTTGGTTCGAATTGATCCAACAGTTTTCAAGGAATTGATATCACACTTTGCCGAATAGACCACTGAAATCTCAATTCCTATCTGAACTATCGAACTGAAATTCAACATGTGCATCTCATTTCGAAAATTATGTGCAGTTTCAAGATTTGGTTCGAATTGATCTAACAGTTTTCGAGGAATTGATATCACACTTTACCGAATTGACCAGTGAAATCTCAATTCCTATCTAAACTATCGAACTGAAATTCAACACGTGCATCTCAATTCGAAAACTGTGTAAAATTTCAAGATTTGGTTCGAATTGATCCAACAGTTTTCGAGGAATTGATATCACACTTTGCCGAATTGACCACTGAAATCTCAATTCCTATCTGAACTATCGAACTGAAATTCAACATGTGCATCTCAATTCGAAAACTTTGTGCAGTTTCAAGATTTGGGGAGAATTGGTCCAACAATTGTTAATGAATTGATATCACACTTTGCCGAATAGTCCACTTAAATCTCAATTGCTATCTGAACTTTCGAACTGAAATTAAACATGTGCTTCTCATTTCGAAAACTATGTGCAGTTTCAAGATTTGGTTCGAATTCATCCAACAGTTTTCGAGGAATTGATATCACACTTTGCCGAATTGACCACTGAAATCTCAATTCCTATCTGAACTATCGAACTGAAATTCAACATGTGCATCTCAATTTGAAAACTGTGTAAAATTTCAAGATTTGGTCCGAATTGATCCAACAGTTTTCAAGGAATTGATATCACACTTTGCCGAATTGACCACTGAAATCTCAAGTCCTATCTGAACTATCGGACTGAAATTCAACATGTGCATCTCAATTCGAAAACTGTGTGCAGTTTCAAGATTTGGTTCGAATTGATCCAACAGTTTTCGAGGAATTGATATCACACTTTGCCGAATCGACCACTGAAATCTCAATTCCTATCTGAACTATCGAACTGAAATTCAACATGTGCATATCAATCCGAAAACTATGTGCAGTTTCAAGATTTGGTTCGAATTGATCCAACAGTTTTCGAGGAATTGATATCACACTTTGCCGAATCGACCACTGAAATCTCAATTCCTATCTGAACTATCGAACTGAAATTCAACATGTGCATCTTCATTTCGAAAACTATGTGCAGTTTCAAGATTTGGTTCGAATCGATCCAATAGTTTTCGAGGAATTGATATCCACTTTGCCGAATTGACCACTGAAATCTCAATTCCTATCTGAACTATCGAACTGAAATTCAACATGTGCATCTCATTTCGAAAACTATGTGCAGTTTCAAGATTTGGTTCGAATTGATCCAACAGTTTTCAAGGAATTGATATCACACTTTGCCGAATAGACCACTGAAATCTCAATTCCTATCTAAACTATCGAACTGAAATTCAACACGTGCATCTCAATTCGAAAACTGTGTAAAATTTCAAGATTTGGTTCGAATTGATCCAACAGTTTTCGAGGAATTGATATCACACTTTGCCGAATTGACCACTGAAATCTCAATTCCTATCTGAACTATCGGACTGAAATTCAACATGTGCATCTCAATTCGAAAACTGTGTAAAATTTCAAGATTTGGTTCGAATTGATCCAACAGTTTTCGAGGAATTGATATCACACTTTGCCGAATTGACCACTGAAATCTCAATTCCTATCTGAACTATCGGACTGAAATTCAACATGTGCATCTCAATTCGAAAACTGTGTAAAATTTCAAGATTTGGTTCGAATTGATCCAACAGTTTTCAAGGAATTGATATCACACTTTGCCGAATAGACCACTGAAATCTCAATTCCTATCTGAACTATCGAACTGAAATTCAACATGTGCATCTCATTTCGAAAATTATGTGCAGTTTCAAGATTTGGTTCGAATTGATCTAACAGTTTTCGAGGAATTGATATCACACTTTACCGAATTGACCAGTGAAATCTCAATTCCTATCTAAACTATCGAACTGAAATTCAACATGTGCATCTCAATTCGAAAACTTTGTGCAGTTTCAAGATTTGGGGAGAATTGGTCCAACAATTGTTAATGAATTGATATCACACTTTGCCGAATAGTCCACTGAAATCTCAATTGCTATCTGAACTTTCGAACTGAAATTAAACATGTGCTTCTCATTTCGAAAACTATGTGCAGTTTCAAGATTTGGTTCGAATTCATCCAACAGTTTTCGAGGAATTGATATCACACTTTGCCGAATTGACCACTGAAATCTCAATTCCTATCTGAACTATCGAACTGAAATTCAACATGTGCATCTCAATTTGAAAACTGTGTAAAATTTCAAGATTTGGTCCGAATTGATCCAACAGTTTTCAAGGAATTGATATCACACTTTGCCGAATTGACCACTGAAATCTCAAGTCCTATCTGAACTATCGGACTGAAATTCAACATGTGCATCTCAATTCGAAAACTGTGTGCAGTTTCAAGATTTGGTTCGAATTGATCCAACAGTTTTCGAGGAATTGATATCACACTTTGCCGAATCGACCACTGAAATCTCAATTCCTATCTGAACTATCGAACTGAAATTCAACATGTGCATATCAATCCGAAAACTATGTGCAGTTTCAAGATTTGGTTCGAATTGATCCAACAGTTTTCGAGGAATTGATATCACACTTTGCCGAATCGACCACTGAAATCTCAATTCCTATTTGAACTATCGAACTGAAATTCAACATGTGCATCTTCATTTCGAAAACTATGTGCAGTTTCAAGATTTGGTTCGAATCGATCCAATAGTTTTCGAGGAATTGATATCCACTTTGCCGAATTGACCACTGAAATCTCAATTCCTATCTGAACTATCGAACTGAAATTCAACATGTGCATCTCATTTCGAAAACTATGTGCAGTTTCAAGATTTGGTTCGAATTGATCCAACAGTTTTCAAGGAATTGATATCACACTTTGCCGAATAGACCACTGAAATCTCAATTGCTATCTGAACTATCGAACTGAAATTGAACATGTGCATCTCATTTCGAAAATTATGTGCAGTTTCAAGATTTGGTTCGAATTGATCCAATAGTTTTCGAGGAATTGATATCACACTTTACCGAATTGACCAGTGAAATCTCAATTCCTATCTAAACTATCGAACTGAAATTCAACATGTGCATCTCAATTCGAAAACTGTGTAAAATTTCAAGATTTGGTTCGAATTGATCCAACAGTTTTCGAGGAATTTTTATCACACTTTGCCGAATTGACCACTGAAATCTCAATTCCTATCTGAACTATCGAACTGAAATTCAACAGGTGCATATCAATCCGAAAACTATTAGCAGTTTCAAGATTTGGTTCGAATTGATCCAACAGTTTTCGAGGAATTGAAATGATATTTTGTCGAATCAATTACTGAAATCTCCATTCCTATCTGAACTATCGAACTGAAATTCAACATGTGCATCTCATTTCGAAAACTATGTGCAGTTTCAAGATTTGGTTCGAATTGATCCAACAGTTTTCGAGGAATTGATATCACACTTTGCCGAATTGACCACTGAAATCTCAATTCCTATCTGAACTATCGAACTGAAATTCAACATGTGCATCTCATTTCAAAAACTATGTGCAGTTTCAAGATTTGGTTCGAATTGATCCAACAGTTTTTGAGGAATTGATATCACACTTTGCCGAATAGACCACTGAAATCTCAATTCCTATCTGAAGTATCGAACTGAAATTCAACAGGTGCATCTCAATCCGAAAACTCTGTGCAGTTTCAAGATTTGGGGAGAATTGGTCCAACAATTGTTTATGAATTGATATCACACTTTGCCGAATAGTCCACTGAAATCTCAATTGCTATCTGAACTTTCGAACTGAAATTAAACATGTGCTTCTCATTTCGAAAACTATGTGCAGTTTCAAGATTTGGTTCGAATTCATCCAACAGTTTTCGAGGAATTGATATCACACTTTGCCGAATTGATCACTGAAATCTCAATTCCTATCTAAACTATCGAACTGAAATTCAACATGTGCATCTCAATTTGAAAACTGTGTAAAATTTCAAGATTTGGTTCGAATTGATCCAACAGTTTTCGAGGAATTGATATCACACTTTGCCGAATTGACCACTGAAATCTCAATTCCTATCTGAACTATCGGACTGAAATTCAACATGTGCATCTCAATTCGAAAACTGTGTAAAATTTCAAGATTTGGTTCGAATTGATCCAACAGTTTTCGAGGAATTGATATCACACTTTGCCGAATAGACCACTGAAATCTCAATTGCTATCTGAACTATCGAACTGAAATTAAACATGTGCATCTCATTTCGAAAATTATGTGCAGTTTCAAGATTTGGTTCGAATTCATCCAACAGTTTTCGAGGAATTGATATCACACTTTGCCGAATAGACCACTGAAATCTCAATTCCTATCTGAACTATCGAACTGAAATTCAACAGGTGCATCTCAATCCGAAAACTATGTGCAGTTTCAAGATTTGGTTCGAATTGATCCAACAGTTTTCGAGGAATTGAAATGATATTTTGTCGAATCAATTACTGAAATCTCCATTCCTATCAGAACTATCGATCTGAAATTCAACATGTGCATCTCATTTCGAAAACTATGTGCAGTTTCAAGATTTGGTTCGAATTCATCCAACAGTTTTCGAGGAATTGATATCACACTTTGCCGAATTGATCACTGAAATCTCAATTCCTATCTAAACTATCGAACTGAAATTCAACATGTGCATCTCAATTTGAAAACTGTGTAAAATTTCAAGATTTGGTTCGAATTGATCCAACAGTTTTCGAGGAATTGATATCACACTTTGCCGAATTGACCACTGAAATCTCAATTCCTATCTTTACTATCGAACTGAAATTCAACATGTGCATCTCAATTCGAAAACTGTGTAAAATTTCAAGATTTGGTTCGAATTGATCCAACAGTTTTCGAGGAATTGATATCACACTTTGCCGAATTGACCACTGAAATCTCAATTCCTATCTGAACTATCGAACTGAAATTCAACATATGCATCTCAATTCGAAAACTATGTGCAGTTTCAAGACTTGGTTCGAATTGATCCAACAGTTTTTAGGAGTTGATATCACACTTTGCCGAATTGACCACTGAAATCTCAATTCCTATCAGAACTATCGAACTGAAATTCAACATGTGCATCTCAATTCGAAAACTATGTGCAGTTTCAAAATTTGGTTCGAATTGATCCAACAGTTTTTAGGAATTGATATCACACTTTGCCGAATTGACCACTGAAATCTCAATTCCTATATGAATTATCGAACTGAAATTAAACATGTTCTTCTCATTTCGAAAACTATGTGCAGTTTCAAGATTTGGTTCGAATTCATCCAACAGTTTTCGAGGAATTGATATCACACTTTGCCGAATTGACCACTGAAATCTCAATTCCTATCTAAACTATCGAACTGAAATTCAACATGTGCATCTCAATTCGAAAACTGTGTAAAATTTCAAGATTTGGTTCGAATTGATCCAACAGTTATCGAGGAATTGATATCACACTTTGCCGAATTGACCACTGAAATCTCAATTCCTATCTGAACTATCGAACTGAAATTCAACATGTGCATCTCATTTCGAAAACTATGTGCAGTTTCAAGATTTGGTTCGAATTGATCCAACAGTTTTTGAGGAATTGATATCACACTTTGCCGAATAGACCACTCAAATCTCAATTCCTATCTGAAGTATCGAACTGAAATTCAACAGGTGCATCTCAATCCGAAAACTCTGTGCAGTTTCAAGATTTGGTTCGAATTGATCCAACAGTTTTCGAGGAATTGATATCACACTTTGCCGAATTGACCACTGAAATCTCAATTCCTATCTGAACTATCGAACTGAAATTCAACATGTGCATCTCAATTCGAAAACTGTGTGAAATTTCAAGATTCGGTTCGAATTGATCAAACAGTTTTCGAGGAATATATATCACACTTTGCCGAATTGACCACTGAAATCTCAATTCCTATCTGAACTATCGAACTGAAATTCAACATGTGTATCTCAATTCGAAAACTATGTGCAGTTTCAAGATTTGGGGAGAATTGGTCCAACAATTGTTAATGAATTGATATCACACTTTGCCGAATAGTCCACTGAAATCTCAATTGCTATCTGAACTTTCGAACTGAAATTAAACATGTGCTTCTCATTTCGAAAACTATGTGCAGTTTCAAGATTTGGTTCGAATTCATCCAACAGTTTTCGAGGAATTGATATCACACTTTGCCGAATTGACCACTGAAATCTCAATTCCTATCTAAACTATCGAACTGAAATTCAACATGTGCATCTCAATTTGAAAACTGTGTAAAATTTCAAGATTTGGTTCGAATTGATCCAACAGTTTTCGAGGAATTGATATCACACTTTGCCGAATTGACCTCTGAAATCTCAATTCCTATCTGAACTATCGGACTAAAATTCAACATGTGCATCTCAATTCGAAAACTGTGTAAAATTTCAAGATTTGGTTCGAATTGATCCAACAGTTTTCGAGGAATTGATATATCACACTTTGCCGAATTGACCACTGAAATCTCAATTCCTATCTGAACTATCGAACTGAAATTCAACATATGCATCTCAATTCGAAAACTATGTGCAGTTTCAAGACTTGGGGAGAATTGGTCTAACAGTTTTTGAGGAATTGATATCACACTTTGCCGAATAGACCACTGAAATCTCAATTGCTATCTGAACTATCGAACTGAAATTAAACATGTGCATCTCATTTCGAAAATTATGTGCAGTTTCAAGATTTGGTTCGAATTCATCCAACAGTTTTCGAGGAATTGATATCACACTTTGCCGAATAGACCACTGAAATCTCAATTCCTATCTGAACTACCGAACTGAAATTCAACAGGTGCATCTCAATCCGAAAACTATGTGGAGTTTCAAGATTTGGTTCGAATTGATCCAACAGTTTTCGAGGAATTGAAATGATATTTTGTCGAATAAACTACTGAAATCTCCATTCCTATCAGAACTATCGATCTGAAATTCAACATATGCATCTCATTTCGAAAATCATGTGCAGTTTCAAGATTTGATTCGAATTGATCCAACAGTTTTCAAGGAATTGATATCACACTTTGGCGAATTGACCACTGAAATCTCAATTCCTATCTGAACTATCGAACTGAAATTCAACATATGCATCTCAATTCGAAAACTATGTGCAGTTTCAAGACTTGGGGAGAATTGGTCCAACAGTTTTTGAGGAATTGATATCACCCTTTACCGAATAGACCACTGAAATCTCAATTCCTATCTGAACTATCGAACTGAAATTCAACAGGTGCATCTCAATCCGAAAACTTTGTGCAGTTTCAAGATTTGGTTCGAATTGATCCAACAGTTTTCGAGGAATTGATATCACACTTTGCCGAATTGACCACCGAAATCTCAATTCCTATCTGAACTATCGAACTGAAATTCAACATGTGCATCTCATTTCGAAAACTATGTGCAGTTTCAAAATTTGGTTCGAATTGATCCAACAGTTTTTAGGAATTGATATCACACTTCGCCGAATTGACCACTGAAATCTCAATTCCTATCTGAACTATCGGACTGAAATTCAACATGTGCATCTCAATTCGAAAACTGTGTAAAATTTCAAGATTTGGTTCGAATTGATCCAACAGTTTTCGAGGAATTGATATCACACTTTGCCGAATAGACCACTGAAATCTCAATTCCTATCTGAACTATCGAACTGAAATTCAACAGGTGCATATCAATCCGAAAACTATGTGCAGTTTCAAGATTTGGTTCGAATTGATCCAACAGTTTTCGAGGAATTGATATCACACTTTGCCGAATCGACCACTGAAATCTCAATTCCTATCTGAACTATCGAACTGAAATTCAACATGTGCATCTCATTTCGAAAACTATGTGCAGTTTCAAGATTTGGTTCGAATTGATCCAACAGTTTTCGAGGAATTGATATCACACTTTGCCGAATTGATCACTGAAATCTCAATTTCTATCTGAACTATCGAACTGAAATTCAACATGTGCATCTCATTTCGAAAATCATGTGCAGTTTCAAGATTTGGTTCGAATTGATCCAACAGTTTTCGAGGAATTGATATCACACTTTGCCGAATAGACCACTGAAATCTCAATTCCTATCTGAACTATCGAACTGAAATTCAACAGGTGCATATCAATCCGAAAACTATGTGCAGTTTCAAGATTTGGTTCGAATTGATCCAACAGTTTTCGAGGAATTGATATCACACTTTGCCGAATCGACCACTGAAATCTCAATTCCTATCTGAACTATCGAACTGAAATTCAACATGTGCATCTCATTTCGAAAACTATGTGCAGTTTCAAGATTTGGTTCGAATTGATCCAACAGTTTTCGAGGAATTGATATCACACTTTGCCGAATTGATCACTGAAATCTCAATTTCTATCTGAACTATCGAACTGAAATTCAACATGTGCATCTCATTTCGAAAATCATATTCAGTTTCAAGATTTGGTTCGAATTGATCCAACAGTTTTCGAGGAATTGATATCACACTTTGCCGAATTGACCACTGAAATCTCAATTCCTATCTGAACTATCGAACTGAAATTCAACATGTGCATCTCATTTCGAAAACTATGTGCAGTTTCAAGATTTGGTTCGAATTGATCCAACAGTTTTTGAGGAATTGATATCACACTTTGCCGAATAGACCACTGAAATCTCAATTCCTATCTGAAGTATCGAACTGAAATTCAACAGGTGCATCTCAATCCGAAAACTCTGTGCAGTTTCAAGATTTGGTTCGAATTGATCCAACAGTTTTCGAGGAATTGATATCACACTTTGACGAATTGACCACTGAAATCTCAATTCCTATCTGAACTATCGAACTGAAATTCAACATGTGCATCTCAATTCGAAAACTGTGTGAAATTTTAGGATTCGGTTCGAATTGGTCAAACAGTTTTCGAGGAATTGATATCACACTTTGCCGAATTGACCACTGAAATCTCAATTCCTATCTGAACTATCGAACTGAAATTCAACATGTGCATCTCAATTCGAAAACTATGTGCAGTTTCAAGATTTGGGGAGAATTGGTCCAACAATTGTTAATGAATTGATATCACACTTTGCCGAATAGTCCACTGAAATCTCAATTGCTATCTGAACTTTCGAACTGAAATTAAACATGTGCTTCTCATTTCGAAAACTATGTGCAGTTTCAAGATTTGGTTCGAATTCATCAAACAGTTTTCGAGGAATTGATATCACACTTTGCCGAATTGACCACTGAAATCTCAATTCCTATCTGAACTATCGAACTGAAATTCAACATGTGCATCTCAATTTGCAAACTGTGTAAAATATCAAGATTTGGTTCGAATTGATCCAACAGTTTTCGAGGAATTGATATCACACTTTGCCGAATTGACCACTGAAATCTCAATTCCTATCTGAACTATCGGACTGAAATTCAACATGTGCATCTCAATTCGAAAACTGTGTAAAATTTCAAGATTTGGTTCGAATTGATCCAACAGTTTTCAAGGAATTGATATCACACTTTGCCGAATAGACCACTGAAATCTCAATTCCTATCTGAACAATCGAACTGAAATTCAACATGTGCATCTCATTTCGAAAACGATGTGCAGTTTCAAGATTTGGTTCGAATTGATCTAACAGTTTTCGAGGAATTGATATCACACTTTACCGAATTGACCAGTGAAATCTCAATTCCTATCTAAACTATCGAACTGAAATTCAACACGTGCATCTCAATTCGAAAACTGTGTAAAATTTCAAGATTTGGTTCGAATTGATCCAACAGTTTTCGAGGAATTGATATCACACTTTGCCGAATTGACCACTGAAATCTCAATTCCTATCTGAACTATCGGACTGAATTTCAACATGTGCATCTCAATTCGAAAACTGTGTAAAATTTCAAGATTTGGTTCGAATTGATCCAACAGTTTTCGAGGAATTGATATCACACTTTGCCGAATTGACCACTGAAATCTCAATTCCTATCTGAACTATCGAACTGAAATTCAACATGTGCATCTCATTTCGAAAACTATGTGCAGTTTCAAGATTTGGTTCGAATTGATCCAACTGTTTTTGAGGAATTGATATCACACTTTGCCGAATAGACCACTGAAATCTCAATTCCTATCTGAAGTATCGAACTGAAATTCAACAGGTGCATCTCAATCCGAAAACTCTGTGCAGTTTCAAGAATTGGTTCGAATTGATCCAACAGTTTTCGAGGAATTGATATCACACTTTGCCGAATTGACCACTGAAATCTCAATTCCTATCTGAACTATCGAACTGAAATTCAACATGTGCATCTCAATTCGAAAACTGTGTGAAATTTTAGGATTCGGTTCGAATTGATCAAACAGTTTTCGAGGAATTGATATCACACTTTGCCGAATTGACCACTGAAATCTCAATTCCTATCTGAACTATCGAACTGAAATTCAACATGTGCATCTCAATTCGAAAACTATGTGCAGTTTCAAGATTTGGGGAGAATTGGTCCAACAATTGTTAATGAATTGATATCACACTTTGCCGAATAGTCCACTGAAATCTAAATTGCTATCTGAACTTTCGAACTGAAATTAAACATGTGCTTCTCATTTTGAAAACTATGTGCAGTTTCAAGATTTGGTTCGAATTCATCCAACAGTTTTCGAGGAATTGATATCACACTTTGCCGAATTGACTACTGAAATCTCAATTCCTATCTGAACTATCGAACTGAAATTCAACATGTGCATCTCAATTTGAAAACTGTGTAAAATTTCAAGATTTGGTCCGAATTGATCCAACAGTTTTCGAGGAATTGATATCACACTTTGCCGAATTGACCACTGAAATCTCAATTCCTATCTGAACTATCGGACTGAAATTCAACATGTGCATCTCAATTCGAAAACTGTGTGCAGTTTCAAGATTTGGTTCGAATTGATCCAACAGTTTTCGAGGAATTGATATCACACTTTGCCGAATCGACCACTGAAATCTCAATTCCTATCTGAACTATCGAACTGAAATTCAACATGTGCATATCAATCCGAAAACTATGTGCAGTTTCAAGATTTGGTTCGAATTGATCCAACAGTTTTCGAGGAATTGATATCACACTTTGCCGAATCGACCACTGAAATCTCAATTCCTATCTGAACTATCGAACTGAAATTCAACATGTGCATCTCATTTCGAAAACTATGTGCAGTTTCAAGATTTGGTTCGAATTGATCCAACAGTTTTCGAGGAATTGATATCACACTTTGCCGAATTGACCACTGAAATCTCAATTCCTATCTGAACTATCGAACTGAAATTCAACATGTGCATCTCATTTCGAAAACTATGTGCAGTTTCAAGATTTGGTTCGAATTGATCCAACAGTTTTCAAGGAATTGATATCACACTTTGCCGAATAGACCACTGAAATCTCAATTGCTATCTGAACTATCGAACTGAAATTGAACATGTGCATCTCATTTCGAAAATTATGTGCAGTTTCAAGATTTGGTTCGAATTGATCCAACAGTTTTCGAGGAATTGATATCACACTTTACCGAATTGACCAGTGAAATCTCAATTCCTATCTAAACTATCGAACTGAAATTCAACATGTGCATCTCAATTCGAAAACTGTGTAAAATTTCAAGATTTCGTTCGAATTGATCCAACAGTTTTCGAGGAATTTTTATCACACTTTGCCGAATTGACCACTGAAATCTCAATTCCTATCTGAACTATCGAACTGAAATTCAACAGGTGCATATCAATCCGAAAACTATTAGCAGTTTCAAGATTTGGTTCGAATTGATCCAACAGTTTTCGAGGAATTGAAATGATATTTTGTCGAATCAATTACTGAAATCTCCATTCCTATCTGAACTATCGAACTGAAATTCAACATGTGCATCTCATTTCGAAAACTATGTGCAGTTTCAAGATTTGGTTCGAATTGATCCAACAGTTTTCGAGGAATTGATATCACACTTTGCCGAATTGACCACTGAAATCTCAATTCCTATCTGAACTATCGAACTGAAATTCAACATGTGCATCTCATTTCGAAAACTATGTGCAGTTTCAAGATTTGGTTCGAATTGATCCAACAGTTTTTGAGGAATTGATATCACACTTTGCCGAATAGACCACTGAAATCTCAATTCCTATCTGAAGTATCGAACTGAAATTCAACAGGTGCATCTCAATTCGAAAACTATGTGCAGTTTCAAGATTTGGGGAGAATTGGTCCAACAATTGTTAATGAATTGATATCACACTTTGCCGAATAGTCCACTGAAATCTCAATTGCTATCTGAACTTTCGAACTGAAATTAAACATGTGCTTCTCATTTCGAAAACTATGTGCAGTTTCAAGATTTGGTTCGAATTCATCCAACAGTTTTCGAGGAATTGATATCACACTTTGCCGAATTGACCACTGAAATCTCAATTCCTATCTAAACTATCGAACTGAAATTCAACATGTGCATCTCAATTTGAAAACTGAGTAAAATTTCAAGATTTGGTTCGAATTGATCCAACAGTTTTCGAGGAATTGATATCACACTTTGCCGAATTGACCACTGAAATCTCAATTCCTATCTGAACTATCGGACTAAAATTCAACATGTGCATCTCAATTCGAAAACTGTGTAAAATTTCAAGATTTGGTTCGAATTGATCCAACAGTTTTCGAGGAATTGATATCACACTTTGCCGAATTGACCACTGAAATCTCAATTCCTATCTGAACTATCGAACTGAAATTCAACATATGCATCTCAATTCGAAAACTATGTGCAGTTTCAAGACTTGGGGAGAATTGGTCTAACAGTTTTTGAGGAATTGATATCACACTTTGCCGAATAGACCACTGAAATCTCAATTGCTATCTGAACTATCGAACTGAAATTAAACATGTGCATCTCATTTCGAAAATTATGTGCAGTTTCAAGATTTGGTTCGAATTCATCCAACAGTTTTCGAGGAATTGATATCACACTTTGCCGAATCGACCACTGAAATCTCAATTCCTATCTGAACTACCGAACTGAAATTCAACAGGTGCATCTCAATCCGAAAACTATGTGCAGTTTCAAGATTTGGTTCGAATTGATCCAACAGTTTTCGAGGAATTGAAATGATATTTTGTCGAATAAACTACTGAAATCTCCATTCCTATCAGAACTATCGATCTGAAATTCAACATATGCATCTCATTTCGAAAATCATGTGCAGTTTCAAGATTTGATTCGAATTG
Organism: Coccinella septempunctata; assembly: GCF_907165205.1. Lineage (NCBI taxonomy): Eukaryota > Metazoa > Arthropoda > Insecta > Coleoptera > Coccinellidae > Coccinella > Coccinella septempunctata. Next base: position 21,167,640 of record NC_058195.1, read on the forward strand.
ATCCAACAGTTTTCAAGGAATTGATATCACACTTTGGCGAATTGACCACTGAAATCTCAATTCCTATCTGAACTATCGAACTGAAATTCAACATGTGCATCTCAATTCGAAAACTATGTGCAGTTTCAAGACTTGGGGAGAATTGGTCCAACAGTTTTTGAGGAATTGATATCACCCTTTACCGAATAGACCACTGAAATCTCAATTCCTATCTGAACTATCGAACTGAAATTCAACAGGTGCATCTCAATCCGAAAACTTTGTGCAGTTTCAAGATTTGGTTCGAATTGATCCAACAGTTTTCGAGGAATTGATATCACACTTTGCCGAATTGACCACCGAAATCTCAATTCCTATCTGAACTATCGAACTGAAATTCAACATGTGCATCTCAATTCGAAAACTATGTGCAGTTTCAAAATTTGGTTCGAATTGATCCAACAGTTTTTAGGAATTGATATCACACTTCGCCGAATTGACCACTGAAATCTCAATTCCTATCTGAACTATCGGACTGAAATTCAACATGTGCATCTCAATTCGAAAACTGTGTAAAATTTCAAGATTTGGTTCGAATTGATCCAACAGTTTTCGAGGAATTGATATCACACTTTGCCGAATAGACCACTGAAATCTCAATTCCTATCTGAACTATCGAACTGAAATTCAACAGGTGCATATCAATCCGAAAACTATGTGCAGTTTCAAGATTTGGTTCGAATTGATCCAACAGTTTTCGAGGAATTGATATCACACTTTGCCGAATCGACCACTGAAATCTCAATTCCTATCTGAACTATCGAACTTAAATTCAACATGTGCATCTCAATTCGAAAACTATGTGCAGTTTCAAGATTTGGGGAGAATTGGTCTAACAGTTTTTGAGGAATTGATATCACACTTTGCCGAATAGACCACTGAAATCTCAATTGCTATCTGAACTATCGAACTGAAATTAAACATGTGCATCTCATTTCGAAAATTATGTGCAGTTTCAAGATTTGGTTCGAATTCATCCAACAGTTTTCGAGGAATTGATATCACACTTTGCCGAATCGACCACTGAAATCTCAATTCCTATCTGAACTACCGAACTGAAATTCAACAGGTGCATCTCAATCCGAAAACTATGTGCAGTTTCAAGATTTGGTTCGAATTGATCCAACAGTTTTCGAGGAATTGAAATGATATTTTGTCGAATAAACTACTGAAATCTCCATTCCTATCAGAACTATCGATCTGAAATTCAACATATGCATCTCATTTCGAAAATCATGTGCAGTTTCAAGATTTGATTCGAATTGATCCAACAGTTTTCAAGGAATTGATATCACACTTTGGCGAATTGACCACTGAAATCTCAATTCCTATCTGAACTATCGAACTGAAATTCAACATGTGCATCTCAATTCGAAAACTATGTGCAGTTTCAAGACTTGGGGAGAATTGGTCCAACAGTTTTTGAGGAATTGATATCACACTTTGCCGAATTGACCACCGAAATCTCAATTCCTATCTGAACTATCGAACTGAAATTCAACATGTGCATCTCAATTCGAAAACTATGTGCAGTTTCAAAATTTGGTTCGAATTGATCCAACAGTTTTTAGGAATTGATATCACACTTCGCCGAATTGACCACTGAAATCTCAATTCCTATCTGAACTATCGGACTGAAATTCAACATGTGCATCTCAATTCGAAAACTGTGTAAAATTTCAAGATTTGGTTCGAATTGATCCAACAGTTTTCGAGGAATTGATATCACACTTTGCCGAATAGACCACTGAAATCTCAATTCCTATCTGAACTATCGAACTGAAATTCAACAGGTGCATATCAATCCGAAAACTATGTGCAGTTTCAAGATTTGGTTCGAATTGATCCAACAGTTTTCGAGGAATTGATATCACACTTTGCCGAATCGACCACTGAAATCTCAATTCCTATCTGAACTATCGAACTGAAATTCAACATGTGCATCTCATTTCGAAAACTATGTGCAGTTTCGAAATTTGGTTCGAATTGATCCAACAGTTTTCGAGGAATTGATATCACACTTTGCCGAATTGATCACTGAAATCTCAATTTCTATCTGAACTATCGAACTGAAATTCAACATGTGCATCTCATTTCGAAAATCATGTGCAGTTTCAAGATTTGATTCGAATTGATCCAACAGTTTTCAAGGAATTGATATCACACTTTGCCGAATAGACCACTGAAATCTCAATTGCTATCTGAACTATCGAACTGAAATTGAACATGTGCATCTCAATTCGAAAACTGTGTAAAATTTCAAGATTTGGTTCGAATTGATCCAACAGTTTTCGAGGAATTGATATCACACTTTGCCGAATTGACCACTGAAATCTCAATTCCTATCTGAACTATCGGACTGAATTTCAACATGTGCATCTCAATTCGAAAACTGTGTAAAATTTCAAGATTTGGTCCGAATTGATCCAACAGTTTTTGAGGAATTGATATCACACTTTGCCGAATAGACCACTGAAATCTCAATTCCTATCTGAAGTATCGAACTGAAATTCAACAGGTGCATCTCAATCCGAAAACTCTGTGCAGTTTCAAGATTTGGTTCGAATTGATCCAACAGTTTTCGAGGAATTGATATCACACTTTGCCGAATTGACCACTGAAATCTCAATTCCTATCTGAACTATCGAACTGAAATTCAACATGTGCATCTCAATTCGAAAACTGTGTGAAATTTTAGGATTCGGTTCGAATTGGTCAAACAGTTTTCGAGGAATTGATATCACACTTTGCCGAATTGACCACTGAAATCTCAATTCCTATCTGAACTATCGAACTGAAATTCAACATGTGCATCTCAATTCGAAAACTATGTGCAGTTTCAAGATTTGGGGAGAATTGGTCCAACAATTGTTAATGAATTGATATCACACTTTGCCGAATAGTCCACTGAAATCTCAATTGCTATCTGAACTTTCGAACTGAAATTAAACATGTGCTTCTCATTTCGAAAACTATGTGCAGTTTCAAGATTTGGTTCGAATTCATCAAACAGTTTTCGAGGAATTGATATCACACTTTGCCGAATTGACCACTGAAATCTCAATTCCTATCTGAACTATCGAACTGAAATTCAACATGTGCATCTCAATTTGAAAACTGTGTAAAATTTCAAGATTTGGTTCGAATTGATCCAACAGTTTTCGAGGAATTGATATCACACTTTGCCGAATTGACTACTGAAATCTCAATTCCTATCTGAACTATCGGACTGAAATTCAAGATGTGCATCTCAATTCGAAAACTGTGTAAAATTTCAAGATTTGGTTCGAATTGATCCAACAGTTTTCAAGGAATTGATATCACACTTTGCCGAATAGACCACTGAAATCTCAATTCCTATCTGAACTATCGAACTGAAATTCAACATGTGCATCTCATTTCGAAAATTATGTGCAGTTTCAAGATTTGGTTCGAATTGATCTAAAAGTTTTCGAGGAATTGATATCACACTTTACCGAATTGACCAGTGAAATCTCAATTCCTATCTAAACTATCGAACTGAAATTCAACACGTGCATCTCAATTCGAAAACTGTGTAAAATTTCAAGATTTGGTTCGAATTGATCCAACAGTTTTCGAGGAATTGATATCACACTTTGCCGAATTGACCACTGAAATCTCAATTCCTATCTGAACTATCGGACTGAAATTCAACATGTGCATCTCAATTCGAAAACTGTGTAAAATTTCAAGATTTGGTTCGAATTGATCCAACAGTTTTCGAGGAATTGATATCACACTTTGCCGAATTGACCACTGAAATCTCAATTCCTATCTGAACTATCGGACTGAAATTCAACATGTGCATCTCAATTCGAAAACTGTGTAAAATTTCAAGATTTGGTTCGAATTGATCCAACAGTTTTCAAGGAATTGATATCACACTTTGCCGAATAGACCACTGAAATCTCAATTCCTATCTGAACTATCGAACTGAAATTCAACATGTGCATCTCTTTTCGAAAATTATGTGCAGTTTCAAGATTTGGTTCGAATTGATCTGACAGTTTTCGAGGAATTGATATCACACTTTACCGAATTGACCAGTGAAATCTCAATTCCTATCTAAACTATCGAACTGAAATTCAACACGTGCATCTCAATTCGAAAACTGTGTGAAATTTCAAGATTTGGTTCGAATTGATCCAACAGTTTTCGAGGAATTGATATCACACTTTGCCGAATTGACCACTGAAATCTCAATTCCTATCTGAACTATCGAACTGAAATTCAACATGTGCATCTCAATTCGAAAACTGTGTGAAATTTTAGGATTCGGTTCGAATTGATCAAACAGTTTTCGAGGAATTGATATCACACTTTGCCGAATTGACCACTGAAATCTCAATTCCTATCTGAACTATCGAACTGAAATTCAACATGTGCATCTCAATTCGAAAACTTTGTGCAGTTTCAAGATTTGGGGAGAATTGGTCCAACAATTGTTAATGAATTGATATCACACTTTGCCGAATAGTCCACTGAAATCTCAATTGCTATCTGAACTTTCGAACTGAAATTAAACATGTGCTTCTCATTTCGAAAACTATGTGCAGTTTCAAGATTTGGTTCGAATTCATCCAACAGTTTTCGAGGAATTGATATCACACTTTGCCGAATCGACCACTGAAATCTCAATTCCTATCTGAACTATCGAACTGAAATTCAACATGTGCATCTCAATTTGAAAACTGTGTGCAGTTTCAAGATTTGGTTCGAATTGATCCAACAGTTTTCGAGGAATTGATATCACACTTTGCCGAATCGACCACTGAAATCTCAATTCCTATCTGAACTATCGAACTGAAATTCAACATGTGCATATCAATCCGAAAACTATGTGCAGTTTCAAGATTTGGTTCGAATTGATCCAACAGTTTTCGAGGAATTGATATCACACTTTGCCGAATCGACCACTGAAATCCCAATTCCTATCTGAACTATCGAACTGAAATTCAACATGTGCATCTTCATTTCGAAAACTATGTGCAGTTTCAAGATTTGGTTCGAATCGATCCAACAGTTTTCGAGGAATTGATATCACACTTTGCCGAATTGACCACTGAAATCTCAATTCCTATCTGAACTATCGAACTGAAATTCAACATGTGCATCTCATTTCGAAAACTATGTGCAGTTTCAAGATTTGGTTCGAATTGATCCAACAGTTTTCAAGGAATTGATATCACACTTTGCCGAATAGACCACTGAAATCTCAATTGCTATCTGAACTATCGAACTGAAATTGAACATGTGCATCTCATTTCGAAAATTATGTGCAGTTTCAAGATTTGGTTCGAATTGATCCAACAGTTTTCGAGGAATTGATATCACACTTTACCGAATTGACCAGTGAAATCTCAATTCCTATCTAAACTATCGAACTGAAATTCAACATGTGCATCTCAATTCGAAAACTGTGTAAAATTTCAAGATTTGGTTCGAATTGATCCAACAGTTTTCGAGGAATTTTTATCACACTTTGCCGAATTGACCACTGAAATCTCAATTCCTATCTGAACTATCGAACTGAAATTCAACAGGTGCATATCAATCCGAAAACTATTAGCAGTTTCAAGATTTGGTTCGAATTAATCCAACAGTTTTCGAGGAATTGAAATGATATTTTGTCGAATCAATTACTGAAATCTCCATTCCTATCTGAACTATCGAACTGAAATTCAACATGTGCATCTCATTTCGAAAACTATGTGCAGTTTCAAGATTTGGTTCGAATTGATCCAACAGTTTTCGAGGAATTGATATCACACTTTGCCGAATTGACCACTGAAATCTCAATTCCTATCTGAACTATCGGACTGAATTTCAACATGTGCATCTCATTTCGAAAATGATGTGCAGTTTCAAGATTTGGTTCGAATTGATCCAACAGTTTTCGAGGAATTGATATCACACTTTACCGAATTGACCACTGAAATCTCAAGTCCTATCCAAACTATCGAACTGAAATTCAACATGTGCATCCCAATTCGAAAACTGTGTAAAATTTCAAGATTTGGTTCGAATTGATCCAACAGTTTTCGAGGAATTGATATCACACTTTGCCGAATTGACCACTGAAATCTCAATTCCTATCTGAACTATCGAACTGAAATTCAACATGTGCATCTCATTTCGAAAACTATGTGCAGTTTCAAGATTTGGTTCGAATTGATCCAACAGTTTTTGAGGAATTGATATCACACTTTGCCGAATAGACCACTGAAATCTCAATTCCTATCTGAAGTATCGAACTGAAATTCAACAGGTGCATCTCAATCCGAAAACTCTGTGCAGTTTCAAGATTTGGTTCGAATTGATCCAACAGTTTTCGAGGAATTGATATCACACTTTGCCGAATTGACCACTGAAATCTCAATTCCTATCTGAACTATCGAACTGAAATTCAACATGTGCATCTCAATTCGAAAACTGTTTGAAATTTCAAGATTCGGTTCGAATTGATCAAACAGTTTTCGAGGAATATATATCACACTTTGCCGAATTGACCACTGAAATCTCAATTCCTATCTGAACTATCGAACTGAAATTCAACATGTGTATCTCAATTCGAAAACTATGTGCAGTTTCAAGAATTGGGGAGAATTGGTCCAACAATTGTTAATGAATTGATATCACACTTTGCCGAATAGTCCACTGAAATCTCAATTGCTATCTGAACTTTCGAACTGAAATTAAACATGTTCTTCTCATTTCGAAAACTATGTGCAGTTTCAAGATTTGGTTCGAATTCATCCAACAGTTTTCGAGGAATTGATATCACACTTTGCCGAATTGACCACTGAAATCTCAATTCCTATCTAAACTATCGAACTGAAATTCAACATGTGCATCTCAATTCGAAAACTGTGTAAAATTTCAAGATTTGGTTCGAATTGATCCAACAGTTATCGAGGAATTGATATCACACTTTGCCGAATTGACCACTGAAATCTCAATTCCTATCTGAACTATCGAACTGAAATTCAACATGTGCATCTCATTTCGAAAACTATGTGCAGTTTCAAGATTTGGTTCGAATTGATCCAACAGTTTTTGAGGAATTGATATCACACTTTGCCGAATAGACCACTCAAATCTCAATTCCTATCTGAAGTATCGAACTGAAATTCAACAGGTGCATCTCAATCCGAAAACTCTGTGCAGTTTCAAGATTTGGTTCGAATTGATCCAACAGTTTTCGAGGAATTGATATCACACTTTGCCGAATTGACCACTGAAATCTCAATTCCTATCTGAACTATCGAACTGAAATTCAACATGTGCATCTCAATTCGAAAACTGTGTGAAATTTCAAGATTCGGTTCGAATTGATCAAACAGTTTTCGAGGAATATATATCACACTTTGCCGAATTGACCACTGAAATCTCAATTCCTATCTGAACTATCGAACTGAAATTCAACATGTGTATCTCAATTCGAAAACTATGTGCAGTTTCAAGATTTGGGGAGAATTGGTCCAACAATTGTTAATGAATTGATATCACACTTTGCCGAATAGTCCACTGAAATCTCAATTGCTATCTGAACTTTCGAACTGAAATTAAACATGTGCTTCTCATTTCGAAAACTATGTGCAGTTTCAAGATTTGGTTCGAATTCATCCAACAGTTTTCGAGGAATTGATATCACACTTTGCCGAATTGACCACTGAAATCTCAATTCCTATCTAAACTATCGAACTGAAATTCAACATGTGCATCTCAATTTGAAAACTGTGTAAAATTTCAAGATTTGGTTCGAATTGATCCAACAGTTTTCGAGGAATTGATATCACACTTTGCCGAATTGACCTCTGAAATCTCAATTCCTATCTGAACTATCGGACTAAAATTCAACATGTGCATCTCAATTCGAAAACTGTGTAAAATTTCAAGATTTGGTTCGAATTGATCCAACAGTTTTCGAGGAATTGATATATCACACTTTGCCGAATTGACCACTGAAATCTCAATTCCTATCTGAACTATCGAACTGAAATTCAACATATGCATCTCAATTCGAAAACTATGTGCAGTTTCAAGACTTGGGGAGAATTGGTCTAACAGTTTTTGAGGAATTGATATCACACTTTGCCGAATAGACCACTGAAATCTCAATTGCTATCTGAACTATCGAACTGAAATTAAACATGTGCATCTCATTTCGAAAATTATGTGCAGTTTCAAGATTTGGTTCGAATTCATCCAACAGTTTTCGAGGAATTGATATCACACTTTGCCGAATAGACCACTGAAATCTCAATTCCTATCTGAACTACCGAACTGAAATTCAACAGGTGCATCTCAATCCGAAAACTATGTGCAGTTTCAAGATTTGGTTCGAATTGATCCAACAGTTTTCGAGGAATTGAAATGATATTTTGTCGAATAAACTACTGAAATCTCCATTCCTATCAGAACTATCGATCTGAAATTCAACATATGCATCTCATTTCGAAAATCATGTGCAGTTTCAAGATTTGATTCGAATTGATCCAACAGTTTTCAAGGAATTGATATCACACTTTGGCGAATTGACCACTGAAATCTCAATTCCTATCTGAACTATCGAACTGAAATTCAACATATGCATCTCAATTCGAAAACTATGTGCAGTTTCAAGACTTGGGGAGAATTGGTCCAACAGTTTTTGAGGAATTGATATCACCCTTTACCGAATAGACCACTGAAATCTCAATTCCTATCTGAACTATCGAACTGAAATTCAACAGGTGCATCTCAATCCGAAAACTTTGTGCAGTTTCAAGATTTGGTTCGAATTGATCCAACAGTTTTCGAGGAATTGATATCACACTTTGCCGAATTGACCACCGAAATCTCAATTCCTATCTGAACTATCGAACTGAAATTCAACATGTGCATCTCAATTCGAAAACTATGTGCAGTTTCAAAATTTGGTTCGAATTGATCCAACAGTTTTTAGGAATTGATATCACACTTCGCCGAATTGCCAACTGAAATCTCAATTCCTATCTGAACTATCGGACTGAAATTCAACATGTGCATCTCAATTCGAAAACTGTGTAAAATTTCAAGATTTGGTTCGAATTGATCCAACAGTTTTCGAGGAATTGATATCACACTTTGCCGAATAGACCACTGAAATCTCAATTCCTATCTGAACTATCGAACTGAAATTCAACAGGTGCATATCAATCCGAAAACTATGTGCAGTTTCAAGATTTGGTTCGAATTGATCCAACAGTTTTCGAGGAATTGATATCACACTTTGCCGAATCGACCACTGAAATCTCAATTCCTATCTGAACTATCGAACTGAAATTCAACATGTGCATCTCATTTCGAAAACTATGTGCAGTTTCAAGATTTGGTTCGAATTGATCCAACAGTTTTCGAGGAATTGATATCACACTTTGCCGAATTGATCACTGAAATCTCAATTTCTATCTGAACTATCGAACTGAAATTCAACATGTGCATCTCATTTCGAAAATCATGTGCAGTTTCAAGATTTGGTTCGAATTGATCCAACAGTTTTCGAGGAATTGATATCACACTTTGCCGAATAGACCACTGAAATCTCAATTCCTATCTGAACTATCGAACTGAAATTCAACAGGTGCATATCAATCCGAAAACTATGTGCAGTTTCAAGATTTGGTTCGAATTGATCCAACAGTTTTCGAGGAATTGATATCACACTTTGCCGAATCGACCACTGAAATCTCAATTCCTATCTGAACTATCGAACTGAAATTCAACATGTGCATCTCATTTCGAAAACTATGTGCAGTTTCAAGATTTGGTTCGAATTGATCCAACAGTTTTCGAGGAATTGATATCACACTTTGCCGAATTGATCACTGAAATCTCAATTTCTATCTGAACTATCGAACTGAAATTCAACATGTGCATCTCATTTCGAAAATCATATTCAGTTTCAAGATTTGGTTCGAATTGATCCAACAGTTTTCGAGGAATTGATATCACACTTTGCCGAATTGACCACTGAAATCTCAATTCCTATCTGAACTATCGAACTGAAATTCAACATGTGCATCTCATTTCGAAAACTATGTGCAGTTTCAAGATTTGGTTCGAATTGATCCAACAGTTTTTGAGGAATTGATATCACACTTTGCCGAATAGACCACTGAAATCTCAATTCCTATCTGAAGTATCGAACTGAAATTCAACAGGTGCATCTCAATCCGAAAACTCTGTGCAGTTTCAAGATTTGGTTCGAATTGATCCAACAGTTTTCGAGGAATTGATATCACACTTTGCCGAATTGACCACTGAAATCTCAATTCCTATCTGAACTATCGAACTGAAATTCAACATGTGCATCTCAATTCGAAAACTGTGTAAAATTTTAGGATTCGGTTCGAATTGGTCAAACAGTTTTCGAGGAATTGATATCACACTTTGCCGAATTGACCACTGAAATCTCAATTCCTATCTGAACTATCGAACTGAAATTCAACATGTGCATCTCAATTCGAAAACTATGTGCAGTTTCAAGATTTGGGGAGAATTGGTCCAACAATTGTTAATGAATTGATATCACACTTTGCCGAATAGTCCACTGAAATCTCAATTGCTATCTGAACTTTCGAACTGAAATTAAACATGTGCTTCTCATTTCGAAAACTATGTGCAGTTTCAAGATTTGGTTCGAATTCATCAAACAGTTTTCGAGGAATTGATATCACACTTTGCCGAATTGACCACTGAAATCTCAATTCCTATCTGAACTATCGAACTGAAATTCAACATGTGCATCTCAATTTGCAAACTGTGTAAAATATCAAGATTTGGTTCGAATTGATCCAACAGTTTTCGAGGAATTGATATCACACTTTGCCGAATTGACCACTGAAATCTCAATTCCTATCTGAACTATCGGACTGAAATTCAACATGTGCATCTCAATTCGAAAACTGTGTAAAATTTCAAGATTTGGTTCGAATTGAACCAACAGTTTTCAAGGAATTGATATCACACTTTGCCGAATAGACCACTGAAATCTCAATTCCTATCTGAACAATCGAACTGAAATTCAACATGTGCATCTCATTTCGAAAATGATGTGCAGTTTCAAGATTTGGTTCGAATTGATCTAACAGTTTTCGAGGAATTGATATCACACTTTACCGAATTGACCAGTGAAATCTCAATTCCTATCTAAACTATCGAACTGAAATTCAACACGTGCATCTCAATTCGAAAACTGTGTAAAATTTCAAGATTTGGTTCGAATTGATCCAACAGTTTTCGAGGAATTGATATCACACTTTGCCGAATTGACCACTGAAATCTCAATTCCTATCTGAACTATCGGACTGAATTTCAACATGTGCATCTCAATTCGAAAACTGTGTAAAATTTCAAGATTTGGTTCGAATTGATCCAACAGTTTTCGAGGAATTGATATCACACTTTGCCGAATTGACCACTGAAATCTCAATTCCTATCTGAACTATCGAACTGAAATTCAACATGTGCATCTCATTTCGAAAACTATGTGCAGTTTCAAGATTTGGTTCGAATTGATCCAACTGTTTTTGAGGAATTGATATCACACTTTGCCGAATAGACCACTGAAATCTCAATTCCTATCTGAAGTATCGAACTGAAATTCAACAGGTGCATCTCAATCCGAAAACTCTGTGCAGTTTCAAGATTTGGTTCGAATTGATCCAACAGTTTTCGAGGAATTGATATCACACTTTGCCGAATTGACCACTGAAATCTCAATTCCTATCTGAACTATCGAACTGAAATTCAACATGTGCATCTCAATTCGAAAACTGTGTGAAATTTTAGGATTCGGTTCGAATTGATCAAACAGTTTTCGAGGAATTGATATCACACTTTGCCGAATTGACCACTGAAATCTCAATTCCTATCTGAACTATCGAACTGAAATTCAACATGTGCATCTCAATTCGAAAACTATGTGCAGTTTCAAGATTTGGGGAGAATTGGTCCAACAATTGTTAATGAATTGATATCACACTTTGCCGAATAGTCCACTGAAATCTCAATTGCTATCTGAACTTTCGAACTGAAATTAAACATGTGCTTCTCATTTTGAAAACTATGTGCAGTTTCAAGATTTGGTTCGAATTCATCCAACAGTTTTCGAGGAATTGATATCACACTTTGCCGAATTGACTACTGAAATCTCAATTCCTATCTGAACTATCGAACTGAAATTCAACATGTGCATCTCAATTTGAAAACTGTGTAAAATTTCAAGATTTGGTCCGAATTGATCCAACAGTTTTCGAGGAATTGATATCACACTTTGCCGAATTGACCACTGAAATCTCAATTCCTATCTGAACTATCGGACTGAAATTCAACATGTGCATCTCAATTCGAAAACTGTGTGCAGTTTCAAGATTTGGTTCGAATTGATCCAACAGTTTTCGAGGAATTGATATCACACTTTGCCGAATCGACCACTGAAATCTCAATTCCTATCTGAACTATCGAACTGAAATTCAACATGTGCATATCAATCCGAAAACTATGTGCAGTTTCAAGATTTGGTTCGAATTGATCCAACAGTTTTCGAGGAATTGATATCACACTTTGCCGAATCGACCACTGAAATCTCAATTCCTATCTGAACTATCGAACTGAAATTCAACATGTGCATCTCATTTCGAAAACTATGTGCAGTTTCAAGATTTGGTTCGAATTGATCCAACAGTTTTCGAGGAATTGATATCACACTTTGCCGAATTGACCACTGAAATCTCAATTCCTATCTGAACTATCGAACTGAAATTCAACATGTGCATCTCATTTCGAAAACTATGTGCAGTTTCAAGATTTGGTTCGAATTGATCCAACAGTTTTCAAGGAATTGATATCACACTTTGCCGAATAGATCACTGAAATCTCAATTGCTATCTGAACTATCGAACTGAAATTGAACATGTGCATCTCATTTCGAAAATTATGTGCAGTTTCAAGATTTGGTTCGAATTGATCCAACAGTTTTCGAGGAATTGATATCACACTTTACCGAATTGACCAGTGAAATCTCAATTCCTATCTAAACTATCGAACTGAAATTCAACATGTGCATCTCAATTCGAAAACTGTGTAAAATTTCAAGATTTGGTTCGAATTGATCCAACAGTTTTCGAGGAATTTTTATCACACTTTGCCGAATTGACCACTGAAATCTCAATTCCTATCTGAACTATCGAACTGAAATTCAACAGGTGCATATCAATCCGAAAACTATTAGCAGTTTCAAGATTTGGTTCGAATTGATCCAACAGTTTTCGAGGAATTGAAATGATATTTTGTCGAATCAATTACTGAAATCTCCATTCCTATCTGAACTATCGAACTGAAATTCAACATGTGCATCTCATTTCGAAAACTATGTGCAGTTTCAAGATTTGGTTCGAATTGATCCAACAGTTTTCGAGGAATTGATATCACACTTTGCCGAATAGTCCACTGAAATCTCAATTGCTATCTGAACTTTCGAACTGAAATTAAACATGTGCTTCTCATTTCGAAAACTATGTGCAGTTTCAAGATTTGGTTCGAATTCATCCAACAGTTTTCGAGGAATTGATATCACACTTTGCCGAATTGACCACTGAAATCTCAATTCCTATCTAAACTATCGAACTGAAATTCAACATGTGCATCTCAATTTGAAAACTGTGTAAAATTTCAAGATTTGGTTCGAATTGATCCAACAGTTTTCGAGGAATTGATATCACACTTTGCCGAATTGACCACTGAAATCTCAATTCCTATCTGAACTATCGGACTAAAATTCAACATGTGCATCTCAATTCGAAAACTGTGTAAAATTTCAAGATTTGGTTCGAATTGATCCAACAGTTTTCGAGGAATTGATATCACACTTTGCCGAATTGACCACTGAAATCTCAATTCCTATCTGAACTATCGAACTGAAATTCAACATATGCATCTCAATTCGAAAACTATGTGCAGTTTCAAGACTTGGGGAGAATTGGTCTAACAGTTTTTGAGGAATTGATATCACACTTTGCCGAATAGACCACTGAAATCTCAATTGCTATCTGAACTATCGAACTGAAATTAAACATGTGCATCTCATTTCGAAAATTATGTGCAGTTTCAAGATTTGGTTCGAATTCATCCAACAGTTTTCGAGGAATTGATATCACACTTTGCCGAATAGACCACTGAAATCTCAATTCCTATCTGAACTACCAAACTGAAATTCAACAGGTGCATCTCAATCCGAAAACTATGTGCAGTTTCAAGATTTGGTTCGAATTGATCCAACAGTTTTCGAGGAATTGAAATGATATTTTGTCGAATAAACTACTGAAATCTCCATTCCTATCAGAACTATCGATCTGAAATTCAACATATGCATCTCATTTCGAAAATCATGTGCAGTTTCAAGATTTGATTCGAATTGATCCAACAGTTTTCAAGGAATTGATATCACACTTTGGCGAATTGACCACTGAAATCTCAATTGCTATCTGAACTTTCGAACTGAAATTAAACATGTGCTTCTCATTTCGAAAACTATGTGCAGTTTCAAGATTTGGTTCGAATTCATCCAACAGTTTTCGAGGAATTGATATCACACTTTGCCGAATTGACCACTGAAATCTCAATTCCTATCTAAACTATCGAACTGAAATTCAACATGTGCATCTCAATTTGAAAACTGTGTAAAATTTCAAGATTTGGTTCGAATTGATCCAACAGTTTTCGAGGAATTGATATCACACTTTGCCGAATTGACCACTGAAATCTCAATTCCTATCTGAACTATCGGACTAAAATTCAACATGTGCATCTCAATTCGAAAACTGTGTAAAATTTCAAGATTTGGTTCGAATTGATCCAACAGTTTTCGAGGAATTGATATCACACTTTGCCGAATTGACCACTGAAATCTCAATTCCTATCTGAACTATCGAACTGAAATTCAACATATGCATCTCAATTCGAAAACTATGTGCAGTTTCAAGACTTGGGGAGAATTGGTCTAACAGTTTTTGAGGAATTGATATCACACTTTGCCGAATAGACCACTGAAATCTCAATTGCTATCTGAACTATCGAACTGAAATTAAACATGTGCATCTCATTTCGAAAATTATGTGCAGTTTCAAGATTTGGTTCGAATTCATCCAACAGTTTTCGAGGAATTGATATCACACTTTGCCGAATAGACCACTGAAATCTCAATTCCTATCTGAACTACCAAACTGAAATTCAACAGGTGCATCTCAATCCGAAAACTATGTGCAGTTTCAAGATTTGGTTCGAATTGATCCAACAGTTTTCGAGGAATTGAAATGATATTTTGTCGAATAAACTACTGAAATCTCCATTCCTATCAGAACTATCGATCTGAAATTCAACATATGCATCTCATTTCGAAAATCATGTGCAGTTTCAAGATTTGATTCGAATTGATCCAACAGTTTTCAAGGAATTGATATCACACTTTGGCGAATTGACCACTGAAATCTCAATTCCTATCTGAACTATCGAACTGAAATTCAACATATGCATCTCAATTCGAAAACTATGTGCAGTTTCAAGACTTGGGGAGAATTGGTCCAACAGTTTTTGAGGAATTGATATCACCCTTTACCGAATAGACCACTGAAATCTCAATTCCTATCTGAACTATCGAACTGAAATTCAACAGGTGCATCTCAATCCGAAAACTTTGTGCAGTTTCAAGATTTGGTTCGAATTGATCCAACAGTTTTCGAGGAATTGATATCACACTTTGCCGAATTGACCACCGAAATCTCAATTCCTATCTGAACTATCGAACTGAAATTCAACATGTGCATCTCAATTCGAAAACTATGTGCAGTTTCAAAATTTGGTTCGAATTGATCCAACAGTTTTTAGGAATTGATATCACACTTTGCCGAATTGACCACTGAAATCTCAATTCCTATCTGAACTATCGGACTGAAATTCAACATGTGCATCTCAATTCGAAAACTGTGTAAAATTTCAAGATTTGGTTCGAATTGATCCAACAGTTTTCGAGGAATTGATATCACACTTTGCCGAATAGACCACTGAAATCTCAATTCCTATCTGAACTATCGAACTGAAATTCAACAGGTGCATATCAATCCGAAAACTATGTGCAGTTTCAAGATTTGGTTCGAATTGATCCAACAGTTTTCGAGGAATTGATATCACACTTTGCCGAATCGACCACTGAAATCTCAATTCCTATCTGAACTATCGAACTGAAATTCAACATGTGCATCTCATTTCGAAAACTATGTGCAGTTTCAAGATTTGGTTCGAATTGATCCAACAGTTTTCGAGGAATTGATATCACACTTTGCCGAATTTATCACTGAAATCTCAATTTCTATCTGAACTATCGAACTGAAATTCAACATGTGCATCTCATTTCGAAAATCATGTGCAGTTTCAAGATTTGATTCGAATTGATCCAACAGTTTTCAAGGAATTGATATCACACTTTGCCGAATAGACCACTGAAATCTCAATTGCTATCTGAACTATCGAACTGAAATTGAACATGTGCATCTCAATTCGAAAAATGTGTAAAATATCAAGATTTGGTTCGAATTGATCCAACAGTTTTCGAGGAATTGATATCACACTTTGCCGAATTGACCACTGAAATCTCAATTCCTATCTGAACTATGGGACTGAATTTCAACATGTGCATCTCAATTCGAAAACTGTGTAAAATTTCAAGATTTGGTTCGAATTGATCCAACAGTTTTTGAGGAATTGATATCACACTTTGCCGAATAGACCACTGAAATCTCAATTCCTATCTGAAGTATCGAACTGAAATTCAACAGGTGCATCTCAATCCGAAAACTCTGTGCAGTTTCAAGATTTGGTTCGAATTGATCCAACAGTTTTCGAGGAATTGATATCACACTTTGCCGAATTGACCACTGAAATCTCAATTCCTATCTGAACTATCGAACTGAAATTCAACATGTGCATCTCAATTCGAAAACTGTGTGAAATTTTAGGATTCGGTTCGAATTGGTCAAACAGTTTTCGAGGAATTGATATCACACTTTGCCGAATTGACCACTGAAATCTCAATTCCTATCTGAACTATCGAACTGAAATTCAACATGTGCATCTCAATTCGAAAACTATGTGCAGTTTCAAGATTTGGGGAGAATTGGTCCAACAATTGTTAATGAATTGATATCACACTTTGCCGAATTGACCACTGAAATCTCAATTCCTATCTGAACTATCGAACTGAAATTAAACATGTGCTTCTCATTTCGAAAACTATGTGCAGTTTCAAGATTTGGTTCGAATTCATCAAACAGTTTTCGAGGAATTGATATCACACTTTGCCGAATTGACCACTGAAATCTCAATTCCTATCTGAACTATCGAACTGAAATTCAACATGTGCATCTCAATTTGAAAACTGTGTAAAATTTCAAGATTTGGTTCGAATTGATCCAACAGTTTTCGAGGAATTGATATCACACTTTGCCGAATTGAATACTGAAATCTCAATTCCTATCTGAACTATCGGACTGAAATTCAAGATGTGCATCTCAATTCGAAAACTGTGTAAAATTTCAAGATTTGGTTCGAATTGATCCAACAGTTTTCAAGGAATTGATATCACACTTTGCCGAATAGACCACTGAAATCTCAATTCCTATCTGAACTATCGAACTGAAATTCAACATGTGCATCTCATTTCGAAAATTATGTGCAGTTTCAAGATTTGGTTCGAATTGATCTAAAAGTTTTCGAGGAATTGATATCACACTTTACCGAATTGACCAGTGAAATCTCAATTCCTATCTAAACTATCGAACTGAAATTCAACACGTGCATCTCAATTCGAAAACTGTGTAAAATTTCAAGATTTGGTTCGAATTGATCCAACAGTTTTCGAGGAATTGATATCACACTTTGCCGAATTGACCACTGAAATCTCAATTCCTATCTGAACTATCGGACTGAAATTCAACATGTGCATCTCAATTCGAAAACTGTGTAAAATTTCAAGATTTGGTTCGAATTGATCCAACAGTTTTCGAGGAATTGATATCACACTTTGCCGAATTGACCACTGAAATCTCAATTCCTATCTGAACTATCGGACTGAAATTCAACATGTGCATCTCAATTCGAAAACTGTGTAAAATTTCAAGATTTGGTTCGAATTGATCCAACAGTTTTCAAGGAATTGATATCACACTTTGCCGAATAGACCACTGAAATCTCAATTCCTATCTGAACTATCGAACTGAAATTCAACATGTGCATCTCATTTCGAAAATTATGTGCAGTTTCAAGATTTGGTTCGAATTGATCTAACAGTTTTCGAGGAATTGATATCACACTTTACCGAATTGACCAGTGAAATCTCAATTCCTATCTAAACTATCGAACTGAAATTCAACACGTGCATCTCAATTCGAAAACTGTGTAAAATTTCAAGATTTGGTTCGAATTGATCCAACAGTTTTCGAGGAATTGATATCACACTTTGCCGAATTGACCACTGAAATCTCAATTCCTATCTGAACTATCGAACTGAAATTCAACATGTGCATCTCAATTCGAAAACTGTGTGAAATTTTAGGATTCGGTTCGAATTGATCAAACAGTTTTCGAGGAATTGATATCACACTTTGCCGAATTGACCACTGAAATCTCAATTCCTATCTGAACTATCGAACTGAAATTCAACATGTGCATCTCAATTCGAAAACTTTGTGCAGTTTCAAGGTCCAACAATTGTTAATGAATTGATATCACACTTTGCCGAATAGTCCACTGAAATCTCAATTGCTATCTGAACTTTCGAACTGAAATTAAACATGTGCTTCTCATTTCGTAAACTATGTGCAGTTTCAAGATTTGGTTCGAATTCATCCAACAGTTTTCGAGGAATTGATATCACACTTTGCCGAATTGACCACTGAAATCTCAATTCCTATCTGAACTATCGAACTGAAATTCAACATGTGCATCTCAATTTGAAAACTGTGTAAAATTTCAAGATTTGGTCCGAATTGATCCAACAGTTTTCGAGGAATTGATATCACACTTTGCCGAATTGACCACTGAAATCTCAAGTCCTATCTGAACTATCGGACTGAAATTCAACATGTGCATCTCAATTCGAAAACTGTGTGCAGTTTCAAGATTTGGTTCGAATTGATCCAACAGTTTTCGAGGAATTGATATCACACTTTGCCGAATCGACCACTGAAATCTCAATTCCTATCTGAACTATCGAACTGAAATTCAACATGTGCATATCAATCCGAAAACTATGTGCAGTTTCAAGATTTGGTTCGAATTGATCCAACAGTTTTCGAGGAATTGATATCACACTTTGCCGAATCGACCACTGAAATCTCAATTCCTATCTGAACTATCGAACTGAAATTCAACATGTGCATCTTCATTTCGAAAACTATGTGCAGTTTCAAGATTTGGTTCGAATCGATCCAACAGTTTTCGAGGAATTGATATCACACTTTGCCGAATTGACCACTGAAATCTCAATTCCTATCTGAACTATCGAACTGAAATTCAACATGTGCATCTCATTTCGAAAACTATGTGCAGTTTCAAGATTTGGTTCGAATTGATCCAACAGTTTTCAAGGAATTGATATCACACTTTGCCGAATAGACCACTGAAATCTCAATTGCTATCTGAACTATCGAACTGAAATTGAACATGTGCATCTCATTTCGAAAATTATGTGCAGTTTCAAGATTTGGTTCGAATTGATCCAACAGTTTTCGAGGAATTGATATCACACTTTACCGAATTGACCAGTGAAATCTCAATTCCTATCTAAACTATCGAACTGAAATTCAACATGTGCATCTCAATTCGAAAACTGTGTAAAATTTCAAGATTTGGTTCGAATTGATCCAACAGTTTTCGAGGAATTTTTATCACACTTTGCCGAATTGACCACTGAAATCTCAATTCCTATCTGAACTATCGAACTGAAATTCAACAGGTGCATATCAATCCGAAAACTATTAGCAGTTTCAAGATTTGGTTCGAATTGATCCAACAGTTTTCGAGGAATTGAAATGATATTTTGTCGAATCAATTACTGAAATCTCCATTCCTATCTGAACTATCGAACTGAAATTCAACATGTGCATCTCATTTCGAAAACTATGTGCAGTTTCAAGATTTGGTTCGAATTGATCCAACAGTTTTCGAGGAATTGATATCACACTTTGCCGAATTGACCACTGAAATCTCAATTCCTATCTGAACTATCGAACTGAAATTCAACATGTGCATCTCATTTCAAAAACTATGTGCAGTTTCAAGATTTGGTTCGAATTGATCCAACAGTTTTTGAGGAATTGATATCACACTTTGCCGAATAGACCACTGAAATCTCAATTCCTATCTGAAGTATCGAACTGAAATTCAACAGGTGCTTCTCAATCCGAAAACTCTGTGCAGTTTCAAGATTTGGGGAGAATTGGTCCAACAATTGTTTATGAATTGATATCACACTTTGCCGAATAGTCCACTGAAATCTCAATTGCTATCTGAACTTTCGAACTGAAATTAAACATGTGCTTCTCATTTCGAAAACTATGTGCAGTTTCAAGATTTGGTTCGAATTCATCCAACAGTTTTCGAGGAATTGATATCACACTTTGCCGAATTGATCACTGAAATCTCAATTCCTATCTAAACTATCGAACTGAAATTCAACATGTGCATCTCAATTTGAAAACTGTGTAAAATTTCAAGATTTGGTTCGAATTGATCCGACAGTTTTCGAGGAATTGATATCACACTTTGCCGAATTGACCACTGAAATCTCAATTCCTATCTGAACTATCGGACTGAAATTCAACATGTGCATCTCAATTCGAAAACTGTGTAAAATTTCAAGATTTGGTTCGAATTGATCCAACAGTTTTCGAGGAATTGATATCACACTTTGCCGAATTGACCACTGAAATCTCAATTCCTATCTATACTATCGAACTGAAATTCAACATATGCATCTCAATTCGAAAACGATGTGCAGTTTCAAGACTTGGGGAGAATTGGTCCAACAGTTTTTGAGGAATTGATATCACACTTTGCCGAATAGACCACTGAAATCTCAATTGCTATCTGAACTATCGAACTGAAATTAAACATGTGCATCTCATTTCGAAAATTATGTGCAGTTTCAAGATTTGGTTCGAATTCATCCAACAGTTTTCGAGGAATTGATATCACACTTTGCCGAATAGACCACTGAAATCTCAATTCCTATCTGAACTATCGAACTGAAATTCAACAGGTGCATCTCAATCCGAAAACTATGTGCAGTTTCAAGATTTGGTTCGAATTGATCCAACAGTTTTCGAGGAATTGAAATGATATTTTGTCGAATCAATTACTGAAATCTCCATTCCTATCAGAACTATCGATCTGAAATTCAACATGTGCATCTCATTTCGAAAACTATGTGCAGTTTCAAGATTTGGTTCGAATTCATCCAACAGTTTTCGAGGAATTGATATCACACTTTGCCGAATTGATCACTGAAATCTCAATTCCTATCTAAACTATCGAACTGAAATTCAACATGTGCATCTCAATTTGAAAACTGTGTAAAATTTCAAGATTTGGTTCGAATTGATCCAACAGTTTTCGAGGAATTGATATCACACTTTGCCGAATTGACCACTGAAATCTCAATTCCTATCTTTACTATCGAACTGAAATTCAACATGTGCATCTCAATTCGAAAACTGTGTAAAATTTCAAGATTTGGTTCGAATTGATCCAACAGTTTTCGAGGAATTGATATCACACTTTGCCGAATTGACCACTTAAATCTCAATTCCTATCTGAACTATCGAACTGAAATTCAACATATGCATCTCAATTCGAAAACTATGTGCAGTTTCAAGACTTGGTTCGAATTGATCCAACAGTTTTCGAGGAATTGATATCACACTTTACCGAATTGACCACTGAAATCTCAAGTCCTATCCAAACTATCGAACTGAAATTCAACATGTGCATCCCAATTCGAAAACTGTGTAAAATTTCAAGGTTTGGTTCGAATTGATCCAACAGTTTTCGAAGAATTGATATCACACTTTGCCGAATTGACCACTGAAATCTAAATTCCTATCAGAACTATCGAACTGAAATTCAACATGTGCATCTCAATTCGTGAACTATGTGCAGTTTCAAGAATTGGGGAGAATTGGTCCAACAATTGTTAATGAATTGATATCACACTTTGCCGAATAGTCCACTGAAATCTCAATTGCTATCTGAACTTTCGAACTGAAATTAAACATGTGCTTCTCATTTCGAAAACTATGTGCAGTTTCAAGATTTGGTTCGAATTCATCCAACAGTTTTCGAGGAATTGATATCACACTTTGCCGAATTGACCACTGAAATCTCAATTCCTATCTAAACTATCGAACTGAAATTCAACATGTGCATCTCAATTCGAAAACTGTGTAAAATTTCAAGATTTGGTTCGAATTGATCCAACAGTTATCGAGGAATTGATATCACACTTTGCCGAATTGACCACTGAAATCTCAATTCCTATCTGAACTATCGAACTGAAATTCAACATGTGCATCTCATTTCGAAAACTATGTGCAGTTTCAAGATTTGGTTCGAATTGATCCAACAGTTTTTGAGGAATTGATATCACACTTTGCCGAATAGACCACTCAAATCTCAATTCCTATCTGAAGTATCGAACTGAAATTCAACAGGTGCATCTCAATCCGAAAACTCTGTGCAGTTTCAAGATTTGGTTCGAATTGATCCAACAGTTTTCGAGGAATTGATATCACACTTTGCCGAATTGACCACTGAAATCTCAATTCCTATCTGAACTATCGGACTGAATTTCAACATGTGCATCTCAATTCGAAAACTGTGTAAAATTTCAAGATTTGGTTCGAATTGATCCAACAGTTTTCGAGGAATTGATATCACACTTTGCCGAATTGACCACTGAAATCTCAATTCCTATCTGAACTATCGAACTGAAATTCAACATGTGCATCCCAATTCGAAAACTATGTGCAGTTTCAAGACTTGGTTCGAATTGATCCAACAGTTTTTAGGAGTTGATATCACACTTTGCCGAATTGACCACTGAAATCTCAATTCCTATCAGAACTATCGAACTGAAATTCAACATGTGCATCTCAATTCGAAAACTATGTGCAGTTTCAAAATTTGGTTCGAATTGATCCAACAGTTTTTAGGAATTGATATCACACTTTGCCGAATTGACCACTGAAATCTCAATTCCTATCTGAATTATCGGACTGAAATTCAACATGTGCATCTCAATTCGAAAACTGTGTAAAATTTCAAGATTTGGTTCGAATTGATCCAACAGTTATCGAGGAATTGATATCACACTTTGCCGAATTGACCACTGAAATCTCAATTCCTATCTGAACTATCGGACTGAATTTCAACATGTGCATCTCAATTCGAAAACTGTGTAAAATTTCAAGATTTGGTTCGAATTGATCCAACAGTTTTCGAGGAATTGATATCACACTTTGCCGAATTGACCACTGAAATCTCAATTCCTATCTGAACTATCGAACTGAAATTCAACATGTGCATCCCAATTCGAAAACTGTGTAAAATTTCAAGATTTGGTTCGAATTGATCCAACAGTTTTCGAAGAATTGATATCACACTTTGCCGAATTGACCACTGAAATCTCAATTGTTGGCTGAACTATCGAACTGAAATTAAACATGTGCATCTCATTTCGAAAATTATGTGCAGTTTCAAGATTTGGTTCGAATTGATCCAACAGTTTTCGAGGAATTGATATCACACTTTACCGAATTGACCACTGAAATCTCAAGTCCTATCCAAACTATCGAACTGAAATTCAACATGTGCATCCCAATTCGAAAACTGTGTAAAATTTCAAGGTTTGGTTCGAATTGATCCAACAGTTTTCGAAGAATTGATATCACACTTTGCCGAATTGACCACTGAAATCTAAATTCCTATCAGAACTATCGAACTGAAATTCAACATGTGCATCTCAATTCGTGAACTATGTGCAGTTTCAAGATTTGGTTCGAATTGATCCAACAGTTTTTAGGAGTTGATATCACACTTTGCCGAATTGACCACTGAAATCTCAATTCCTATCAGAACTATCGAACTGAAATTCAACATGTGCATCTCAATTCGAAAACTATGTGCAGTTTCAAAATTTGGTTCGAATTGATCCAACAGTTTTTAGGAATTGATATCACACTTTGCCGAATTGACCACTGAAATCTCAATTCCTATCTGAATTATCGGACTGAAATTCAACATGTGCATTTCAATTCGAAAACTGTGTAAAATTTCAAGATTTGGTTCGAATTGATCCAACAGTTTTCGAGGAATTAATATCACACTTTGCCGAATTGACCACTGAAATCTCAATTCCTATCTGAACTATCGAACTGAAATTCAACATGTGTATCTCAATTCGAAAACTATGTGCAGTTTCAAGATTTGGTTCGAATTGATCCAACAGTTTTTGAGGAATTAATATCACACTTTGCCGAATAGACCACTGAAATCTCAATTGCTATCTGAACTGTCGAACTGAAATTGAACATGTGCATCTCATTTCGAAAATTATGTGCAGTTTCAAGATTTGGTTCGAATTGATCCAACAGTTTTCGAGGAATTGATATCACACTTTACCGAATTGACCACTGAAATCTCAATTCCTATCTAAACTATCGAACTGAAATTCAACATGTGCATCTCAATTCGAAAACTGTGTAAAATTTCAAGATTTGGTTCGAATTGATCCAACAGTTATCGAGGAATTGATATCACACTTTGCCGAATTGACCACTGAAATCTCAATTCCTATCTGAACTATCGGACTGAATTTCAACATGTGCATCTCATTTCGAAAATTATGTGCAGTTTCAAGATTTGGTTCGAATTGATCCAACAGTTTTCGAGGAATTGATATCACACTTTACCGAATTGACCACTGAAATCTCAAGTCCTATCCAAACTATCGAACTGAAATTCAACATGTGCATCTCAATTCGAAAACTGTGTAAAATTTCAAGATTTGGTTCGAATTGATCCAACAGTTTTCGAGGAATTGATATCACACTTTGCCGAATAGACCACTGAAATCTCAATTCCTATCTGAACTATCGAACTGAAATTCAACATGTGCATCTCATTTCGAAAATCATGTGCAGTTTCAAGATTTGGTTCGAATTGATCCAACAGTTTTCGAGGAATTGATATCACACTTTGCCGAATAGACCACTGAAATCTCAATTCCTATCTGAACTATCGAACTGAAATTCAACAGGTGCATCTCAATCCGAAAACTCTGTGCAGTTTCAAGATTTGGTTCGAATTGATCCAACAGTTTTCGAGGAATTGATATCACACTTTGCCGAATTGACCACTGAAATCTCAATTCCTATCTGAACTATCGAACTGAAATTCAACATGTGCATCTCAATTCGAAAACTGTGTGAAATTTTAGGATTCGGTTCGAATTGGTCAAACAGTTTTCGAGGAATTGATATCACACTTTGCCGAATTGACCACTGAAATCTCAATTCCTATCTGAACTATCGAACTGAAATTCAACATGTGCATCTCAATTCGAAAACTATGTGCAGTTTCAAGATTTGGGGAGAATTGGTCCAACAATTGTTAATGAATTGATATCACACTTTGCCGAATAGTCCACTGAAATCTCAATTGCTATCTGAACTTTCGAACTGAAATTAAACATGTGCTTCTCATTTCGAAAACTATGTGCAGTTTCAAGATTTGGTTCGAATTCATCAAACAGTTTTCGAGGAATTGATATCACACTTTGCCGAATTGACCACTGAAATCTCAATTCCTATCTGAACTATCGGACTGAAATTCAACATGTGCATCTCAATTCGAAAACTGTGTAAAATTTCAAGATTTGGTTCGAATTGATCCAACAGTTTTCAAGGAATTGATATCACACTTTGCCGAATAGACCACTGAAATCTCAATTCCTATCTGAACAATCGAACTGAAATTCAACATGTGCATCTCATTTCGAAAATGATGTGCAGTTTCAAGATTTGGTTCGAATTGATCTAACAGTTTTCGAGGAATTGATATCACACTTTACCGAATTGACCAGTGAAATCTCAATTCCTATCTAAACTATCGAACTGAAATTCAACACGTGCATCTCAATTCGAAAACTGTGTAAAATTTCAAGATTTGGTTCGAATTGATCCAACAGTTTTCGAGGAATTTATATCACACTTTGCCGAATTGACCACTGAAATCTCAATTCCTATCTGAACTATCGGACTGAATTTCAACATGTGCATCTCAATTCGAAAACTGTGTAAAATTTCAAGATTTGGTTCGAATTGATCCAACAGTTTTCGAGGAATTGATATCACACTTTGCCGAATTGACCACTGAAATCTCAATTCCTATCTGAACTATCGAACTGAAATTCAACATGTGCATCTCATTTCGAAAACTATGTGCAGTTTCAAGATTTGGTTCGAATTGATCCAACTGTTTTTGAGGAATTGATATCACACTTTGCCGAATAGACCACTGAAATCTCAATTCCTATCTGAAGTATCGAACTGAAATTCAACAGGTGCATCTCAATCCGAAAACTCTGTGCAGTTTCAAGATTTGGTTCGAATTGATCCAACAGTTTTCGAGGAATTGATATCACACTTTGCCGAATTGACCACTGAAATCTCAATTCCTATCTGAACTATCGAACTGAAATTCAACATGTGCATCTCAATTCGAAAACTGTGTGAAATTTTAGGATTCGGTTCGAATTGATCAAACAGTTTTCGAGGAATTGATATCACACTTTGCCGAATTGACCACTGAAATCTCAATTCCTATCTGAACTATCGAACTGAAATTCAACATGTGCATCTCAATTCGAAAACTATGTGCAGTTTCAAGATAAGGGGAGAATTGGTCCAACAATTGTTAATGAATTGATATCACACTTTGCCGAATAGTCCACTGAAATCTCAATTGCTATCTGAACTTTCGAACTGAAATTGAACATGTGCTTCTCATTTTGAAAACTATGTGCAGTTTCAAGATTTGGTTCGAATTCATCCAACAGTTTTCGAGGAATTGATATCACACTTTGCCGAATTGACTACTGAAATCTCAATTCCTATCTGAACTATCGAACTGAAATTCAACATGTGCATCTCAATTTGAAAACTGTGTAAAATTTCAAGATTTGGTCCGAATTGATCCAACAGTTTTCGAGGAATTGATATCACACTTTGCCGAATTGACCACTGAAATCTCAATTCCTATCTGAACTATCGGACTGAAATTCAACATGTGCATCTCAATTCGAAAACTGTGTGCAGTTTCAAGATTTGGTTCGAATTGATCCAACAGTTTTCGAGGAATTGATATCACACTTTGCCGAATCGACCACTGAAATCTCAATTCCTATCTGAACTATCGAACTGAAATTCAACATGTGCATCTCAATCCGAAAACTATGTGCAGTTTCAAGATTTGGTTCGAATTGATCCAACAGTTTTCGAGGAATTGATATCACACTTTGCCGAATCGACCACTGAAATCTCAATTCCTATCTGAACTATCGAACTGAAATTCAACATGTGCATCTCATTTCGAAAACTATGTGCAGTTTCAAGATTTGGTTCGAATTGATCCAACAGTTTTCGAGGAATTGATATCACACTTTGCCGAATTGACCACTGAAATCTCAATTCCTATCTGAACTATCGAACTGAAATTCAACATGTGCATCTCATTTCGAAAACTATGTGCAGTTTCAAGATTTGGTTCGAATTGATCCAACAGTTTTCAAGGAATTGATATCACACTTTGCCGAATAGACCACTGAAATCTCAATTGCTATCTGAACTATCGAACTGAAATTGAACATGTGCATCTCATTTCGAAAATTATGTGCAGTTTCAAGATTTGGTTCGAATTGATCCAACAGTTTTCGAGGAATTGATATCACACTTTACCGAATTGACCAGTGAAATCTCAATTCCTATCTAAACTATCGAACTGAAATTCAACATGTGCATCTCAATTCGAAAACTGTGTAAAATTTCAAGATTTGGTTCGAATTGATCCAACAGTTTTCGAGGAATTTTTATCACACTTTGCCGAATTGACCACTGAAATCTCAATTCCTATCTGAACTATCGAACTGAAATTCAACAGGTGCATATCAATCCGAAAACTATTAGCAGTTTCAAGATTTGGTTCGAATTGATCCAACAGTTTTCGAGGAATTGAAATGATATTTTGTCGAATCAATTACTGAAATCTCCATTCCTATCTGAACTATCGAACTGAAATTCAACATGTGCATCTCATTTCGAAAACTATGTGCAGTTTCAAGATTTGGTTCGAATTGATCCAACAGTTTTCGAGGAATTGATATCACACTTTGCCGAATTGACCACTGAAATCTCAATTCCTATCTGAACTATCGAACTGAAATTCAACATGTGCATCTCATTTCGAAAACTATGTGCAGTTTCAAGATTTGGTTCGAATTGATCCAACAGTTTTTGAGGAATTGATATCACACTTTGCCGAATAGACCACTGAAATCTCAATTCCTATCTGAAGTATCGAACTGAAATTCAACAGGTGCATCTCAATTCGAAAACTATGTGCAGTTTCAAGATTTGGGGAGAATTGGTCCAACAATTGTTAATGAATTGATATCACACTTTGCCGAATAGTCCACTGAAATCTCAATTGCTATCTAAACTTTCGAACTGAAATTAAACATGTGCTTCTCATTTCGAAAACTATGTGCAGTTTCAAGATTTGGTTCGAATTCATCCAACAGTTTTCGAGGAATTGATATCACACTTTGCCGAATTGACCACTGAAATCTCAATTCCTATCTAAATATCGAACTGAAATTCAACATGTGCATCTCAATTTGAAAACTGTGTAAAATTTCAAGATTTGGTTCGAATTGATCCAACAGTTTTCGAGGAATTGATATCACACTTTGCCGAATTGACCACTGAAATCTCAATTCCTATCTGAACTATCGGACTAAAATTCAACATGTGCATCTCAATTCGAAAACTGTGTAAAATTTCAAGATTTGGTTCGAATTGATCCAACAGTTTTCGAGGAATTGATATCACACTTTGCCGAATAGACCACTGAAATCTCAATTCCTATCTGAACTATCGAACTGAAATTCAACATATGCATCTCAATTCGAAAACTATGTGCAGTTTCAAGACTTGGGGAGAATTGGTCTAACAGTTTTTGAGGAATTGATATCACACTTTGCCGAATAGACCACTGAAATCTCAATTGCTATCTGAACTATCGAACTGAAATTAAACATGTGCATCTCATTTCGAAAATTATGTGCAGTTTCAAGATTTGGTTCGAATTCATCCAACAGTTTTCGAGGAATTGATATCACACTTTGCCGAATAGACCACTGAAATCTCAATTCCTATCTGAACTACCGAA
Source organism: Coccinella septempunctata (assembly GCF_907165205.1). Taxonomy (NCBI): domain Eukaryota; kingdom Metazoa; phylum Arthropoda; class Insecta; order Coleoptera; family Coccinellidae; genus Coccinella; species Coccinella septempunctata. The sequence continues at coordinate 21,197,280 of NC_058195.1, forward strand.
CTGAAATTCAACAGGTGCATCTCAATCCGAAAACTATGTGCAGTTTCAAGATTTGGTTCGAATTGATCCAACAGTTTTCGAGGAATTGAAATGATATTTTGTCGAATAAACTACTGAAATCTCCATTCCTATCAGAACTATCGATCTGAAATTCAACATATGCATCTCATTTCGAAAATCATGTGCAGTTTCAAGATTTGATTCGAATTGATCCAACAGTTTTCAAGGAATTGATATCACACTTTGGCGAATTGACCACTGAAATCTCAATTCCTATCTGAACTATCGAACTGAAATTCAACATATGCATCTCAATTCGAAAACTATGTGCAGTTTCAAGACTTGGGGAGAATTGGTCCAACAGTTTTTGAGGAATTGATATCACCCTTTACCGAATAGACCACTGAAATCTCAATTCCTATCTGAACTATCGAACTGAAATTCAACAGGTGCATCTCTATCCGAAAACTTTGTGCAGTTTCAAGATTTGGTTCGAATTGATCCAACAGTTTTCGAGGAATTGATATCACACTTTGCCGAATTGACCACCGAAATCTCAATTCCTATCTGAACTATCGAACTGAAATTCAACATGTGCATCTCAATTCGAAAACTATGTGCAGTTTCAAAATTTGGTTCGAATTGATCCAACAGTTTTTAGGAATTGATATCACACTTCGCCGAATTGACCACTGAAATCTCAATTCCTATCTGAACTATCGGACTGAAATTCAACATGTGCATCTCAATTCGAAAACTGTGTAAAATTTCAAGATTTGGTTCGAATTGATCCAACAGTTTTCGAGGAATTGATATCACACTTTGCCGAATAGACCACTGAAATCTCAATTCCTATCTGAACTATCGAACTGAAATTCAACAGGTGCATATCAATCCGAAAACTATGTGCAGTTTCAAGATTTGGTTCGAATTGATCCAGCAGTTTTCGAGGAATTGATATCACACTTTGCCGAATCGACCACTGAAATCTCAATTCCTATCTGAACTATCGAACTGAAATTCAACATGTGCATCTCATTTCGAAAACTATGTGCAGTTTCAAGATTTGGTTCGAATTGATCCAACAGTTTTCGAGGAATTGATATCACACTTTGCCGAATTGATCACTGAAATCTCAATTTCTATCTGAACTATCGAACTGAAATTCAACATGTGCATCTCATTTCGAAAATCATGTGCAGTTTCAAGATTTGATTCGAATTGATCCAACAGTTTTCAAGGAATTGATATCACACTTTGCCGAATAGACCACTGAAATCTCAATTGCTATCTGAACTATCGAACTGAAATTGAACATGTGCATCTCAATTCGAAAACTGTGTAAAATTTCAAGATTTGGTTCGAATTGATCCAACAGTTTTCGAGGAATTGATATCACACTTTGCCGAATTGACCACTGAAATCTCAATTCCTATCTGAACTATCGGACTGAATTTCAACATGTGCATCTCAATTCGAAAACTGTGTAAAATTTCAAGATTTGGTTCGAATTGATCCAACAGTTTTTGAGGAATTGATATCACACTTTGCCGAATAGACCACTGAAATCTCAATTCCTATCTGAAGTATCGAACTGAAATTCAACAGGTGCATCTCAATCCGAAAACTCTGTGCAGTTTCAAGATTTGGTTCGAATTGATCCAACAGTTTTCGAGGAATTGATATCACACTTTGCCGAATTGACCACTGAAATCTCAATTCCTATCTGAACTATCGAACTGAAATTCAACATGTGCATCTCAATTTGAAAACTGTGTAAAATTTCAAGATTTGGTTCGAATTGATCCAACAGTTTTCGAGGAATTGATATCACACTTTGCCGAATTGAATACTGAAATCTCAATTCCTATCTGAACTATCGGACTGAAATTCAAGATGTGCATCTCAATTCGAAAACTGTGTAAAATTTCAAGATTTGGGTCGAATTGATCCAACAGTTTTCAAGGAATTGATATCACACTTTGCCGAATAGACCACTGAAATCTCAATTCCTATCTGAACTATCGAACTGAAATTCAACATGTGCATCTCATTTCGAAAATTATGTGCAGTTTCAAGATTTGGTTCGAATTGATCCAACAGTTTTCGAGGAATTGATATCACACTTTGCCGAATTGAATACTGAAATCTCAATTCCTATCTGAACTATCGGACTGAAATTCAAGATGTGCATCTCAATTCGAAAACTGTGTAAAATTTCAAGATTTGGTTCGAATTGATCCAACAGTTTTCAAGGAATTGATATCACACTTTGCCGAATAGACCACTGAAATCTCAATTCCTATCTGAACTATCGAACTGAAATTCAACATGTGCATCTCATTTCGAAAATTATGTGCAGTTTCAAGATTTGGTTCGAATTGATCTAAAAGTTTTCGAGGAATTGATATTACACTTTACCGAATTGACCAGTGAAATCTCAATTCCTATCTAAACTATCGAACTGAAATTCAACACGTGCATCTCAATTCGAAAACTGTGTAAAATTTCAAGATTTGGTTCGAATTGATCCAACAGTTTTCGAGGAATTGATATCACACTTTGCCGAATTGACCACTGAAATCTCAATTCCTATCTGAACTATCGGACTGAAATTCAACATGTGCATCTCAATTCGAAAACTGTGTAAAATTTCAAGATTTGGTTCGAATTGATCCAACAGTTTTCGAGGAATTGATATCACACTTTGCCGAATTGACCACTGAAATCTCAATTCCTATCTGAACTATCGGACTGAAATTCAACATGTGCATCTCAATTCGAAAACTGTGTAAAATTTCAAGATTTGGTTCGAATTGATCCAACAGTTTTCAAGGAATTGATATCACACTTTGCCGAATAGACCACTGAAATCTCAATTCCTATCTGAACTATCGAACTGAAATTCAACATGTGCATCTCATTTCGAAAATTATGTGCAGTTTCAAGATTTGGTTCGAATTGATCTAACAGTTTTCGAGGAATTGATATCACACTTTACCGAATTGACCAGTGAAATCTCAATTCCTATCTAAACTATCGAACTGAAATTCAACACGTGCATCTCAATTCGAAAACTGTGTAAAATTTCAAGATTTGGTTCGAATTGATCCAACAGTTTTCGAGGAATTGATATCACACTCTGCCGAATTGACCACTGAAATCTCAATACCTATCTGAACTATCGAACTGAAATTCAACATGTGCATCTCAATTCGAAAACTGTGTGAAATTTTAGGATTCGGTCCGAATTGATCCAACAGTTTTCGAGGAATTGATATCACACTTTGCCGAATTGACCACTGAAATCTCAAGTCCTATCTGAACTATCGGACTGAAATTCAACATGTGCATCTCAATTCGAAAACTGTGTGCAGTTTCAAGATTTGGTTCGAATTGATCCAACAGTTTTCGAGGAATTGATATCACACTTTGCCGAATCGACCACTGAAATCTCAATTCCTATCTGAACTATCGAACTGAAATTCAACATGTGCATATCAATCCGAAAACTATGTGCAGTTTCAAGATTTGGTTCGAATTGATCCAACAGTTTTCGAGGAATTGATATCACACTTTGCCGAATCGACCACTGAAATCTCAATTCCTATCTGAACTATCGAACTGAAATTCAACATGTGCATCTTCATTTCGAAAACTATGTGCAGTTTCAAGATTTGGTTCGAATCGATCCAACAGTTTTCGAGGAATTGATATCACACTTTGCCGAATTGACCACTGAAATCTCAATTCCTATCTGAACTATCGAACTGAAATTCAACATGTGCATCTCATTTCGAAAACTATGTGCAGTTTCAAGATTTGGTTCGAATTGATCCAACAGTTTTCAAGGAATTGATATCACACTTTGCCGAATAGACCACTGAAATCTCAATTGCTATCTGAACTATCGAACTGAAATTGAACATGTGCATCTCATTTCGAAAATTATGTGCAGTTTCAAGATTTGGTTCGAATTGATCCAACAGTTTTCGAGGAATTGATATCACACTTTACCGAATTGACCAGTGAAATCTCAATTCCTATCTAAACTATCGAACTGAAATTCAACATGTGCATCTCAATTCGAAAACTGTGTAAAATTTCAAGATTTGGTTCGAATTGATCCAACAGTTTTCGAGGAATTTTTATCACACTTTGCCGAATTCACCACTGAAATCTCAATTCCTATCTGAACTATCGAACTGAAATTCAACATGTGCATCTCATTTCAAAAACTATGTGCAGTTTCAAGATTTGGTTCGAATTGATCCAACAGTTTTTGAGGAATTGATATCACACTTTGCCGAATAGACCACTGAAATCTCAATTCCTATCTGAAGTATCGAACTGAAATTCAACAGGTGCATCTCAATCCGAAAACTCTGTGCAGTTTCAAGATTTGGGGAGAATTGGTCCAACAATTGTTTATGAATTGATATCACACTTTGCCGAATAGTCCACTGAAATCTCAATTGCTATCTGAACTTTCGAACTGAAATTAAACATGTGCTTCTCATTTCGAAAACTATGTGCAGTTTCAAGATTTGGTTCGAATTCATCCAACAGTTTTCGAGGAATTGATATCACACTTTGCCGAATTGATCACTGAAATCTCAATTCCTATCTAAACTATCGAACTGAAATTCAACATGTGCATCTCAATTCGAAAACTGTGTAAAATTTCAAGATTTGGTTCGAATTGATCCGACAGTTTTCGAGGAATTGATATCACACTTTGCCGAATTGACCACTGAAATCTCAATTCCTATCTGAACTATCGGACTGAAATTCAACATGTGCATCTCAATTCGAAAACTGTGTAAAATTTCAAGATTTGGTTCGAATTGATCCAACAGTTTTCGAGGAATTGATATCACACTTTGCCGAATTGACCACTGAAATCTCAATTCCTATCTATACTATCGAACTGAAATTCAACATATGCATCTCAATTCGAAAACGATGTGCAGTTTCAAGACTTGGGGAGAATTGGTCCAACAGTTTTTGAGGAATTGATATCACACTTTGCCGAATAGACCACTGAAATCTCAATTGCTATCTGAACTATCGAACTGAAATTAAACATGTGCATCTCATTTCGAAAATTATGTGCAGTTTCAAGATTTGGTTCGAATTCATCCAACAGTTTTCGAGGAATTGATATCACACTTTGCCGAATAGACCACTGAAATCTCAATTCCTATCTGAACTATCGAACTGAAATTCAACAGGTGCATCTCAATCCGAAAACTATGTGCAGTTTCAAGATTTGGTTCGAATTGATCCAACAGTTTTCGAGGAATTGAAATGATATTTTGTCGAATCAATTACTGAAATCTCCATTCCTATCAGAACTATCGATCTGAAATTCAACATGTGCATCTCATTTCGAAAACTATGTGCAGTTTCAAGATTTGGTTCGAATTCATCCAACAGTTTTCGAGGAATTGATATCACACTTTGCCGAATTGATCACTGAAATCTCAATTCCTATCTAAACTATCGAACTGAAATTCAACATGTGCATCTCAATTTGAAAACTGTGTAAAATTTCAAGATTTGGTTCGAATTGATCCAACAGTTTTCGAGGAATTGATATCACACTTTGCCGAATTGACCACTGAAATCTCAATTCCTATCTTTACTATCGAACTGAAATTCAACATGTGCATCTCAATTCGAAAACTGTGTAAAATTTCAAGATTTGGTTCGAATTGATCCAACAGTTTTCGAGGAATTGATATCACACTTTGCCGAATTGACCACTGAAATCTCAATTCCTATCTGAACTATCGAACTGAAATTCAACATGTGCATCTCAATTCGAAAACTATGTGCAGTTTCAAGACTTGGTTCGAATTGATCCAACAGTTTTTAGGAGTTGATATCACACTTTGCCGAATTGACCACTGAAATCTCAATTCCTATCAGAACTATCGAACTGAAATTCAACATGTGCATCTCAATTCGAAAACTATGTGCAGTTTCAAAATTTGGTTCGAATTGATCCAACAGTTTTTAGGAATTGATATCACACTTTGCCGAATTGACCACTGAAATCTCAATTCCTATCTGAATTATCGGACTGAAATTCAACATGTGCATCTCAATTCGAAAACTGTGTAAAATTTCAAGATTTGGTTCGAATTGATCCAACAGTTATCGAGGAATTGATATCACACTTTGCCGAATTGACCACTGAAATCTCAATTCCTATCTGAACTATCGGACTGAATTTCAACATGTGCATCTCAATTCGAAAACTGTGTAAAATTTCAAGATTTGGTTCGAATTGATCCAACAGTTTTCGAGGAATTGATATCACACTTTGCCGAATTGACCACTGAAATCTCAATTCCTATCTGAACTATCGAACTGAAATTCAACATGTGCATCCCAATTCGAAAACTGTGTAAAATTTCAAGATTTGGTTCGAATTGATCCAACAGTTTTCGAAGAATTGATATCAAACTTTGCCGAATTGACCACTGAAATCTCAATTGTTGGCTGAACTATCGAACTGAAATTAAACATGTGCATCTCATTTCGAAAATTATGTGCAGTTTCAAGATTTGGTTCGAATTGATCCAACAGTTTTCGAGGAATTGATATCACACTTTACCGAATTGACCACTGAAATCTCAAGTCCTATCCAAACTATCGAACTGAAATTCAACATGTGCATCCCAATTCGAAAACTGTGTAAAATATCAAGGTTTGGTTCGAATTGATCCAACAGTTTTCGAAGAATTGATATCACACTTTGCCGAATTGACCACTGAAATCTAAATTCCTATCAGAACTATCGAACTGAAATTCAACATGTGCATCTCAATTCGTGAACTATGTGCAGTTTCAAGATTTGGTTCGAATTGATCCAACAGTTTTTAGGAGTTGATATCACACTTTGCCGAATTGACCACTGAAATCTCAATTCCTATCAGAACTATCGAACTGAAATTCAACATGTGCATCTCAATTCGAAAACTATGTGCAGTTTCAAAATTTGGTTCGAATTGATCCAACAGTTTTTAGGAATTGATATCACACTTTGCCGAATTGACCACTGAAATCTCAATTCCTATCTGAATTATCGGACTGAAATTCAACATGTGCATTTCAATTCGAAAACTGTGTAAAATTTCAAGATTTGGTTCGAATTGATCCAACAGTTTTCGAGGAATTAATATCACACTTTGCCGAATTGACCACTGAAATCTCAATTCCTATCTGAACTATCGAACTGAAATTCAACATGTGTATCTCAATTCGAAAACTATGTGCAGTTTCAAGATTTGGTTCGAATTGATCCAACAGTTTTTGAGGAATTAATATCACACTTTGCCGAATAGACCACTGAAATCTCAATTCCTATCTAAACTATCGAACTGAAATTCAACATGTGCATCTCAATTCGAAAACTGTGTAAAATTTCAAGATTTGGTTCGAATTGATCCAACAGTTATCGAGGAATTGATATCACACTTTGCCGAATTGACCACTGAAATCTCAATTCCTATCTGAACTATCGGACTGAATTTCAACATGTGCATCTCATTTCGAAAATTATGTGCAGTTTCAAGATTTGGTTCGAATTGATCCAACAGTTTTCGAGGAATTGATATCACACTTTACCGAATTGACCACTGAAATCTCAAGTCCTATCCAAACTATCGAACTGAAATTCAACATGTGCATCCCAATTCGAAAACTGTGTAAAATTTCAAGATTTGGTTCGAATTGATCCAACAGTTTTCGAGGAATTGATATCACACTTTGCCGAATTGACCACTGAAATCTCAATTCCTATCTGAACTATCGAACTGAAATTCAACATGTGCATCTCATTTCGAAAACTATGTGCAGTTTCAAGATTTGGTTCGAATTGATCCAACAGTTTTTGAGGAATTGATATCACACTTTGCCGAATAGACCACTGAAATCTCAATTCCTATCTGAAGTATCGAACTGAAATTCAACAGGTGCATCTCAATCCGAAAACTCTGTGCAGTTTCAAGATTTGGTTCGAATTGATCCAACAGTTTTCGAGGAATTGATATCACACTTTGCCGAATTGACCACTGAAATCTCAATTCCTATCTGAACTATCGAACTGAAATTCAACATGTGCATCTCAATTCGAAAACTGTTTGAAATTTCAAGATTCGGTTCGAATTGATCAAACAGTTTTCGAGGAATATATATCACACTTTGCCGAATTGACCACTGAAATCTCAATTCCTATCTGAACTATCGAACTGAAATTCAACATGTGTATCTCAATTCGAAAACTATGTGCAGTTTCAAGAATTGGGGAGAATTGGTCCAACAATTGTTAATGAATTGATATCACACTTTGCCGAATAGTCCACTGAAATCTCAATTGCTATCTGAACTTTCGAACTGAAATTAAACATGTGCTTCTCATTTCGAAAACTATGTGCAGTTTCAAGATTTGGTTCGAATTCATCCAACAGTTTTCGAGGAATTGATATCACACTTTGCCGAATTGACCACTGAAATCTCAATTCCTATCTAAACTATCGAACTGAAATTCAACATGTGCATCTCAATTCGAAAACTGTGTAAAATTTCAAGATTTGGTTCGAATTGATCCAACAGTTATCGAGGAATTGATATCACACTTTGCCGAATTGACCACTGAAATCTCAATTCCTATCTGAACTATCGAACTGAAATTCAACATGTGCATCTCATTTCGAAAACTATGTGCAGTTTCAAGATTTGGTTCGAATTGATCCAACAGTTTTCGAGGAATTGATATCACACTTTGCCGAATAGACCACTCAAATCTCAATTCCTATCTGAAGTATCGAACTGAAATTCAACAGGTGCATCTCAATCCGAAAACTCTGTGCAGTTTCAAGATTTGGTTCGAATTGATCCAACAGTTTTCGAGGAATTGATATCACACTTTGCCGAATTGACCACTGAAATCTCAATTCCTATCTGAACTATCGAACTGAAATTCAACATGTGCATCTCAATTCGAAAACTGTGTGAAATTTCAAGATTCGGTTCGAATTGATCAAACAGTTTTCGAGGAATATATATCACACTTTGCCGAATTGACCACTGAAATCTCAATTCCTATCTGAACTATCGAACTGAAATTCAACATGTGTATCTCAATTCGAAAACTATGTGCAGTTTCAAGATTTGGGGAGAATTGGTCCAACAATTGTTAATGAATTGATATCACACTTTGCCGAATAGTCCACTGAAATCTCAATTGCTATCTGAACTTTCGAACTGAAATTAAACATGTGCTTCTCATTTCGAAAACTATGTGCAGTTTCAAGATTTGGTTCGAATTCATCCAACAGTTTTCGAGGAATTGATATCACACTTTGCCGAATTGACCACTGAAATCTCAATTCCTATCTAAACTATCGAACTGAAATTCAACATGTGCATCTCAATTTGAAAACTGTGTAAAATTTCAAGATTTGGTTCGAATTGATCCAACAGTTTTCGAGGAATTGATATCACACTTTGCCGAATTGACCTCTGAAATCTCAATTCCTATCTGAACTATCGGACTAAAATTCAACATGTGCATCTCAATTCGAAAACTGTGTAAAATTTCAAGATTTGGTTCGAATTGATCCAACAGTTTTCGAGGAATTGATATATCACACTTTGCCGAATTGACCACTGAAATCTCAATTCCTATCTGAACTATCGAACTGAAATTCAACATATGCATCTCAATTCGAAAACTATGTGCAGTTTCAAGACTTGGGGAGAATTGGTCTAACAGTTTTCGAGGAATTGATATCACACTTTGCCGAATAGACCACTGAAATCTCAATTGCTATCTGAACTATCGAACTGAAATTAAACATGTGCATCTCATTTCGAAAATTATGTGCAGTTTCAAGATTTGGTTCGAATTCATCCAACAGTTTTCGAGGAATTGATATCACACTTTGCCGAATAGACCACTGAAATCTCAATTCCTATCTGAACTACCGAACTGAAATTCAACAGGTGCATCTCAATCCGAAAACTATGTGCAGTTTCAAGATTTGGTTCGAATTGATCCAACAGTTTTCGAGGAATTGAAATGATATTTTGTCGAATAAACTACTGAAATCTCCATTCCTATCAGAACTATCGATCTGAAATTCAACATATGCATCTCATTTCGAAAATCATGTGCAGTTTCAAGATTTGATTCGAATTGATCCAACAGTTTTCAAGGAATTGATATCACACTTTGGCGAATTGACCACTGAAATCTCAATTCCTATCTGAACTATCGAACTGAAATTCAACATATGCATCTCAATTCGAAAACTATGTGCAGTTTCAAGACTTGGGGAGAATTGGTCCAACAGTTTTTGAGGAATTGATATCACCCTTTACCGAATAGACCACTGAAATCTCAATTCCTATCTGAACTATCGAACTGAAATTCAACAGGTGCATCTCAATCCGAAAACTTTGTGCAGTTTCAAGATTTGGTTCGAATTGATCCAACAGTTTTCGAGGAATTGATATCACACTTTGCCGAATTGACCACCGAAATCTCAATTCCTATCTGAACTATCGAACTGAAATTGAACATGTGCATCTCATTTCGAAAATTATGTGCAGTTTCAAGATTTGGTTCGAATTGATCCAACAGTTTTCGAGGAATTGATATCACACTTTACCGAATTGACCAGTGAAATCTCAATTCCTATCTAAACTATCGGACTGAATTTCAACATGTGCATCCCAATTCGAAAACTGTGTAAAATTTCAAGATTTGGTTCGAATTGATCCAACAGTTTTCGAAGAATTGATATCACACTTTGCCGAATTGACCACTGAAATCTCAATTGTTGGCTGAACTATCGAACTGAAATTAAACATGTGCATCTCATTTCGAAAATTATGTGCAGTTTCAAGATTTGGTTCGAATTGATCCAACAGTTTTCGAGGAATTGATATCACACTTTACCGAATTGACCACTGAAATCTCAAGTCCTATCCAAACTATCGAACTGAAATTCAACATGTGCATCCCAATTCGAAAACTGTGTAAAATTTCAAGGTTTGGTTCGAATTGATCCAACAGTTTTCGAAGAATTGATATCACACTTTGCCGAATTGACCACTGAAATCTAAATTCCTATCAGAACTATCGAACTGAAATTCAACATGTGCATCTCAATTCGTGAACTATGTGCAGTTTCAAGATTTGGTTCGAATTGATCCAACAGTTTTTAGGAATTGATATCACACTTTGCCGAATTGACCACTGAAATCTCAATTCCTATCAGAACTATCGAACTGAAATTCAACATGTGCATCTCAATTCGAAAACTATGTGCAGTTTCAAAATTTGGTTCGAATTGATCCAACAGTTTTTAGGAATTGATATCACACTTTGCCGAATTGACCACTGAAATCTCAATTCCTATCTGAATTATCGGACTGAAATTCAACATGTGCATTTCAATTCGAAAACTGTGTAAAATTTCAAGATTTGGTTCGAATTGATCCAACAGTTTTCGAGGAATTAATATCACACTTTGCCGAATTGACCACTGAAATCTCAATTCCTATCTGAACTATCGAACTGAAATTCAACATGTGTATCTCAATTCGAAAACTATGTGCAGTTTCAAGATTTGGTTCGAATTGATCCAACAGTTTTTGAGGAATTAATATCACACTTTGCCGAATAGACCACTGAAATCTCAATTGCTATCTGAACTGTCGAACTGAAATTGAACATGTGCATCTCATTTCGAAAATTATGTGCAGTTTCAAGATTTGGTTCGAATTGATCCAACAGTTTTCGAGGAATTGATATCACACTTTACCGAATTGACCACTGAAATCTCAATTCCTATCTAAACTATCGAACTGAAATTCAACATGTGCATCTCAATTCGAAAACTGTGTAAAATTTCAAGATTTGGTTCGAATTGATCCAACAGTTATCGAGGAATTGATATCACACTTTGCCGAATTGACCACTGAAATCTCAATTCCTATCTGAACTATCGAACTGAAATTCAACATGTGTATCTCAATTCGAAAACTATGTGCAGTTTCAAGATTTGGTTCGAATTGATCCAACAGTTTTTGAGGAATTAATATCACACTTTGCCGAATAGACCACTGAAATCTCAATTGCTATCTGAACTGTCGAACTGAAATTGAACATGTGCATCTCATTTCGAAAATTATGTGCAGTTTCAAGATTTGGTTCGAATTGATCCAACAGTTTTCGAGGAATTGATATCACACTTTACCGAATTGACCACTGAAATCTCAATTCCTATCTAAACTATCGAACTGAAATTCAACATGTGCATCTCAATTCGAAAACTGTGTAAAATTTCAAGATTTGGTTCGAATTGATCCAACAGTTATCGAGGAATTGATATCACACTTTGCCGAATTGACCACTGAAATCTCAATTCCTATCTGAACTATCGAACTGAAATTCAACATGTGCATCTCATTTCGAAAACTATGTGCAGTTTCAAGATTTGGTTCGAATTGATCCAACAGTTTTCGAGGAATTGATATCACACTTTGCCGAATTGATCACTGAAATCTCAATTTCTATCTGAACTATCGAACTGAAATTCAACATGTGCATCTCATTTCGAAAATCATATTCAGTTTCAAGATTTGGTTCGAATTGATCCAACAGTTTTCGAGGAATTGATATCACACTTTGCCGAATTGACCACTGAAATCTCAATTCCTATCTGAACTATCGAACTGAAATTCAACATATGCATCTCAATTCGAAAACTATGTGCAGTTTCAAGACTTGGTTCGAATTGATCCAACAGTTTTTAGGAGTTGATATCACACTTTGCCGAATTGACCACTGAAATCTCAATTCCTATCAGAACTATCGAACTGAAATTCAACATGTGCATCTCAATTCGAAAACTATGTGCAGTTTCAAAATTTGGTTCGAATTGATCCAACAGTTTTTAGGAATTGATATCACACTTTGCCGAATTGACCACTGAAATCTCAATTCCTATCTGAATTATCGGACTGAAATTCAACATGTGCATTTCAATTCGAAAACTGTGTAAAATTTCAAGATTTGGTTCGAATTGATCCAACAGTTTTCGAGGAATTAATATCACACTTTGCCGAATTGACCACTGAAATCTCAATTCCTATCTGAACTATCGAACTGAAATTCAACATGTGTATCTCAATTCGAAAACTGTGCAGTTTCAAGATTTGGTTCGAATTGATCCAACAGTTTTTGAGGAATTAATATCACACTTTGCCGAATAGACCACTGAAATCTCAATTGCTATCTGAACTGTCGAACTGAAATTGAACATGTGCATCTCATTTCGAAAATTATGTGCAGTTTCAAGATTTGGTTCGAACTGATCCAACAGTTTTCGAGGAATTGATATCACACTTTACCGAATTGACCACTGAAATCTCAATTCCTATCTAAACTATCGAACTGAAATTCAACATGTGCATCTCAATTCGAAAACTGTGTAAAATTTCAAGATTTGGTTCGAATTGATCCAACAGTTATCGAGGAATTGATATCACACTTTGCCGAATTGACCACTGAAATCTCAATTCCTATCTGAACTATCGGACTGAATTTCAACATGTGCATCTCATTTCGAAAATTATGTGCAGTTTCAAGATTTGGTTCGAATTGATCCAACAGTTTTCGAGGAATTGATATCACACTTTACCGAATTGACCACTGAAATCTCAAGTCCTATCCAAACTATCGAACTGAAATTCAACATGTGCATCCCAATTCGAAAACTGTGTAAAATTTCAAGATTTGGTTCGAATTGATCCAACAGTTTTCGAGGAATTGATATCACACTTTGCCGAATTGACCACTGAAATCTCAATTCCTATCTGAACTATCGAACTGAAATTCAACATGTGCATCTCATTTCGAAAACTATGTGCAGTTTCAAGATTTGGTTCGAATTGATCCAACAGTCTTTGAGGAATTGATATCACACTTTGCCGAATAGACCACTGAAATCTCAATTCCTATCTGAAGTATCGAACTGAAATTCAACAGGTGCATCTCAATCCGAAAACTCTGTGCAGTTTCAAGATTTGGTTCGAATTGATCCAACAGTTTTCGAGGAATTGATATCACACTTTGCCGAATTGACCACTGAAATCTCAATTCCTATCTGAACTATCGAACTGAAATTCAACATGTGCATCTCAATTCGAAAACTGTTGGAAATTTCAAGATTCGGTTCGAATTGATCAAACAGTTTTCGAGGAATATATATCACACTTTGCCGAATTGACCACTGAAATCTCAATTCCTATCTGAACTATCGAACTGAAATTCAACATGTGTATCTCAATTCGAAAACTATGTGCAGTTTCAAGAATTGGGGAGAATTGGTCCAACAATTGTTAATGAATTGATATCACACTTTGCCGAATAGTCCACTGAAATCTCAATTGCTATCTGAACTTTCGAACTGAAATTAAACATGTGCTTCTCATTTCGAAAACTATGTGCAGTTTCAAGATTTGGTTCGAATTCATCCAACAGTTTTCGAGGAATTGATATCACACTTTGCCGAATTGACCACTGAAATCTCAATTCCTATCTAAACTATCGAACTGAAATTCAACATGTGCATCTCAATTCGAAAACTGTGTAAAATTTCAAGATTTGGTTCGAATTGATCCAACAGTTATCGAGGAATTGATATCACACTTTGCCGAATTGACCACTGAAATCTCAATTCCTATCTGAACTATCGAACTGAAATTCAACATGTGCATCTCATTTCGAAAACTATGTGCAGTTTCAAGATTTGGTTCGAATTGATCCAACAGTTTTTGAGGAATTGATATCACACTTTGCCGAATAGACCACTCAAATCTCAATTCCTATCTGAAGTATCGAACTGAAATTCAACAGGTGCATCTCAATCCGAAAACTCTGTGCAGTTTCAAGATTTGGTTCGAATTGATCCAACAGTTTTCGAGGAATTGATATCACACTTTGCCGAATTGACCACTGAAATCTCAATTCCTATCTGAACTATCGAACTGAAATTCAACATGTGCATCTCAATTCGAAAACTGTGTAAAATTTCAAGATTCGGTTCGAATTGATCAAACAGTTTTCGAGGAATATATATCACACTTTGCCGAATTGACCACTGAAATCTCAATTCCTATCTGAACTATCGAACTGAAATTCAACATGTGTATCTCAATTCGAAAACTATGTGCAGTTTCAAGATTTGGGGAGAATTGGTCCAACAATTGTTAATGAATTGATATCACACTTTGCCGAATAGTCCACTGAAATCTCAATTGCTATCTGAACTTTCGAACTGAAATTAAACATGTGCTTCTCATTTCGAAAACTATGTGCAGTTTCAAGATTTGGTTCGAATTCATCCAACAGTTTTCGAGGAATTGATATCACACTTTGCCGAATTGACCACTGAAATCTCAATTCCTATCTAAACTATCGAACTGAAATTCAACATGTGCATCTCAATTTGAAAACTGTGTAAAATTTCAAGATTTGGTTCGAATTGATCCAACAGTTTTCGAGGAATTGATATCACACTTTGCCGAATTGACCCCTGAAATCTCAATTCCTATCTGAACTATCGGACTAAAATTCAACATGTGCATCTCAATTCGAAAACTGTGTAAAATTTCAAGATTTGGTTCGAATTGATCCAACAGTTTTCGAGGAATTGATATATCACACTTTGCCGAATTGACCACTGAAATCTCAATTCCTATCTGAACTATCGAACTGAAATTCAACATATGCATCTCAATTCGAAAACTATGTGCAGTTTCAAGACTTGGGGAGAATTGGTCTAACAGTTTTTGAGGAATTGATATCACACTTTGCCGAATAGACCACTGAAATCTCAATTGCTATCTGAACTATCGAACTGAAATTAAACATGTGCATCTCATTTCGAAAATTATGTGCAGTTTCAAGATTTGGTTCGAATTCATCCAACAGTTTTCGAGGAATTGATATCACACTTTGCCGAATAGACCACTGAAATCTCAATTCCTATCTGAACTACCGAACTGAAATTCAACAGGTGCATCTCAATCCGAAAACTATGTGCAGTTTCAAGATTTGGTTCGAATTGATCCAACAGTTTTCGAGGAATTGAAATGATATTTTGTCGAATAAACTACTGAAATCTCCATTCCTATCAGAACTATCGATCTGAAATTCAACATATGCATCTCATTTCGAAAATCATGTGCAGTTTCAAGATTTGATTCGAATTGATCCAACAGTTTTCAAGGAATTGATATCACACTTTGGCGAATTGACCACTGAAATCTCAATTCCTATCTGAACTATCGAACTGAAATTCAACATATGCATCTCAATTCGAAAACTATGTGCAGTTTCAAGACTTGGGGAGAATTGGTCCAACAGTTTTTGAGGAATTGATATCACCCTTTACCGAATAGACCACTGAAATCTCAATTCCTATCTGAACTATCGAACTGAAATTCAACAGGTGCATCTCAATCCGAAAACTTTGTGCAGTTTCAAGATTTGGTTCGAATTGATCCAACAGTTTTCGAGGAATTGATATCACACTTTGCCGAATTGACCACCGAAATCTCAATTCCTATCTGAACTATCGAACTGAAATTGAACATGTGCATCTCATTTCGAAAATTATGTGCAGTTTCAAGATTTGGTTCGAATTGATCCAACAGTTTTCGAGGAATTGATATCACACTTTACCGAATTGACCAGTGAAATCTCAATTCCTATCTAAACTATCGGACTGAATTTCAACATGTGCATCCCAATTCGAAAACTGTGTAAAATTTCAAGATTTGGTTCGAATTGATCCAACAGTTTTCGAAGAATTGATATCACACTTTGCCGAATTGACCACTGAAATCTCAATTGTTGGCTGAACTATCGAACTGAAATTAAACATGTGCATCTCATTTCGAAAATTATGTGCAGTTTCAAGATTTGGTTCGAATTGATCCAACAGTTTTCGAGGAATTGATATCACACTTTACCGAAGTGACCACTGAAATCTCAAGTCCTATCCAAACTATCGAACTGAAATTCAACATGTGCATCCCAATTCGAAAACTGTGTAAAATTTCAAGGTTTGGTTCGAATTGATCCAACAGTTTTCGAAGAATTGATATCACACTTTGCCGAATTGACCACTGAAATCTAAATTCCTATCAGAACTATCGAACTGAAATTCAACATGTGCATCTCAATTCGTGAACTATGTGCAGTTTCAAGATTTGGTTCGAATTGATCCAACAGTTTTTAGGAGTTGATATCACACTTTGCCGAATTGACCACTGAAATCTCAATTCCTATCAGAACTATCGAACTGAAATTCAACATGTGCATCTCAATTCGAAAACTATGTGCAGTTTCATAATTTGTTTCGAATTGATCCAACAGTTTTTAGGAATTGATATCACACTTTGCCGAATTGACCACTGAAATCTCAATTCCTATCTGAATTATCGGACTGAAATTCAACATGTGCATTTCAATTCGAAAACTGTGTAAAATTTCAAGATTTGGTTCGAATTGATCCAACAGTTTTCGAGGAATTAATATCACACTTTGCCGAATTGACCACTGAAATCTCAATTCCTATCTGAACTATCGAACTGAAATTCAACATGTGTATCTCAATTCGAAAACTATGTGCAGTTTCAAGATTTGGTTCGAATTGATCCAACAGTTTTTGAGGAATTAATATCACACTTTGCCGAATAGACCACTGAAATCTCAATTGCTATCTGAACTGTCGAACTGAAATTGAACATGTGCATCTCATTTCGAAAATTATGTGCAGTTTCAAGATTTGGTTCGAATTGATCCAACAGTTTTCGAGGAATTGATATCACACTTTACCGAATTGACCACTGAAATCTCAATTCCTATCTAAACTATCGAACTGAAATTCAACATGTGCATCTCAATTCGAAAACTGTGTAAAATTTCAAGATTTGGTTCGAATTGATCCAACAGTTATCGAGGAATTGATATCACACTTTGCCGAATTGACCACTGAAATCTCAATTCCTATCTGAACTATCGAACTGAAATTCAACATGTGCATCTCATTTCGAAAACTATGTGCAGTTTCAAGATTTGGTTCGAATTGATCCAACAGTTTTCGAGGAATTGATATCACACTTTGCCGAATTGATCACTGAAATCTCAATTTCTATCTGAACTATCGAACTGAAATTCAACATGTGCATCTCATTTCGAAAATCATATTCAGTTTCAAGATTTGGTTCGAATTGATCCAACAGTTTTCGAGGAATTGATATCACACTTTGCCGAATTGACCACTGAAATCTCAATTCCTATCTGAACTATCGAACTGAAATTCAACATATGCATCTCAATTCGAAAACTATGTGCAGTTTCAAGACTTGGTTCGAATTGATCCAACA
This sequence comes from Coccinella septempunctata, assembly GCF_907165205.1. NCBI lineage: Eukaryota > Metazoa > Arthropoda > Insecta > Coleoptera > Coccinellidae > Coccinella > Coccinella septempunctata. The sequence continues at coordinate 21,215,760 of NC_058195.1, forward strand.
GTTTTTAGGAGTTGATATCACACTTTGCCGAATTGACCACTGAAATCTCAATTCCTATCAGAACTATCGAACTGAAATTCAACATGTGCATCTCAATTCGAAAACTATGTGCAGTTTCAAAATTTGGTTCGAATTGATCCAACAGTTTTTAGGAATTGATATCACACTTTGCCGAATTGACCACTGAAATCTCAATTCCTATCTGAATTATCGGACTGAAATTCAACATGTGCATCTCAATTCGAAAACTGTGTAAAATTTCAAGATTTGGTTCGAATTGATCCAACAGTTATCGAGGAATTGATATCACACTTTGCCGAATTGACCACTGAAATCTCAATTCCTATCTAAACTATCGGACTGAATTTCAACATGTGCATCTCAATTCGAAAACTGTGTAAAATTTCAAGATTTGGTTCGAATTGATCCAACAGTTTTCGAGGAATTGATATCACACTTTGCCGAATTGACCACTGAAATCTCAATTCCTATCTGAACTATCGAACTGAAATTCAACATGTGCATCCCAATTCGAAAACTGTGTAAAATTTCAAGATTTGGTTCGAATTGATCCAACAGTTTTCGAAGAATTGATATCACACTTTGCCGAATTGACCACTGAAATCTCAATTGTTGGCTGAACTATCGAACTGAAATTAAACATGTGCATCTCATTTCGAAAATTATGTGCAGTTTCAAGATTTGGTTCGAATTGATCCAACAGTTTTCGAGGAATTGATATCACACTTTACCGAATTGACCACTGAAATCTCAAGTCCTATCCAAACTATCGAACTGAAATTCAACATGTGCATCCCAATTCGAAAACTGTGTAAAATTTCAAGATTTGGTTCGAATTGATCCAACAGTTTTCGAAGAATTGATATCACACTTTGCCGAATTGACCACTGAAATCTAAATTCCTATCAGAACTATCGAACTGAAATTCAACATGTGCATCTCAATTCGTGAACTATGTGCAGTTTCAAGATTTGGTTCGAATTGATCCAACAGTTTTTAGGAGTTGATATCACACTTTGCCGAATTGACCACTGAAATCTCAATTCCTATCAGAACTATCGAACTGAAATTCAACATGTGCATCTCAATTCGAAAACTATGTGCAGTTTCAAAATTTGGTTCGAATTGATCCAACAGTTTTTAGGAATTGATATCACACTTTGCCGAATTGACCACTGAAATCTCAATTCCTATCTGAATTATCGGACTGAAATTCAACATGTGCATTTCAATTCGAAAACTGTGTAAAATTTCAAGATTTGGTTCGAATTGATCCAACAGTTTTCGAGGAATTAATATCACACTTTGCCGAATTGACCACTGAAATCTCAATTCCTATCTGAACTATCGAACTGAAATTCAACATGTGCATCTCAATTCGAAAACTATGTGCAGTTTCAAGATTTGGTTCGAATTGATCCAACAGTTTTTGAGGAATTAATATCACACTTTGCCGAATAGACCACTGAAATCTCAATTGCTATCTGAACTGTCGAACTGAAATTGAACATGTGCATCTCATTTCGAAAATTATGTGCAGTTTCAAGATTTGGTTCGAATTGATCCAACAGTTTTCGAGGAATTGATATCACACTTTACCGAATTGACCACTGAAATCTCAATTCCTATCTAAACTATCGAACTGAAATTCAACATGTGCATCTCAATTCGAAAACTGTGTAAAATTTCAAGATTTGGTTCGAATTGATCCAACAGTTATCGAGGAATTGATATCACACTTTGCCGAATTGACCACTGAAATCTCAATTCCTATCTGAACTATCGGACTGAATTTCAACATGTGCATCTCATTTCGAAAATTATGTGCAGTTTCAAGATTTGGTTCGAATTGATCCAACAGTTTTCGAGGAATTGATATCACACTTTACCGAATTGACCACTGAAATCTCAAGTCCTATCCAAACTATCGAACTGAAATTCAACATGTGCATCCCAATTCGAAAACTGTGTAAAATTTCAAGATTTGGTTCGAATTGATCCAACAGTTTTCGAGGAACTGATATCACACTTTGCCGAATTGACCACTGAAATCTCAATTCCTATCTGAACTATCGAACTGAAATTCAACATGTGCATCTCATTTCGAAAACTATGTGCAGTTTCAAGATTTGGTTCGAATTGATCCAACAGTTTTTGAGGAATTGATATCACACTTTGCCGAATAGACCACTGAAATCTCAATTCCTATCTGAAGTATCGAACTGAAATTCAACAGGTGCATCTCAATCCGAAAACTCTGTGCAGTTTCAAGATTTGGTTCGAATTGATCCAACAGTTTTCGAGGAATTGATATCACACTTTGCCGAATTGACCACTGAAATCTCAATTCCTATCTGAACTATCGAACTGAAATTCAACATGTGTATCTCAATTCGAAAACTATGTGCAGTTTCAAGATTTGGGGAGAATTGGTCCAACAATTGTTAATGAATTGATATCACACTTTGCCGAATAGTCCACTGAAATCTCAATTGCTATCTGAACTTTCGAACTGAAATTAAACATGTGCTTCTCATTTCGAAAACTATGTGCAGTTTCAAGATTTGGTTCGAATTCATCCAACAGTTTTCGAGGAATTGATATCACACTTTGCCGAATTGACCACTGAAATCTCAATTCCTATCTAAACTATCGAACTGAAATTCAACATGTGCATCTCAATTTGAAAACTGTGTAAAATTTCAAGATTTGGTTCGAATTGATCCAACAGTTTTCGAGGAATTGATATCACACTTTGCCGAATTGACCACTGAAATCTCAATTCCTATCTGAACTATCGAACTGAAATTCAACATGTGTATCTCAATTCGAAAACTATGTGCAGTTTCAAGATTTGGGGAGAATTGGTCCAACAATTGTTAATGAATTGATATCACACTTTGCCGAATTGACCACTGAAATCTCAATTCCTATCTGAACTATCGAACTGAAATTCAACATATGCATCTCAATTCGAAAACTATGTGCAGTTTCAAGACTTGGTTCGAATTGATCCAACAGTTTTTAGGAGTTGATATCACACTTTGCCGAATTGACCACTGAAATCTCAATTCCTATCAGAACTATCGAACTGAAATTCAACATGTGCATCTCAATTCGAAAACTATGTGCAGTTTCAAAATTTGGTTCGAATTGATCCAACAGTTTTTAGGAATTGATATCACACTTTGCCGAATTGACCACTGAAATCTCAATTCCTATCTGAATTATCGGACTGAAATTCAACATGTGCATCTCAATTCGAAAACTGTGTAAAATTTCAAGATTTGGTTCGAATTGATCCAACAGTTATCGAGGAATTGATATCACACTTTGCCGAATTGACCACTGAAATCTCAATTCCTATCTGAACTATCGGACTGAATTTCAACATGTGCATCTCAATTCGAAAACTGTGTAAAATTTCAAGATTTGGTTCGAATTGATCCAACAGTTTTCGAGGAATTGATATCACACTTTGCCGAATTGACCACTGAAATCTCAATTCCTATCTGAACTATCGAACTGAAATTCAACATGTGCATCCCAATTCGAAAACTGTGTAAAATTTCAAGATTTGGTTCGAATTGATCCAACAGTTTTCGAAGAATTGATATCACACTTTGCCGAATTGACCACTGAAATCTCAATTGTTGGCTGAACTATCGAACTGAAATTAAACATGTGCATCTCATTTCGAAAATTATGTGCAGTTTCAAGATTTGGTTCGAATTGATCCAACAGTTTTCGAGGAATTGATATCACACTTTACCGAATTGACCACTGAAATCTCAATTCCTATCCAAACTATCGAACTGAAATTCAACATGTGCATCCCAATTCGAAAACTGTGTAAAATTTCAAGGTTTGGTTCGAATTGATCCAACAGTTTTCGAAGAATTGATATCACACTTTGCCGAATTGACCACTGAAATCTAAATTCCTATCAGAACTATCGAACTGAAATTCAACATGTGCATCTCAATTCGTGAACTATGTGCAGTTTCAAGATTTGGTTCGAATTGATCCAACAGTTTTTAGGAGTTGATATCACACTTTGCCGAATTGACCACTGAAATCTCAATTCCTATCAGAACTATCGAACTGAAATTCAACATGTGCATCTCAATTCGAAAACTATGTGCAGTTTCAAAATTTGGTTCGAATTGATCCAACAGTTTTTAGGAATTGATATCACACTTTGCCGAATTGACCACTGAAATCTCAATTCCTATCTGAATTATCGGACTGAAATTCAACATGTGCATTTCAATTCGAAAACTGTGTGAAATTTCAAGATTTGGTTCGAATTGATCCAACAGTTTTCGAGGAATTAATATCACACTTTGCCGAATTGACCACTGAAATCTCAATTCCTATCTGAACTATCGAACTGAAATTCAACATGTGTATCTCAATTCGAAAACTATGTGCAGTTTCAAGATTTGGTTCGAATTGATCCAACAGTTTTTGAGGAATTAATATCACACTTTGCCGAATAGACCACTGAAATCTCAATTGCTATCTGAACTGTCGAACTGAAATTGAACATGTGCATCTCATTTCGAAAATTATGTGCAGTTTCAAGATTTGGTTCGAATTGATCCAACAGTTTTCGAGGAATTGATATCACACTTTACCGAATTGACCACTGAAATCTCAATTCCTATCTAAACTATCGAACTGAAATTCAACATGTGCATCTCAATTCGAAAACTGTGTAAAATTTCAAGATTTGGTTCGAATTGATCCAACAGTTTTCGAGGAATTGATATCACACTTTGCCGAATTGACCACTGAAATCTCAATTCCTATCTGAACTATCGGACTGAATTTCAACATGTGCATCTCATTTCGAAAATTATGTGCAGTTTCAAGATTTGGTTCGAATTGATCCAACAGTTTTCGAGGAATTGATATCACACTTTACCGAATTGACCACTGAAATCTCAAGTCCTATCCAAACTATCGAACTGAAATTCAACATGTGCATCCCAATTCGAAAACTGTGTAAAATTTCAAGATTTGGTTCGAATTGATCCAACAGTTTTCGAGGAATTGATATCACACTTTGCCGAATTGACCACTGAAATCTCAATTCCTATCTGAACTATCGAACTGAAATTCAACATGTGCATCTCATTTCGAAAACTATGTGCAGTTTCAAGATTTGGTTCGAATTGATCCAACAGTTTTTGAGGAATTGATATCACACTTTGCCGAATAGACCACTGAAATCTCAATTCCTATCTGAAGTATCGAACTGAAATTCAACAGGTGCATCTCAATCCGAAAACTCTGTGCAGTTTCAAGATTTGGTTCGAATTGATCGAACAGTTTTCGAGGAATTGATATCACACTTTGCCGAATTGACCACTGAAATCTCAATTCCTATCTGAACTATCGAACTGAAATTCAACATGTGTATCTCAATTCGAAAACTATGTGCAGTTTCAAGATTTGGGGAGAATTGGTCCAACAATTGTTAATGAATTGATATCACACTTTGCCGAATAGTCCACTGAAATCTCAATTGCTATCTGAACTTTCGAACTGAAATTAAACATGTGCTTCTCATTTCGAAAACTATGTGCAGTTTCAAGATTTGGTTCGAATTCATCCAACAGTTTTCGAGGAATTGATATCACACTTTGCCGAATTGACCACTGAAATCTCAATTCCTATCTAAACTATCGAACTGAAATTCAACATGTGCATCTCAATTTGAAAACTGTGTAAAATTTCAAGATTTGGTTCGAATTGATCCAACAGTTTTCGAGGAATTGATATCACACTTTGCCGAATTGACCTCTGAAATCTCAATTCCTATCTGAACTATCGGACTAAAATTCAACATGTGCATCTCAATTCGAAAACTGTGTAAAATTTCAAGATTTGGTTCGAATTGATCCAACAGTTTTCGAGGAATTGATATATCACACTTTGCCGAATTGACCACTGAAATCTCAATTCCTATCTGAACTATCGAACTGAAATTCAACATATGCATCTCAATTCGAAAACTATGTGCAGTTTCAAGACTTGGGGAGAATTGGTCTAACAGTTTTTGAGGAATTGATATCACACTTTGCCGAATAGACCACTGAAATCTCAATTGCTATCTGAACTATCGAACTGAAATTAAACATGTGCATCTCATTTCGAAAATTATGTGCAGTTTCAAGATTTGGTTCGAATTCATCCAACAGTTTTCGAGGAATTGATATCACACTTTGCCGAATAGACCACCGAAATCTCAATTCCTATCTGAACTACCGAACTGAAATTCAACAGGTGCATCTCAATCCGAAAACTATGTGCAGTTTCAAGATTTGGTTCGAATTGATCCAACAGTTTTCGAGGAATTGAAATGATATTTTGTCGAATAAACTACTGAAATCTCCATTCCTATCAGAACTATCGATCTGAAATTCAACATATGCATCTCATTTCAAAAATCATGTGCAGTTTCAAGATTTGATTCGAATTGATCCAACAGTTTTCAAGGAATTGATATCACACTTTGGCGAATTGACCACTGAAATCTCAATTCCTATCTGAACTATCGAACTGAAATTCAACATATGCATCTCAATTCGAAAACTATGTGCAGTTTCAAGACTTGGGGAGAATTGGTCCAACAGTTTTTGAGGAATTGATATCACCCTTTACCGAATAGACCACTGAAATCTCAATTCCTATCTGAACTATCGAACTGAAATTCAACAGGTGCATCTCAATCCGAAAACTTTGTGCAGTTTCAAGATTTGGTTCGAATTGATCCAACAGTTTTCGAGGAATTGATATCACACTTTGCCGAATTGACCACCGAAATCTCAATTCCTATCTGAACTATCGAACTGAAATTCAACATGTGCATCTCAATTCGAAAACTATGTGCAGTTTCAAAATTTGGTTCGAATTGATCCAACAGTTTTTAGGAATTGATATCACACTTCGCCGAATTGACCACTGAAATCTCAATTCCTATCTGAACTATCGGACTGAAATTCAACATGTGCATCTCAATTCGAAAACTGTGTAAAATTTCAAGATTTGGTTCGAATTGATCCAACAGTTTTCGAGGAATTGATATCACACTTTGCCGAATAGACCACTGAAATCTCAATTCCTATCTGAACTATCGAACTGAAATTCAACAGGTGCATATCAATCCGAAAACTATGTGCAGTTTCAAGATTTGGTTCGAATTGATCCAACAGTTTTCGAGGAATTGATATCACACTTTGCCGAATCGACCACTGAAATCTCAATTCCTATCTGAACTATCGAACTGAAATTCAACATGTGCATCTCATTTCGAAAACTATGTGCAGTTTCAAGATTTGGTTCGAATTGATCCAACAGTTTTCGAGGAATTGATATCACACTTTGCCGAATTGACCACTGAAATCTCAATTTCTATCTGAACTATCGAACTGAAATTCAACATGTGCATCTCATTTCGAAAATCATGTGCAGTTTCAAGATTTGATTCGAATTGATCCAACAGTTTTCAAGGAATTGATATCACACTTTGCCGAATAGACCACTGAAATCTCAATTGCTATCTGAACTATCGAACTGAAATTGAACATGTGCATCTCATTTCGAAAATTATGTGCAGTTTCAAGATTTGGTTCGAATTGATCCAACAGTTTTCGAGGAATTGATATCACACTTTACCGAATTGACCAGTGAAATCTCAATTCCTATCTAAACTATCGGACTGAATTTCAACATGTGCATCTCATTTCGAAAATTATGTGCAGTTTCAAGATTTGGTTCGAATTGATCCAACAGTTTTCGAGGAATTGATATCACACTTTGCCGAATAGACCACTGAAATCTCAATTCCTATCTGAACTATCGAACTGAAATTCAACAGGTGCATATCAATCCGAAAACTATGTGCAGTTTCAAGATTTGGTTCGAATTGATCCAACAGTTTTCGAGGAATTGATATCACACTTTGCCGAATCGACCACTGAAATCTCAATTCCTATCTGAACTATCGAACTGAAATTCAACATGTGCATCTCATTTCGAAAACTATGTGCAGTTTCAAGATTTGGTTCGAATTGATCCAACAGTTTTCGAGGAATTGATATCACACTTTGCCGAATTGATCACTGAAATCTCAATTTCTATCTGAACTATCGAACTGAAATTCAACATGTGCATCTCATTTCGAAAATCATATTCAGTTTCAAGATTTGGTTCGAATTGATCCAACAGTTTTCGAGGAATTGATATCACACTTTGCCGAATTGACCACTGAAATCTCAATTCCTATCTGAACTATCGAACTGAAATTCAACATGTGCATCTCATTTCGAAAACTATGTGCAGTTTCAAGATTTGGTTCGAATTGATCCAACAGTTTTTGAGGAATTGATATCACACTTTGCCGAATAGACCACTGAAATCTCAATTCCTATCTGAAGTATCGAACTGAAATTCAACAGGTGCATCTCAATCCGAAAACTCTGTGCAGTTTCAAGATTTGGTTCGAATTGATCCAACAGTTTTCGAGGAATTGATATCACACTTTGCCGAATTGACCACTGAAATCTCAATTCCTATCTGAACTATCGAACTGAAATTCAACATGTGCATCTCAATTCGAAAACTGTGTGAAATTTTAGGATTCGGTTCGAATTGGTCAAACAGTTTTCGAGGAATTGATATCACACTTTGCCGAATTGACCACTGAAATCTCAATTCCTATCTGAACTATCGAACTGAAATTCAACATGTGCATCTCAATTCGAAAACTATGTGCAGTTTCAAGATTTGGGGAGAATTGGTCCAACAATTGTTAATGAATTGATATCACACTTTGCCGAATAGTCCACTGAAATCTCAATTGCTATCTGAACTTTCGAACTGAAATTAAACATGTGCTTCTCATTTCGAAAACTATGTGCAGTTCAAGATTTGGTTCGAATTCATCAAACAGTTTTCGAGGAATTGATATCACACTTTGCCGAATTGACCACTGAAATCTCAATTCCTATCTGAACTATCGGACTGAAATTCAACATGTGCATCTCAATTCGAAAACTGTGTAAAATTTCAAGATTTGGTTCGAATTGATCCAACAGTTTTCAAGGAATTGATATCACACTTTGCCGAATAGACCACTGAAATCTCAATTCCTATCTGAACAATCGAACTGAAATTCAACATGTGCATCTCATTTCGAAAATTATGTGCAGTTTCAAGATTTGGTTCGAATTGATCTAACAGTTTTCGAGGAATTGATATCACACTTTACCGAATTGACCAGTGAAATCTCAATTCCTATCTAAACTATCGAACTGAAATTCAACACGTGCATCTCAATTCGAAAACTGTGTAAAATTTCAAGATTTGGTTCGAATTGATCCAACAGTTTTCGAGGAATTGATATCACACTTTGCCGAATTGACCACTGAAATCTCAATTCCTATCTGAACTATCGGACTGAATTTCAACATGTGCATCTCAATTCGAAAACTGTGTAAAATTTCAAGATTTGGTTCGAATTGATCCAACAGTTTTCGAGGAATTGATATCACACTTTGCCGAATTGACCACTGAAATCTCAATTCCTATCTGAACTATCGAACTGAAATTCAACATGTGCATCTCATTTCGAAAACTATGTGCAGTTTCAAGATTTGGTTCGAATTGATCCAACTGTTTTTGAGGAATTGATATCACACTTTGCCGAATAGACCACTGAAATCTCAATTCCTATCTGAAGTATCGAACTGAAATTCAACAGGTGCATCTCAATCCGAAAACTCTGTGCAGTTTCAAGATTTGGTTCGAATTGATCCAACAGTTTTCGAGGAATTGATATCACACTTTGCCGAATTGACCACTGAAATCTCAATTCCTATCTGAACTATCGAACTGAAATTCAACATGTGCATCTCAATTCGAAAACTGTGTGAAATTTTAGGATTCGGTTCGAATTGATCAAACAGTTTTCGAGGAATTGATATCACACTTTGCCGAATTGACCACTGAAATCTCAATTCCTATCTGAACTATCGAACTGAAATTCAACATGTGCATCTCAATTCGAAAACTATGTGCAGTTTCAAGATTTGGGGAGAATTGGTCCAACAATTGTTAATGAATTGATATCACACTTTGCCGAATAGTCCACTGAAATCTCAATTGCTATCTGAACTTTCGAACTGAAATTAAACATGTGCTTCTCATTTTGAAAACTATGTGCAGTTTCAAGATTTGGTTCGAATTCATCCAACAGTTTTCGAGGAATTGATATCACACTTTGCCGAATTGACTACTGAAATCTCAATTCCTATCTGAACTATCGAACTGAAATTCAACATGTGCATCTCAATTTGAAAACTGTGTAAAATTTCAAAATTTGGTCCGAATTGATCCAACAGTTTTCGAGGAATTGATATCACACTTTGCCGAATTGACCACTGAAATCTCAATTCCTATCTGAACTATCGGACTGAAATTCAACATGTGCATCTCAATTCGAAAACTGTGTGCAGTTTCAAGATTTGGTTCGAATTGATCCAACAGTTTTCGAGGAATTGATATCACACTTTGCCGAATCGACCACTGAAATCTCAATTCCTATCTGAACTATCGAACTGAAATTCAACATATGCATATCAATCCGAAAACTATGTGCAGTTTCAAGATTTGGTTCGAATTGATCCAACAGTTTTCGAGGAATTGATATCACACTTTGCCGAATCGACCACTGAAATCTCAATTCCTATCTGAACTATCGAACTGAAATTCAACATGTGCATCTCATTTCGAAAACTATGTGCAGTTTCAAGATTTGGTTCGAATTGATCCAACAGTTTTCGAGGAATTGATATCACACTTTGCCGAATTGACCACTGAAATCTCAATTCCTATCTGAACTATCGAACTGAAATTCAACATGTGCATCTCATTTCGAAAACTATGTGCAGTTTCAAGATTTGGTTCGAATTGATCCAACAGTTTTCAAGGAATTGATATCACACTTTGCCGAATAGACCACTGAAATCTCAATTGCTATCTGAACTATCGAACTGAAATTGAACATGTGCATCTCATTTCGAAAATTATGTGCAGTTTCAAGATTTGGTTCGAATTGATCCAACAGTTTTCGAGGAATTGATATCACACTTTACCGAATTGACCAGTGAAATCTCAATTCCTATCTAAACTATCGAACTGAAATTCAACATGTGCATCTCAATTCGAAAACTGTGTAAAATTTCAAGATTTGGTTCGAATTGATCCAACAGTTATCGAGGAATTGATATCACACTTTGCCGAATTGACCACTGAAATCTCAATTCCTATCTGAACTATCGGACTGAATTTCAACATGTGCATCTCAATTCGAAAACTGTGTAAAATTTCAAGATTTGGTTCGAATTGATCCAACAGTTTTCGAGGAATTGATATCACACTTTGCCGAATTGACCACTGAAATCTCAATTCCTATCTGAACTATCGAACTGAAATTCAACATGTGCATCCCAATTCGAAAACTGTGTAAAATTTCAAGATTTGGTTCGAATTGATCCAACAGTTTTCGAAGAATTGATATCACACTTTGCCGAATTGACCACTGAAATCTCAATTGTTGGCTGAACTATCGAACTGAAATTAAACATGTGCATCTCATTTCGAAAATTATGTGCAGTTTCAAGATTTGGTTCGAATTGATCCAACAGTTCGAGGAATTGATATCACACTTTACCGAATTGACCACTGAAATCTCAAGTCCTATCCAAACTATCGAACTGAAATTCAACATGTGCATCCCAATTCGAAAACTGTGTAAAATTTCAAGGTTTGGTTCGAATTGATCCAACAGTTTTCGAAGAATTGATATCACACTTTGCCGAATTGACCACTGAAATCTAAATTCCTATCAGAACTATCGAACTGAAATTCAACATGTGCATCTCAATTCGTGAACTATGTGCAGTTTCAAGATTTGGTTCGAATTGATCCAACAGTTTTTAGGAGTTGATATCACACTTTGCCGAATTGACCACTGAAATCTCAATTCCTATCAGAACTATCGAACTGAAATTCAACATGTGCATCTCAATTCGAAAACTATGTGCAGTTTCAAAATTTGGTTCGAATTGATCCAACAGTTTTTAGGAATTGATATCACACTTTGCCGAATTGACCACTGAAATCTCAATTCCTATCTGAATTATCGGACTGAAATTCAACATGTGCATTTCAATTCGAAAACTGTGTAAAATTTCAAGATTTGGTTCGAATTGATCCAACAGTTTTCGAGGAATTAATATCACACTTTGCCGAATTGACCACTGAAATCTCAATTCCTATCTGAACTATCGAACTGAAATTCAACATGTGTATCTCAATTCGAAAACTATGTGCAGTTTCAAGATTTGGTTCGAATTGATCTAACAGTTTTTGAGGAATTAATATCACACTTTGCCGAATAGACCACTGAAATCTCAATTGCTATCTGAACTGTCGAACTGAAATTGAACATGTGCATCTCATTTCGAAAATTATGTGCAGTTTCAAGATTTGGTTCGAATTGATCCAACAGTTTTCGAGGAATTGATATCACACTTTACCGAATTGACCACTGAAATCTCAATTCCTATCTAAACTATCGAACTGAAATTCAACATGTGCATCTCAATTCGAAAACTGTGTAAAATTTCAAGATTTGGTTCGAATTGATCCAACAGTTTTCGAGGAATTGATATCACACTTTGCCGAATTGACCACTGAAATCTCAATTCCTATCTGAACTATCGGACTGAATTTCAACATGTGCATCTCATTTCGAAAATTATGTGCAGTTTCAAGATTTGGTTCGAATTGATCCAACAGTTTTCGAGGAATTGATATCACACTTTACCGAATTGACCACTGAAATCTCAAGTCCTATCCAAACTATCGAACTGAAATTCAACATGTGCATCCCAATTCGAAAACTGTGTAAAATTTCAAGATTTGGTTCGAATTGATCCAACAGTTTTCGAGGAATTGATATCACACTTTGCCGAATTGACCACTGAAATCTCAATTCCTATCTGAACTATCGAACTGAAATTCAACATGTGCATCTCATTTCGAAAACTATGTGCAGTTTCAAGATTTGGTTCGAATTGATCCAACAGTTTTTGAGGAATTGATATCACACTTTGCCGAATAGACCACTGAAATCTCAATTCCTATCTGAAGTATCGAACTGAAATTCAACAGGTGCATCTCAATCCGAAAACTCTGTGCAGTTTCAAGATTTGGTTCGAATTGATCCAACAGTTTTCGAGGAATTGATATCACACTTTGCCGAATTGACCACTGAAATCTCAATTCCTATCTGAACTATCGAACTGAAATTCAACATGTGTATCTCAATTCGAAAACTATGTGCAGTTTCAAGATTTGGGGAGAATTGGTCCAACAATTGTTAATGAATTGATATCACACTTTGCCGAATAGTCCACTGAAATCTCAATTCCTATCTGAACTTTCGAACTGAAATTAAACATGTGCTTCTCATTTCGAAAACTATGTGCAGTTTCAAGATTTGGTTCGAATTCATCCAACAGTTTTCGAGGAATTGATATCACACTTTGCCGAATTGACCACTGAAATCTCAATTCCTATCTAAACTATCGAACTGAAATTCAACATGTGCATCTCAATTTGAAAACTGTGTAAAATTTCAAGATTTGGTTCGAATTGATCCAACAGTTTTCGAGGAATTGATATCACACTTTGCCGAATTGACCTCTGAAATCTCAATTCCTATCTGAACTATCGGACTAAAATTCAACATGTGCATCTCAATTCGAAAACTGTGTAAAATTTCAAGATTTGGTTCGAATTGATCCAACAGTTTTCGAGGAATTGATATATCACACTTTGCCGAATTGACCACTGAAATCTCAATTCCTATCTGAACTATCGAACTGAAATTCAACATATGCATCTCAATTCGAAAACTATGTGCAGTTTCAAGACTTGGGGAGAATTGGTCTAACAGTTTTTGAGGAATTGATATCACACTTTGCCGAATAGACCACTGAAATCTCAATTGCTATCTGAACTATCGAACTGAAATTAAACATGTGCATCTCATTTCGAAAATTATGTGCAGTTTCAAGATTTGGTTCGAATTCATCCAACAGTTTTCGAGGAATTGATATCACACTTTGCCGAATAGACCACTGAAATCTCAATTCCTATCTGAACTACCGAACTGAAATTCAACAGGTGCATCTCAATCCGAAAACTATGTGGAGTTTCAAGATTTGGTTCGAATTGATCCAACAGTTTTCGAGGAATTGAAATGATATTTTGTCGAATAAACTACTGAAATCTCCATTCCTATCAGAACTATCGATCTGAAATTCAACATATGCATCTCATTTCGAAAATCATGTGCAGTTTCAAGATTTGATTCGAATTGATCCAACAGTTTTCAAGGAATTGATATCACACTTTGGCGAATTGACCACTGAAATCTCAATTCCTATCTGAACTATCGTACTGAAATTCAACATATGCATCTCAATTCGAAAACTATGTGCAGTTTCAAGACTTGGGGAGAATTGGTCCAACAGTTTTTGAGGAATTGATATCACCCTTTACCGAATAGACCACTGAAATCTCAATTCCTATCTGAACTATCGAACTGAAATTCAACAGGTGCATCTCAATCCGAAAACTTTGTGCAGTTTCAAGATTTGGTTCGAATTGATCCAACAGTTTTCGAGGAATTGATATCACACTTTGCCGAATTGACCACCGAAATCTCAATTCCTATCTGAACTATCGAACTGAAATTCAACATGTGCATCTCAATTCGAAAACTATGTGCAGTTTCAAAATTTGGTTCGAATTGATCCAACAGTTTTTAGGAATTGATATCACACTTCGCCGAATTGACCACTGAAATCTCAATTCCTATCTGAACTATCGGACTGAAATTCAACATGTGCATCTCAATTCGAAAACTGTGTAAAATTTCAAGATTTGGTTCGAATTGATCCAACAGTTTTCGAGGAATTGATATCACACTTTGCCGAATAGACCACTGAAATCTCAATTCCTATCTGAACTATCGAACTGAAATTCAACAGGTGCATCTCAATCCGAAAACTATGTGCAGTTTCAAGATTTGGTTCGAATTGATCCAACAGTTTTCGAGGAATTGATATCACACTTTGCCGAATCGACCACTGAAATCTCAATTCCTATCTGAACTATCGAACTGAAATTCAACATGTGCATCTCATTTCGAAAACTATGTGCAGTTTCAAGATTTGGTTCGAATTGATCCAACAGTTTTCGAGGAATTGATATCACACTTTGCCGAATTTATCACTGAAATCTCAATTTCTATCTGAACTATCGAACTGAAATTCAACATGTGCATCTCATTTCGAAAATCATGTGCAGTTTCAAGATTTGATTCGAATTGATCCAACAGTTTTCAAGGAATTGATATCACACTTTGCCGAATAGACCACTGAAATCTCAATTGCTATCTGAACTATCGAACTGAAATTGAACATGTGCATCTCATTTCGAAAATTATGTGCAGTTTCAAGATTTGGTTCGAATTGATCCAACAGTTTTCGAGGAATTGATATCACACTTTACCGAATTGACCAGTGAAATCTCAATTCCTATCTAAACTATCGGACTGAATTTCAACATGTGCATCTCATTTCGAAAATTATGTGCAGTTTCAAGATTTGGTTCGAATTGATCCAACAGTTTTCGAGGAATTGATATCACACTTTGCCGAATAGACCACTGAAATCTCAATTCCTATCTGAACTATCGAACTGAAATTCAACAGGTGCATATCAATCCGAAAACTATGTGCAGTTTCAAGATTTGGTTCGAATTGATCCAACAGTTTTCGAGGAATTGATATCACACTTTGCCGAATCGACCACTGAAATCTCAATTCCTATCTGAACTATCGAACTGAAATTCAACATGTGCATCTCAATTCGAAAACTATGTGCAGTTTCAAGATTTGGTTCGAATTGATCCAACAGTTTTCGAGGAATTGATATCACACTTTGCCGAATTGATCACTGAAATCTCAATTTCTATCTGAACTATCGAACTGAAATTCAACATGTGCATCTCATTTCGAAAATCATATTCAGTTTCAAGATTTGGTTCGAATTGATCCAACAGTTTTCGAGGAATTGATATCACACTTTGCCGAATTGACCACTGAAATCTCAATTCCTATCTGAACTATCGAACTGAAATTCAACATGTGCATCTCATTTCGAAAACTATGTGCAGTTTCAAGATTTGGTTCGAATTGATCCAACAGTTTTTGAGGAATTGATATCACACTTTGCCGAATAGACCACTGAAATCTCAATTCCTATCTGAAGTATCGAACTGAAATTCAACAGGTGCATCTCAATCCGAAAACTCTGTGCAGTTTCAAGATTTGGTTCGAATTGATCCAACAGTTTTCGAGGAATTGATATCACACTTTGCCGAATTGACCACTGAAATCTCAATTCCTATCTGAACTATCGAACTGAAATTCAACATGTGCATCTCAATTCGAAAACTGTGTGAAATTTTAGGATTCGGTTCGAATTGGTCAAACAGTTTTCGAGGAATTGATATCACACTTTGCCGAATTGACCACTGAAATCTCAATTCCTATCTGAACTATCGAACTGAAATTCAACATGTGCATCTCAATTCGAAAACTATGTGCAGTTTCAAGATTTGGGGAGAATTGGTCCAACAATTGTTAATGAATTGATATCACACTTTGCCGAATAGTCCACTGAAATCTCAATTGCTATCTGAACTTTCGAACTGAAATTAAACATGTGCTTCTCATTTCGAAAACTATGTGCAGTTCAAGATTTGGTTCGAATTCATCAAACAGTTTTCGAGGAATTGATATCACACTTTGCCGAATTGACCACTGAAATCTCAATTCCTATCTGAACTATCGGACTGAAATTCAACATGTGCATCTCAATTCGAAAACTGTGTAAAATTTCAAGATTTGGTTCGAATTGATCCAACAGTTTTCAAGGAATTGATATCACACTTTGCCGAATAGACCACTGAAATCTCAATTCCTATCTGAACAATCGAACTGAAATTCAACATGTGCATCTCATTTCGAAAATTATGTGCAGTTTCAAGATTTGGTTCGAATTGATCTAACAGTTTTCGAGGAATTGATATCACACTTTACCGAATTGACCAGTGAAATCTCAATTCCTATCTAAACTATCGAACTGAAATTCAACACGTGCATCTCAATTCGAAAACTGTGTAAAATTTCAAGATTTGGTTCGAATTGATCCAACAGTTTTCGAGGAATTGATATCACACTTTGCCGAATTGACCACTGAAATCTCAATTCCTATCTGAACTATCGGACTGAATTTCAACATGTGCATCTCAATTCGAAAACTGTGTAAAATTTCAAGATTTGGTTCGAATTGATCCAACAGTTTTCGAGGAATTGATATCACACTTTGCCGAATTGACCACTGAAATCTCAATTCCTATCTGAACTATCGAACTGAAATTCAACATGTGCATCTCATTTCGAAAACTATGTGCAGTTTCAAGATTTGGTTCGAATTGATCCAACTGTTTTTGAGGAATTGATATCACACTTTGCCGAATAGACCACTGAAATCTCAATTCCTATCTGAAGTATCGAACTGAAATTCAACAGGTGCATCTCAATCCGAAAACTCTGTGCAGTTTCAAGATTTGGTTCGAATTGATCCAACAGTTTTCGAGGAATTGATATCACACTTTGCCGAATTGACCACTGAAATCTCAATTCCTATCTGAACTATCGAACTGAAATTCAACATGTGCATCTCAATTCGAAAACTGTGTGAAATTTTAGGATTCGGTTCGAATTGATCAAACAGTTTTCGAGGAATTGATATCACACTTTGCCGAATTGACCACTGAAATCTCAATTCCTATCTGAACTATCGAACTGAAATTCAACATGTGCATCTCAATTCGAAAACTATGTGCAGTTTCAAGATTTGGGGAGAATTGGTCCAACAATTGTTAATGAATTGATATCACACTTTGCCGAATAGTCCACTGAAATCTCAATTGCTATCTGAACTTTCGAACTGAAATTAAACATGTGCTTCTCATTTTGAAAACTATGTGCAGTTTCAAGATTTGGTTCGAATTCATCCAACAGTTTTCGAGGAATTGATATCACACTTTGCCGAATTGACTACTGAAATCTCAATTCCTATCTGAACTATCGAACTGAAATTCAACATGTGCATCTCAATTTGAAAACTGTGTAAAATTTCAAAATTTGGTCCGAATTGATCCAACAGTTTTCGAGGAATTGATATCACACTTTGCCGAATTGACCACTGAAATCTCAATTCCTATCTGAACTATCGGACTGAAATTCAACATGTGCATCTCAATTCGAAAACTGTGTGCAGTTTCAAGATTTGGTTCGAATTGATCCAACAGTTTTCGAGGAATTGATATCACACTTTGCCGAATCGACCACTGAAATCTCAATTCCTATCTGAACTATCGAACTGAAATTCAACATATGCATATCAATCCGAAAACTATGTGCAGTTTCAAGATTTGGTTCGAATTGATCCAACAGTTTTCGAGGAATTGATATCACACTTTGCCGAATCGACCACTGAAATCTCAATTCCTATCTGAACTATCGAACTGAAATTCAACATGTGCATCTCATTTCGAAAACTATGTGCAGTTTCAAGATTTGGTTCGAATTGATCCAACAGTTTTCGAGGAATTGATATCACACTTTGCCGAATTGACCACTGAAATCTCAATTCCTATCTGAACTATCGAACTGAAATTCAACATGTGCATCTCATTTCGAAAACTATGTGCAGTTTCAAGATTTGGTTCGAATTGATCCAACAGTTTTCAAGGAATTGATATCACACTTTGCCGAATAGACCACTGAAATCTCAATTGCTATCTGAACTATCGAACTGAAATTGAACATGTGCATCTCATTTCGAAAATTATGTGCAGTTTCAAGATTTGGTTCGAATTGATCCAACAGTTTTCGAGGAATTGATATCACACTTTACCGAATTGACCAGTGAAATCTCAATTCCTATCTAAACTATCGAACTGAAATTCAACATGTGCATCTCAATTCGAAAACTGTGTAAAATTTCAAGATTTGGTTCGAATTGATCCAACAGTTTTCGAGGAATTTTTATCACACTTTGCCGAATTGACCACTGAAATCTCAATTCCTATCTGAACTATCGAACTGAAATTCAACAGGTGCATATCAATCCGAAAACTATTAGCAGTTTCAAGATTTGGTTCGAATTGATCCAACAGTTTTCGAGGAATTGAAATGATATTTTGTCGAATCAATTACTGAAATCTCCATTCCTATCTGAACTATCGAACTGAAATTCAACATGTGCATCTCATTTCGAAAACTATGTGCAGTTTCAAGATTTGGTTCGAATTGATCCAACAGTTTTCGAGGAATTGATATCACACTTTGCCGAATTGACCACTGAAATCTCAATTCCTATCTGAACTATCGAACTGATATTCAACATGTGCATCTCATTTCGAAAACTATGTGCAGTTTCAAGATTTGGTTCGAATTGATCCAACAGATTTTGAGGAATTGATATCACACTTTGCCGAATAGACCACTGAAATCTCAATTCCTATCTGAAGTATCGAACTGAAATTCAACAGGTGCATCTCAATCCGAAAACTCTGTGCAGTTTCAAGATTTGGGGAGAATTGGTCCAACAATTGTTTATGAATTGATATCACACTTTGCCGAATAGTCCACTGAAATCTCAATTGCTATCTGAACTTTCGAACTGAAATTAAACATGTGCTTCTCATTTCGAAAACTATGTGCAGTTTCAAGATTTGGTTCGAATTCATCCAACAGTTTTCGAGGAATTGATATCACACTTTGCCGAATTGATCACTGAAATCTCAATTCCTATCTAAACTATCGAACTGAAATTCAACATGTGCATCTCAATTTGAAAACTGTGTAAAATTTCAAGATTTGGTTCGAATTGATCCGACAGTTTTCGAGGAATTGATATCACACTTTGCCGAATTGACCACTGAAATCTCAATTCCTATCTGAACTATCGGACTGAAATTCAACATGTGCATCTCAATTCGAAAACTGTGTAAAATTTCAAGATTTGGTTCGAATTGATCCAACTGTTTTCGAGGAATTGATATCACACTTTGCCGAATTGACCACTGAAATCTCAATTCCTATCTTTACTATCGAACTGAAATTCAACATATGCATCTCAATTCGAAAACGATGTGCAGTTTCAAGACTTGGGGAGAATTGGTCCAACAGTTTTTGAGGAATTGATATCACACTTTGCCGAATAGACCACTGAAATCTCAATTGCTATCTGAACTATCGAACTGAAATTAAACATGTGCATCTCATTTCGAAAATTATGTGCAGTTTCAAGATTTGGTTCGAATTCATCCAACAGTTTTCGAGGAATTGATATCACACTTTGCCGAATAGACCACTGAAATCTCAATTCCTATCTGAACTATCGAACTGAAATTCAACAGGTGCATCTCAATCCGAAAACTATGTGCAGTTTCAAGATTTGGTTCGAATTGATCCAACAGTTTTCGAGGAATTGAAATGATATTTTGTCGAATCAATTACTGATATCTCTATTCCTATCAGAACTATCGATCTGAAATTCAACATGTGCATCTCATTTCGAAAACTATGTGCAGTTTCAAGATTTGGTTCGAATTGATCCAACAGTTTTTGAGGAATTGATATCACCCTTTACCGAATAGACCACTGAAATCTCAATTCCTATCTGAACTATCGAACTGAAATTCAACAGGTGCATATCAATCCGAAAACTATTAGCAGTTTCAAGATTTGGTTCGAATTGATCCAACAGTTTTCGAGGAATTGAAATGATATTTTGTCGAATCAATTACTGAAATCTCCATTCCTATCTGAACTATCGAACTGAAATTCAACATGTGCATCTCATTTCGAAAACTATGTGCAGTTTCAAGATTTGGTTCGAATTGATCCAACAGTTTTCGAGGAATTGATATCACACTTTGCCGAATTGACCACTGAAATCTCAATTCCTATCTGAACTATCGAACTGAAATTCAACATGTGCATCTCATTTCGAAAACTATGTGCAGTTTCAAGATTTGGTTCGAATTGATCCAACAGTTTTTGAGGAATTGATATCACACTTTGCCGAATAGACCACTGAAATCTCAATTCCTATCTGAAGTATCGAACTGAAATTCAACAGGTGCATCTCAATCCGAAAACTCTGTGCAGTTTCAAGATTTGGGGAGAATTGGTCCAACAATTGTTTATGAATTGATATCACACTTTGCCGAATAGTCCACTGAAATCTCAATTGCTATCTGAACTTTCGAACTGAAATTAAACATGTGCTTCTCATTTCGAAAACTATGTGCAGTTTCAAGATTTGGTTCGAATTCATCCAACAGTTTTCGAGGAATTGATATCACACTTTGCCGAATTGATCACTGAAATCTCAATTCCTATCTAAACTATCGAACTGAAATTCAACATGTGCATCTCAATTTGAAAACTGTGTAAAATTTCAAGATTTGGTTCGAATTGATCCGACAGTTTTCGAGGAATTGATATCACACTTTGCCGAATTGACCACTGAAATCTCAATTCCTATCTGAACTATCGGACTGAAATTCAACATGTGCATCTCAATTCGAAAACTGTGTAAAATTTCAAGATTTGGTTCGAATTGATCCAACTGTTTTCGAGGAATTGATATCACACTTTGCCGAATTGACCACTGAAATCTCAATTCCTATCTTTACTATCGAACTGAAATTCAACATATGCATCTCAATTCGAAAACGATGTGCAGTTTCAAGACTTGGGGAGAATTGGTCCAACAGTTTTTGAGGAATTGATATCACACTTTGCCGAATAGACCACTGAAATCTCAATTGCTATCTGAACTATCGAACTGAAATTAAACATGTGCATCTCATTTCGAAAATTATGTGCAGTTTCAAGATTTGGTTCGAATTCATCCAACAGTTTTCGAGGAATTGATATCACACTTTGCCGAATAGACCACTGAAATCTCAATTCCTATCTGAACTATCGAACTGAAATTCAACAGGTGCATCTCAATCCGAAAACTATGTGCAGTTTCAAGATTTGGTTCGAATTGATCCAACAGTTTTCGAGGAATTGAAATGATATTTTGTCGAATCAATTACTGATATCTCTATTCCTATCAGAACTATCGATCTGAAATTCAACATGTGCATCTCATTTCGAAAACTATGTGCAGTTTCAAGATTTGGTTCGAATTGATCCAACAGTTTTTGAGGAATTGATATCACCCTTTACCGAATAGACCACTGAAATCTCAATTCCTATCTGAACTATCGAACTGAAATTCAACAGGTGCATCTCAATCCGAAAACTATGTGCAGTTTCAAGATTTGGTTCGAATTGATCCAACAGTTTTCGAGGAATTGATATCACACTTTGCCGAATTGACCACCGAAATCTCAATTCCTATCTGAACTATCGAACTGAAATTCAACACGTGCATCTCAATTCGAAAACTATGTGCAGTTTCAAGATTTGGTTCGAATTGATCCAATAGTTCCTTAGGAATTGAAATGATATTTTGTCGAATCAACTACTGAAATCTCCATTCCTATCAGAACTATCGATCTGAAATTCAACATGTGCATCTCATTTCGAAAACTATGTGCAGTTTCAAGATTTGGTTCGAATTGATCCAACAGTTTTTGAGGAATTGATATCACACTTTGCCGAATAGACCACTGAAATCTCAATTCCTATCTAAACTATCGAACTGAAATTCAACAGGTGCATGTCAATCCGAAAACTATGTGCAGTTTCAAGATTTGGTTCGAATTGATCCAACAGTTTTCGAGGAATTGATACCACACTTTGCCGAATTGACCACTGAAATCTCAATTCCTATCTGAACTATCGAACTGAAATTCAACATGTGCATCTCATTTCGAAAACTATGTGCAGTTTCAAGATTTGGTTCGAATTGATCCAACAGTTTTCGAGGAACTGATCACACTTTGCTGAATTGATCACTGAAATCTCAATTTCTATCTGAACTATCGAACTGAAGTTCAACATGTGCATCTCAATTCGAAAACTGTGTGAAATTTGAAGATTCGGTTCGAATTGATCAAACACTTTTCGAGGAATTGATATCACACTTTGCCGAATAGACCACTGAAATCTCAATTCCTATCTAAACTATCGAACTGAAATTCAACAGGTGCATGTCAATCCGAAAACTATGTGCAGTTTCAAGATTTGGTTCGAATTGATCCAACAGTTTTCGAGGAATTGATACCACACTTTGCCGAATTGACCACTGAAATCTCAATTCCTATCTGAACTATCGAACTGAAATTCAACATGTGCATCTCATTTCGAAAACTATGTGCAGTTTCAAGATTTGGTTCGAATTGATCCAACAGTTTTTGAGGAATTGATATCACACTTTGCCGAATAGACCACTGAAATCTAAATTCCTATCTGAACTATCGAACTGAAATTCAACAGGTGCATCTCAATCCGAAAACTATGTGCAGTTTCAAGACTTGGGGAGTTTTGGTGCAACAGTTTTTGAGGAATTGATATCACACTTTGCCGAATAGACCACTGAAATCTCAATTGTTGGCTGAACTATCGAACTGAAATTAAACATGTGCATCTCATTTCGAAAATTATGTGTAGTTTCAAGATTTGGTTCGAATTGATCCAACAGTTTTCGAGAAATTGATATCACACTTTACCGAATTGACCACTGAAATCTCAAGTCCTATCTAAACTATCGAACTGAGATTCAACATGTGCATCCCAATTCGAAAACTGTGTAAAATTTCAAGATTTGGTTCGAATTGATCCAACAGTTTTTAGGAATTGATATCACACTTTGCCGAATTGACCACTGAAATCTCAATTCCTATCTGAACTATCGGACTGAAATTCAACATGTGCATCTCAATTCGAAAACTGTGTAAAATTTCAAGATTCGGTTCGAATTGATCAAACAGTTTTCGAGGAATTGATATCACACTTTGCCGAATAGACCACTGAAATCTCAATTCCTATCTAAACTATCGAACTGAAATTCAACAGGTGCATGTCAATCCGAAAACTATGTGCAGTTTCAAGATTTGGTTCGAATTGATCCAACAGTTTTCGAGGAATTGATACCACACTTTGCCGAATTGACCACTGAAATCTCAATTCCTATCTGAACTATCGAACTGAAATTCAACATGTGCATCTCATTTCGAAAACTATGTGCAGTTTCAAGATTTGGTTCGAATTGATCCAACAGTTTTTGAGGAATTGATATCACACTTTGCCGAATAGACCACTGAAATCTAAATTCCTATCTGAACTATCGAACTGAAATTCAACAGGTGCATCTCAATCCGAAAACTTTGTGCAGTTTCAAGATTTGGTTCGAATTGATCCAATAGTTCCTTAGGAATTGAAATGATATTTTGTCGAATCAACTACCTACTGAAATCTCCATTCCTATCAGAACTATCGATCTGAAATTCAACATGTGCATCTCATTTCGAAAACTATGTGCAGTTTCAAAATTTGGTTCGAATTGATCCAACAGTTTTTAGGAATTGATATCACACTTTGCCGAATTGACCACTGAAATCTCAATTCCTATCTGAATTATCGGACTGAAATTCAACATGTGCATTTCAATTCGAAAACTGTGTAAAATTTCAAGATTTGGTTCGAATTGATCCAACAGTTTTCGAAGAATTAATATCACACTTTGCCGAATTGACCACTGAAATCTCAATTCCTATCTGAACTATCGAACTGAAATTCAACATGTGTATCTCAATTCGAAAACTATGTGCAGTTTCAAGACTTGGGGAGTTTTGGTCCAACAGTTTTTGAGGAATTGATATCACACTTTGCCGAATAGACCACTGAAATCTCAATTGTTGTCTGAACTATCGAACTGAAATTAAACATGTGCATCTCATTTCGAAAATTATGTGTAGTTTCAAGATTTGGTTCGAATTGATCCAACAGTTTTCGAGGAATTGATATCACACTTTACCGAATTGACCACTGAAATCTCAAGTCCTATCTAAACTATCGAACTGAGATTCAACATGTGCATCCCAATTCGAAAACTGTGTAAAATTTCAAGATTTGGTTCGAATTGATCCAACAGTTTTTAGGAATTGATATCACACTTTGCCGAATTGACCACTGAAATCTCAATTCCTATCTGAACTATCGGACTGAAATTCAACATGTGCATCTCAATTCGAAAACTGTGTAAAATTTCAAGATTTGGTTCGACTTGATCCAACAGTTTTCGAGGAATTGATATCACACTTTGCCGAATTGACCACTGAAATCTCAATTCCTATCTGAACTATCGAACTGAAATTCAACATGTGTATCTCAATTCGAAAACTATGTGCAGTTTCAAGACTTGGGGAGTTTTGGTCCAACAGTTTTTGAGGAATTGATATCACACTTTGCCGAATAGACCACTGAAATCTCAATTGTTGTCTGAACTATCGAACTGAAATTAAACATGTGCATCTCATTTCGAAAATTATGTGTAGTTTCAAGATTTGGTTCGAATTGATCCAACAGTTTTCGAGGAATTGATATCACACTTTACCGAATTGACCACTGAAATCTCAAGTCCTATCTAAACTATCGAACTGAGATTCAACATGTGCATCCCAATTCGAAAACTGTGTAAAATTTCAAGATTTGGTTCGAATTGATCCAACAGTTTTTAGGAATTGATATCACACTTTGCCGAATTGACCACTGAAATCTCAATTCCTATCTGAACTATCGAACTGAAATTCAACATGTGCATATCATTTCGAAAACTTTGTGCAGTTTCAAGATTTGGTTCGAATTGATCCAACAGTTTTTGAGGAATTAATATCACACTTTGCCGAATAGACCACTGAAATCTCAATTGCTATCTGAACTATCGAACTGAAATTGAACATGTGCATCTCATTTCGAAAATTATGTGCAGTTTCAAGATTTGGGGAGAATTGGTCCAACAATTGTTAATGAATTGTTATCACACTTTGCCGAATAGTCCACTGAAATCTCAATTGCTATCTGAACTTTCGAACTGAAATTAAACATGTGCTTCTCATTTCGAAAACTATGTGCAGTTTCAAGATTTGGTTCGAATTCATCCAACAGTTTTCGAGGAATTGATATCACACTTTGCCGAATTGACCACTGAAATCTCAATTCCTATCCAAACTATCGAACTGAAATTCAACATGTGCATCTCAATTCGAAAACTGTGTAAAATTTCAAGATTTGGTTCGAATTGATCCAACAGTTTTCGAGGAATTGATATCACACTTTGCCGAATTGACCACTGAAATCTCAATTCCTATCTGAACTATCGAACTGAAATTCAACATATGCATCTCAATTCGAAAACTATGTGCAGTTTCAAGACCTAGGGAGAATTGGTCCAACAGTTTTTGAGGAATTGATATCACACTTTGCCGAATAGACCACTGAAATCTCAATTGCTATCTGAACTATCGAACTGAAATTAAACATGTGCATCTCATTTCGAAAATTATGTGCAGTTTCAAGATTTGGTTCGAATTGATCCAACAGTTTTCGAGGAATTAATATCACACTTTGCCGAATAGACCACTGAAATCTCAATTCCTATCTGAACTATCGAACTGAAATTCAACAGGTGCATCTCAATCCGAAAACTATTTGCAGTTTCAAGATTTGGTTCGAATTGATCAAACAGTTTTCGAGGAATTGAAATGATATTTTGTCGAATCAACTACTGAAATCTCCATTCCTATCAGAACTATCGATCTGAAATTCAACATGTGCATCTCAATTCGAAAACTGTGTGAAATTTCAAGATTCGGTTCGAATTGATCAAACAGTTTTCGAGGAATTGATATCACACTTTGCCAAATTGACCACTGAAATCTCAATTCCTATCTGAACTATCGAACTGAAATTCAACATGTGTATCTCAATTCGAAAACTATGTGCAGTTTCAAGATTTGGTTCGAATTGATCCAACAGTTTTTAGGAATTGATATCACACTTTGCCGAATTGACCACTGAAATCTCAATTCCTATCTGAACTATCGGACTGAAATTCAACATGTGCATCTCAATTCGAAAACTGTGTAAAATTTCAAGATTTGGTTCGACTTGATCCAACAGTTTTCGAGGAATTGATATCACACTTTGCCGAATTGACCACTGAAATCTCAATTCCTATCTGAACTATCGAACTGAAATTCAACATGTGCATCTCATTTCGAAAACTATGTGCAGTTTCAAGATTTGGTTCGAATTGATACAACAGTTTTTGAGGAATTGATATCACACTTTGCCGAATAGACCACTGAAATCTCAATTCCTATCTGAAGTATCGAACTGAAATTCAACAGGTGCATCTCAATCCGGAAACTCTGTGCAGTATCAAGATTTGGTTCGAATTGATCCAACAGTTTTCGAGGAATTGATATCACACTTTGCCGAATTGACCACTGAAATCTCAATTCCTATCTGAACTATCGAACTGAAATTCAACATGTGCATCTCAATTCGAAAACTGTGTGAAATTTCAAGATTCGGTTCGAATTGATCAAACAGTTTTCGAGGAATTGATATCACACTTTGCCGAATTGACCACTGAAATCTCAATTCCTATCTGAACTATCGAACTGAAATTCAACATGTGTATCTCAATTCGAAAACTATGTGCAGTTTCAAGATTTGGTTCGAATTCATCCAACAGTTTTCGAGGAATTGATATCACACTTTGCCGAATTGACCACTGAAATCTCAATTCCTATCTAAACTATCGAACTGAAATTCAACATGTGCATCTCAATTTGAAAACTGTGTAAAATTTCATGATTTGGTTCGAATTGATCCAACAGTTTTCGAGGAATTGATATCACACTTTGCCGAATAGACCACTGAAATCTCAATTCCTATCTGAACTATCGAACTGAAATTCAACAGGTGCATCTCAATCCGAAAACTATGTGCAGTTTCAAGATTTGGTTCGAATTGATCCAACTGTTTTCGAGGAATTGAAATGATATTTTGTCGAATCAACTACTGAAATCTCCATTCCTATCAGAACTATCGATCTGAAATTCAACATGTGCATCTCATTTCGAAAACTATGTGCAGTTTCAAGATTTGGTTCGAATTGATCCAACAGTTTTTGAGGAATTGATATCACACTTTGCCGAATTGACCACTGAAATCTCAATTCCTATCTGAACTATCGGACTGAATTTCAACATGTGCATCTCAATTCGAAAACTGTGTAAAATTTCAAGATTTGGTTCGAATTGATCCAACAGTTTTCGAGGAATTGATATCACACTTTGCCGAATTGACCACTGAAATCTCAATTCCTATCTGAACTATCGAACTGAAATTCAACATGTGCATCTCAATTCGAAAACTGTGTAAAATTTCAAGATTTGGTTCGAATTGATCCAACAGTTTTCGAGGAATTGATATCACACTTTGCCGAATTGACCACTGAAATCTCAATTCCTATCTGAATTATCGGACTGAAATTCAACATGTGCATCTCAATTCGAAAACTGTGAAATTTCAAGATTTGGTTCGAATTGATCCAACAGTTTTCGAGGAATTGATATCACACTTTGCCGAATTGACCACTGAAATCTCAATTCCTATCTGAACTATCGAACTGAAATTCAACATATGCATCTCAATTCGAAAACTATGTGCAGTTTCAAGACTTGGGGAGAATTGGTCCAACAGTTTTTGAGGAATTGATATCACACTTTGCCGAATAGACCACTGAAATCTCAATTGCTATCTGAACTATCGAACTGAAATTGAACATGTGCATCTCATTTCGAAAATTATGTGCAGTTTCAAGATTTGGTTCGAATTGATCCAACAGTTTTCGTGGAATTGATATCACACTTTGCCGAATAGACCACTGAAATCTCAATTCCTATCTGAACTATCGAACTGAAATTCAACAGGTGCATCTCAATCCGAAAACTATGTGCAGTTTCAAGATTTGGTTCGAATTGA
Organism: Coccinella septempunctata; assembly: GCF_907165205.1. Lineage (NCBI taxonomy): Eukaryota > Metazoa > Arthropoda > Insecta > Coleoptera > Coccinellidae > Coccinella > Coccinella septempunctata. The sequence continues at coordinate 21,245,026 of NC_058195.1, forward strand.
TCCAACAGTTTTCGAGGAATTGAAATGATATTTTGTCGAATCAACTACTGAAATCTCCATTCCTATCAGAACTATCGACCTGAAATTCAACATGTGCATCTCATTTCGAAAACTATGTGCAGTTTCAAGATTTGGTTCGAATTGATCTAACAGTTTTTGAGGAATTGATATCACACTTTGCCGAATTGACCACTGAAATCTCAATTCCTATCTGAACTATCGGACTGAATTTCAACATGTGCATCTCAATTCGAAAACTGTGTAAAATTTCAAGATTTGGTTCGAATTGATCCAACAGTTTTCGAGGAATTGATATCACACTTTGCCAAATTGACCACTGAAATCTCAATTCCTATCTGAACTATCGAACTGAAATTCAACATGTGTATCTCAATTCGAAAACTATGTGCAGTTTCAAGATTTGGTTCGAATTGATCCAACAGTTTTTAATAATTGATATCACACTTTGCCGAATTGACCACTGAAATCTCAATTCCTATCTGAACTATCGGACTGAAATTCAGCATGTGCATCTCAATTCGAAAACTGTGTAAAATTTCAAGATTTGGTTCGACTTGATCCAACAGTTTTCGAGGAATTGATATCACACTTTGCCGAATTGACCACTGAAATCTCAATTCCTATCTGAACTATCGAACTGAAATTCAACATGTGCATATCATTTCGAAAACTTTGTGCAGTTTCAAGATTTGGTTCGAATTGATCCAACAGTTTTTGAGGAATTAATATTACACTTTGCCGAATAGACCACTGAAATCTCAATTGCTATCTGAACTATCGAACTGAAATTGAACATGTGCATCTCATTTCGAAAATTATGTGCAGTTTCAAGATTTGGTTCGAATTGATCCAACAGTTTTCGAGGAATTGATATCACACTTTACCGAATTGACCACTGAAATCTCAATTCCTATCTAAACTATCGAACTGAAATTCAACATGTGCATCTCAATTCGAAAACTGTGTAAAATTTCAAGATTTGGTTCGAATTGATCCAACAGTTATCGAGGAATTGATATCACACTTTGCCGAATTGACCACTGAAATCTCAATTCCTATCTGAACTATCGGACTGAATTTCAACATGTGCATCTCAAATCGAAAACTGTGTAAAATTTCAAGATTTGGTTCGAATTGATCCAACAGTTTTCGAGGAATTGATATCACACTTTGCCGAATTGACCACTGAAATCTCAATTCCTATCTGAACTATCGAACTGAAATTCAACATGTGCATCTCATTTCGAAAACTATGTGCAGTTTCAAGATTTGGTTCGAATTGATACAACAGTTTTTGAGGAATTGATATCACACTTTGCCGAATAGACCACTGAAATCTCAATTCCTATCTGAAGTATCGAACTGAAATTCAACAGGTGCATCTCAATCCGGAAACTCTGTGCAGTTTCAAGATTTGGTTCGAATTGATCCAACAGTTTTCGAGGAATTGACATCACACTTTGCCGAATTGACCACTGAAATCTCAATTCCTATCTGAACTATCGAACTGAAATTCAACATGTGCATCTCAATTCGAAAACTGTGTGAAATTTCAAGATTCGGTTCGAATTGATCAAACAGTTTTCGAGGAATTGATATCACACTTTGCCGAATTGACCACTGAAATCTCGATTCCTATCTGAACTATCGAACTGAAATTCAACATGTGTATCTCAATTCGAAAACTATGTGCAGTTTCAAGATTTGGTTCGAATTCATCCAACAGTTTTCGAGGAATTGATATCACACTTTGCCGAATTGACCACTGAAATCTCAATTCCTATCTAAATTATCGAACTGAAATTCAACATGTGCATCTCAATTTGAAAACTGTGTAAAATTTCATGATTTGGTTCGAATTGATCCAACAGTTTTCGAGGAATTGATATCACACTTTGCCGAATAGACCACTGAAATCTCAATTCCTATCTGAACTATCGAACTGAAATTCAACAGGTGCATCTCAATCCGAAAACTATGTGCAGTTTCAAGATTTGGTTCGAATTGATCCAACAGTTTTCGAGGAATTGAAATGATATTTTGTCGAATCAACTACTGAAATCTCCATTCCTATCAGAACTATCGATCTGAAATTCAACATGTGCATCTCATTTCGAAAACTATGTGCAGTTTCAAGATTTGGTTCGAATTGATCCAACAGTTTTTGAGGAATTGATATCACACTTTGCCGAATTGACCACTGAAATCTCAATTCCTATCTGAACTATCGGACTGAATTTCAACATGTGCATCTCAATTCGAAAACTGTGTAAAATTTCAAGATTTGGTTGGAATTGATCCAACATTTTTCGAGGAATTGATATCACACTTTGCCGAATTGACCACTGAAATCTCAATTCCTATCTGAACTATCGAACTGAAATTCAACATGTGCATCTCAATTCGAAAACTGTGTAAAATTTCAAGATTTGGTTCGAATTGATCCAACAGTTTTCGAGGAATTGATATCACACTTTGCCGAATTGACCACTGAAATCTCAATTCCTATCTGAACTATCGGACTGAAATTCAACATGTGCATCTCAATTCGAAAACTGTGTGAAATTTCAAGATTTGGTTCGAATTGATCCAACAGTTTTCGAGGAATTGATATCACACTTTGCCGAATTGACCACTGAAATCTCAATTCCTATCTGAACTATCGAACTGAAATTCAACATATGCATCTCAATTCGAAAACTATGTGCAGTTTCAAGACTTGGGGAGAATTGGTCCAACAGTTTTTGAGGAATTGATATCACACTTTGCCGAATAGACCACTGAAATCTCAATTGCTATCTGAACTATCGAACTGAAATTAAACACGTGCATCTCATTTCGAAAATTATGTGCAGTTTCAAGATTTGGTTCGAATTGATCCAACAGTTTTCGAGGAATTGATATCACACTTTGCCGAATAGACCACTGAAATCTCAATTCCTATCTGAACTATCGAACTGAAATTCAACATGTGCATATCATTTCGAAAACTTTGTGCAGTTTCAAGATTTGGTTCGAATTGATCCAACAGTTTTTGAGGAATTAATATCACACTTTGCCGAATAGACCACTGAAATCTCAATTGCTATCTGAACTATCGAACTGAAATTGAACATGTGCATCTCATTTCGAAAATTATGTGCAGTTTCAAGATTTGGTTCGAATTGATCCAACAGTTTTCGAGGAATTGATATCACACTTTACCGAATTGACCACTGAAATCTCAATTCCTATCTAAACTATCGAACTGAAATTCAACATGTGCATCTCAATTCGAAAACTGTGTAAAATTTCAAGATTTGGTTCGAATTGATCCAACAGTTATCGAGGAATTGATATCACACTTTGCCGAATTGACCACTGAAATCTCAATTCCTATCTGAACTATCGGACGGAATTTCAACATGTGCATCTCAATTCGAAAACTGTGTAAAATTTCAAGATTTGGTTCGAATTGATCCAACAGTTTTCGAGGAATTGATATCTCACTTTGCCGAATTGACCACTGAAATCTCAATTCCTATCTGAACTATCGAACTGAAATTCAACATGTGCATCTCATTTTTAAAACTATGTGCAGTTTCAAGATTTGGTTCGAATTGATACAACAGTTTTTGAGGAATTGATATCACACTTTGCCGAATAGACCACTGAAATCTCAATTCCTATCTGAAGTATCGAACTGAAATTCAACAGGTTCATCTCAATCCGGAAACTCTGTGCAGTTTCAAGATTTGGTTCGAATTGATCCAACAGTTTTCGAGGAATTGATATCACACTTTGCCGAATTGACCACTGAAATCTCAATTCCTATCTGAACTATCGAACTGAAATTCAACATGTGCATCTCAATTCGACAACTGTGTGAAATTTCAAGATTCGGTTCGAATTGATCAAACAGTTTTCGAGGAATTGATATCACACTTTGCCGAATTGACCACTGAAATCTCAATTCCTATCTGAACTATCGAACTGAAATTCAACATGTGTATCTCAATTCGAAAACTATGTGCAGTTTCAAGATTTGGTTCGAATTCATCCAACAGTTTTCGAGGAATTGATATCACACTTTGCCGAATTGACCACTGAAATCTCAATTCCTATCTAAACTATTGAACTGAAATTCAACATGTGCATCTCAATTTGAAAACTGTGTAAAATTTCATGATTTGGTTCGAATTGATCCAACAGTTTTCGAGGAATTGATATCACACTTTGCCGAATAGACCACTGAAATCTCAATTCCTATCTGAACTATCGAACTGAAATTCAACAGGTGCATCTCAATCCGAAAACTATGTGCAGTTTCAAGATTTGGTTCGAATTGATCCAACAGTTTTCGAGGAATTGAAATGATATTTCGTCGAATCAACTACTGAAATCTCCATTCCTATCAGAACTATCGATCTGAATTTCAACATGTGCATCTCAATTCGAAAACTGTGTAAAATTTCAAGATTTGGTTCGAATTGATCCAACAGTTTTCGAGGAATTGATATCACACTTTGCCGAATTGACCACTGAAATCTCAATTCCTATCTGAACTATCGAACTGAAATTCAACATGTGCATCTCATTTCGAAAACTATGTGCAGTTTCAAGATTTGGTTCGAATTGATACAACAGTTTTTGAGGAATTGATATCACACTTTGCCGAATAGACCACTGAAATCTCAATTCCTATCTGAAGTATCGAACTGAAATTCAACAGGTGCATCTCAATCCGAAAACTGTGCAGTTTCAAGATTTGGTTCGAATTGATCCAACAGTTTTCGAGGAATTGATATCACACTTTGCCGAATTGACCACTGAAATCTCAATTCCTATCTGAACTATCGAACTGAAATTCAACATGTGCATCTCAATTTGAAAACTGTGTAAAATTTCATGATTTGGTTCGAATTGATCCAACAGTTTTCGAGGAATTGATATCACACTTTGCCGAATAGACCACTGAAATCTCAATTCCTATCTGAACTATCGAACTGAAATTCAACAGGTGCATCTCAATCCGAAAACTATGTGCAGTTTCAAGATTTGGTTCGAATTGATCCAACAGTTTTCGAGGAATTGAAATGATATTTCGTCGAATCAACTACAGAAATCTCCATTCCTATCAGAACTATCGATCTGAATTTCAACATGTGCATCTCAATTCGAAAACTGTGTAAAATTTCAAGATTTGGTTCGAATTGATCCAACAGTTTTCGAGGAATTGATATCACACTTTGCCGAATTGACCACTGAAATCTCAATTCCTATCTGAACTATCGAACTGAAATTCAACATGTGCATCTCATTTCGAAAACTATGTGCAGTTTCAAGATTTGGTTCGAATTGATACAACAGTTTTTGAGGAATTGATATCACACTTTGCCGAATAGACCACTGAAATCTCAATTCCTATCTGAAGTATCGAACTGAAATTCAACAGGTGCATCTCAATCCGGAAACTCTGTGCAGTTTCAAGATTTGGTTCGAATTGATCCAACAGTTTTCGAGGAATTGATATCACACTTTGCCGAATTGACCACTGAAATCTCAATTCCTATCTGAACTATCGAACTGAAATTCAACATGTGCATCTCAATTCGACAACTGTGTGAAATTTCAAGATTCGGTTCGAATTGATCAAACAGTTTTCGAGGAATTGATATCACACTTTGCCGAATTGACCACTGAAATCTCAATTCCTATCTGAACTATCGAACTGAAATTCAACATGTGTATCTCAATTCGAAAACTATGTGCAGTTTCAAGATTTGGTTCGAATTCATCCAACAGTTTTCGAGGAATTGATATCACACTTTGCCGAATTGACCACTGAAATCTCAATTCCTATCTAAACTATTGAACTGAAATTCAACATGTGCATCTCAATTTGAAAACTGTGTAAAATTTCATGATTTGGTTCGAATTGATCCAACAGTTTTCGAGGAATTGATATCACACTTTGCCGAATAGACCACTGAAATCTCAATTCCTATCTGAACTATCGAACTGAAATTCAACAGGTGCATCTCAATCCGAAAACTATGTGCAGTTTCAAGATTTGGTTCGAATTGATCCAACAGTTTTCGAGGAATTGAAATGATATTTCGTCGAATCAACTACTGAAATCTCCATTCCTATCAGAACTATCGATCTGAATTTCAACATGTGCATCTCAATTCGAAAACTGTGTAAAATTTCAAGATTTGGTTCGAATTGATCCAACAGTTTTCGAGGAATTGATATCACACTTTGCCGAATTGACCACTGAAATCTCAATTCCTATCTGAACTATCGAACTGAAATTCAACATGTGCATCTCATTTCGAAAACTATGTGCAGTTTCAAGATTTGGTTCGAATTGATACAACAGTTTTTGAGGAATTGATATCACACTTTGCCGAATAGACCACTGAAATCTCAATTCCTATCTGAAGTATCGAACTGAAATTCAACAGGTGCATCTCAATCCGAAAACTGTGCAGTTTCAAGATTTGGTTCGAATTGATCCAACAGTTTTCGAGGAATTGATATCACACTTTGCCGAATTGACCACTGAAATCTCAATTCCTATCTGAACTATCGAACTGAAATTCAACATGTGCATCTCAATTCGAAAACTGTGTGAAATTTCAAGATTCGGTTCGAATTGATCAAACAGTTTTCGAGGAATTGATATCACACTTTGACGAATTGACCACTGAAATCTCAATTCCTATCTGAACTATCGAACTGAAATTCAACATGTGTATCTCAATTCGAAAACTATGTGCAGTTTCAAGATTTGGGGAGAATTGGTCCAACAATTGTTAATGAATTGATATCACACTTTGCCGAATAGTCCACTGAAATCTCAATTGCTATCTGAACTTTCGAACTGAAATTAAACATGTGCTTCTCATTTCGAAAACTATGTGCAGTTTCAAGATTTGGTTCGAATTCATCCAACTGTTTTCGAGGAATTGATATCACACTTTGCCGAATTGACCACTGAAATCTCAATTCCTATCTAAACTATCGAACTGAAATTCAACATGTGCATCTCAATTTGAAAACTGTGTAAAATTTCATGATTTGGTTCGAATTGATCCAACAGTTTTCGAGGAATTGATATCACACTTTGCCGAATTGACCACTGAAATCTCAATTCCTATCTGAACTATCGGACTAAAATTCAACATGTGCATCTCAATTCGAACACTGTGTAAAATTTCAAGATTTGGTTCGAATTGATCCAACAGTTTTCGAGGAATTGATATCACACTTTGCCGAATTGACCACTGAAATCTCAATTCCTATCTGAACTATCGAACTGAAATTCAACATATGCATCTCAATTCGAAAACTATGTGCAGTTTCAAGACTTGGGGAGAATTGGTCTAACAGTTTTTGAGGAATTGATATCACACTTTGCCGAATAGACCACTGAAATCTCAATTGCTATCTGAACTATCGAACTGAAATTAAACATGTGCATCTCATTTCGAAAATTATGTGCAGTTTCAAGATTTGGTTCGAATTCATCCAACAGTTTTCGAGGAATTGATATCACACTTTGCCGAATAGACCACTGAAATCTCAATTCCTATCTGAACTATCGAACTGAAATTCAACAGGTGCATCTCAATCCGAAAACTATGTGCAGTTTCAAGATTTGGTTCGAATTGATCCAACAGTTTTCGAGGAATTGAAATGATATTTTGTCGAATAGACCACTGAAATCTCAATTCCTATCTAAACTATCGAACTGAAATTCAACATGTGCATCTCAATTTGAAAACTGTGTAAAATTTCATGATTTGGTTCGAATTGATCCAACAGTTTTCGAGGAATTGATATCACACTTTGCCGAATAGACCACTGAAATCTCAATTCCTATCTGAACTATCGAACTGAAATTAAACATGTGCATCTCATTTCGAAAATTATGTGCAGTTTCAAGATTTGGTTCGAATTCATCCAACAGTTTTCGAGGAATTGATATCACACTTTGCCGAATAGACCACTGAAATCTCAATTCCTATCTGAACTATCGAACTGAAATTCAACAGGTGCATCTCAATCCGAAAACTATGTGCAGTTTCAAGATTTGGTTCGAATTGATCCAACAGTTTTCGAGGAATTGAAATGATATTTTGTCGAATAGACCACTGAAATCTCAATTCCTATCTGAACTATCGGACTAAAATTCAACATGTGCATCTCAATTCGAACACTGTGTAAAATTTCAAGATTTGGTTCGAATTGATCCAACAGTTTTCGAGGAATTGATATCACACTTTGCCGAATTGACCACTAAAATCTCAATTCCTATCTGAACTATCGAACTGAAATTCAACATATGCATCTCAATTCGAAAACTATGTGCAGTTTCAAGACTTGGGGAGAATTGGTCTAACAGTTTTTGAGGAATTGATATCACACTTTGCCGAATTGACCACTGAAATCTCAATTCCTATCTGAACTATCGGACTAAAATTCAACATGTGCATATCATTTCGAAAACTTTGTGCAGTTTCAAGATTTGGTTCGAATTGATCCAACAGTTTTTGAGGAATTAATATCACACTTTGCCGAATAGACCACTGAAATCTCAATTGCTATCTGAACTATCGAACTGAAATTCAACAGGTGCATCTCAATCCGAAAACTATGTGCAGTTTCAAGATTTGGTTCGAATTGATCCAACAGTTTTCGAGGAATTGAAATGATATTTTGTCGAATAGACCACTGAAATCTCAATTCCTATCTGAACTATCGGACTAAAATTCAACATGTGCATCTCAATTTGAAAACTGTGTAAAATTTCATGATTTGGTTCGAATTGATCCAACAGTTTTCGAGGAATTGATATCACACTTTGCCGAATAGACCACTGAAATCTCAATTCCTATCTGAACTATCGAACTGAAATTAAACATGTGCATATCATTTCGAAAACTTTGTGCAGTTTCAAGATTTGGTTCGAATTGATCCAACAGTTTTTGAGGAATTAATATCACACTTTGCCGAATAGACCACTGAAATCTCAATTGCTATCTGAACTATCGAACTGAAATTGAACATGTGCATCTCATTTCGAAAATTATGTGCAGTTTCAAGATTTGGTTCGAATTGATCCAACAGTTTTCGAGGAATTGATATCACACTTTACCGAATTGACCACTGAAATCTCAATTCCTATCTAAACTATAGAACTGAAATTCAACATGTGCATCTCAATTCGAAAACTGTGTAAAATTTCAAGATTTGGTTCGAATTGATCCAACAGTTATCGAGGAATTGATATCACACTTTGCCGAATTGACCACTGAAATCTCAATTCCTATCTGAACTATCGGACTGAATTTCAACATGTGCATCTCAATTCGAAAACTGTGTAAAATTTCAAGATTTGGTTCGAATTGATCCAACAGTTTTCGAGGAATTGATATCTCACTTTGCCGAATTGACCACTGAAATCTCAATTCCTATCTGAACTATCGAACTGAAATTCAACATGTGCATCTCATTTTTAAAACTATGTGCAGTTTCAAGATTTGGTTCGAATTGATACAACAGTTTTTGAGGAATTGATATCACACTTTGCCGAATAGACCACTGAAATCTCAATTCCTATCTGAAGTATCGAACTGAAATTCAACAGGTGCATCTCAATCCGGAAACTCTGTGCAGTTTCAAGATTTGGTTCGAATTGATCCAACAGTTTTCGAGGAATTGATATCACACTTTGCCGAATTGACCACTGAAATCTCAATTCCTATCTGAACTATCGAACTGAAATTCAACATGTGCATCTCAATTCGAAAACTGTGTGAAATTTCAAGATTCGGTTCGAATAGATCAAACAGTTTTCGAGGAATTGATATCACACTTTGCCGAATTGACCACTGAAATCTCAATTCCTATCTAAACTATCGAACTGAAATTCAACATGTGCATCTCAATTTGAAAACTGTGTAAAATTTCATGATTTGGTTCGAATTGATCCAACAGTTTTCGAGGAATTGATATCACACTTTGCCGAATAGACCACTGAAATCTCAATTCCTATCTGAACTATCGAACTGAAATTCAACAGGTGCATCTCAATCCGAAAACTATGTGCAGTTTCAAGATTTGGTTCGAATTGATCCAACAGTTTTCGAGGAATTGAAATGATATTTCGTCGAATCAACTACTGAAATCTCCATTCCTATCAGAACTATCGATCTGAATTTCAACATGTGCATCTCAATTCGAAAACTGTGTAAAATTTCAAGATTTGGTTCGAATTGATCCAACAGTTTTCGAGGAATTGATATCACACTTTGCCGAATTGACCACTGAAATCTCAATTCCTATCTGAACTATCGAACTGAAATTCAACATGTGCATCTCATTTCGAAAACTATGTGCAGTTTCAAGATTTGGTTCGAATTGATACAACAGTTTTTGAGGAATTGATATCACACTTTGCCGAATAGACCACTGAAATCTCAATTCCTATCTGAAGTATCGAACTGAAATTCAACAGGTGCATCTCAATCCGAAAACTCTGTGCAGTTTCAAGATTTGGTTCGAATTGATCCAACAGTTTTCGAGGAATTGATATCACACTTTGCCGAATTGACCACTGAAATCTCAATTCCTATCTGAACTATCGAACTGAAATTCAACATGTGCATCTCAATTCGAAAACTGTGTGAAATTTCAAGATTCGGTTCGAATTGATCAAACAGTTTTCGAGGAATTGATATCACACTTTGCCGAATTGACCACTTGTTCAAAAATCTGGGTGTTGAGATTTTTGGCAATTACTTAAAAGTGGACTGTTACCAAATGATTGAGTTGGAGATGGTAAAATAAAATCTTTATTGTATATCAAACACGTCACATAATAAATAGACACTCGCATGAAGTAAAATTATATACAACATCTAAACAGAGTGAACCTATTTACAAGTATTGAGAAGTTATTGAGAGAATTTGAGAGTAATGTTTCAATGAGAAAATCAACGTTGTATTTGCTTGAGTGAAAGAGCAGGTTGAGTGAATTTCATGTATCGAGTAACAAGATCAATTATTATGTGGTTGATAAGAATTGAGAGAATGGAGATAGATTTACATCAAAACGTGTTTATGTATTTTGAGTAGCATAATAATCGAGCTTGATAGTTGTGAATTGATGTGAGTGTTATCATGCAAGCACAACGTTTACAGTGATAGAGTTTACGATTTCATAAACTGTCTCGCTATCAGAAAAACAGAAGGTTGCAGTGACAACTTGAGAAGTTAGAGATATGTAATGTAATGAGACAGGTGTAATGAGACAGAATGAGAGAGAGATGATTACCAACGCTTACAGGAATAGCAAATCTATTAGAAAAGCAGAAGGTGTTTTATGAGAGTACATAAATTGAGGTGAGTTGTGTTACAAATGTAATGTAGAGAGATGATTACCAACGCTTACAGGAATAGCAAATCTATTAGAAAAGCAGAAGGTGTTGTATGAGAGTACAGAAATTGAGGTGAGTTATGTTACAAATGCAATGTAGAGAAATGAAATATTGTAAACGTAGAAAGAATTAATGAATAGTATTCATAATTGAGATGAAACAAGAAGAGCAGTTCATAACGTTAGAGAATAGAAATAAGGTATCATAAGTTTCAGGTAATAGAGACATGCAAAAGTGTATAATAAATTATACTTATTGATGAAGTCAAGGAGTTTGTATCTCAGCAAGTATATTTTATTTTTTGGTAAAACGTTTTCGGCTACAATAGGGTAACCATCTTCAGTACCACTGAAACACATAAACATTAAAGGTCCCAAGAACGTCTGGGTCAGTCTATAACTTACATGTCAAACTAATAATAAAGAGTATCTAAATGATTACAATTGACGTTAAGGATGGTAACATTTTCGGTTTTTGCCATCAGCACAATAATTCGTAATTCTACTACTGGACCTAACCTTACAAAATCATGAAACGAAAACAACCGGAACATCGAAACAGGTGAAACAACACTAATCAGTCAATAACACAGATACACGCAAAACAGGTAGAGCAGGAAGTCGAACATTTTATATAATTTTTTAAATTTTCTTGAATAATGGGATGTAAGATTTATTTAGGTTCAAGTTCGTTTGAATATTCAAGCATTTGTCATTTTTCATAATTTCGTCTTCTATATGAATATTCTCTAAAAAGTCAAGTCTTGTTAGGTTTTTGGTGTCTGTCCTCAGGATAATCTTGGAGTTCCCCTGTGGACTGAATGCGTGATTATTGAACTTGACATGATGTCCAAAAACTGACTTGTCGGGATATCTCAGATGTGTTTCAGTGGTAATGAAGATGGTTACCCTATTGTAGCCGAAAACGTTTTACCAAAAAATAAAATATACTTGCTGAGATACAAACTCCTTGACTTCATCTTAGAATTTTCCAAGTACACAGCTTTAGATACTTCCTCATACATATCACGCTATGGTGCACTTAGCTGTTAAATATAAGAGTCTATCCATCAGAAGATCTGAAATTCGTATCGACGTTTGGTTTTTACACAGGTGCATGTTCAATGGAGTTACTCCAACGTTTGCCGTTGTGAGAGCCTCAAAGAATGTACCCATCAGTGACAGACTTTACTTAGAACACAAGATTTTGAGGCGTAATATTAGAAAACACTACAGAAGACTGCAAGAGATCGATTGCAACATGAAGATCACCTACGACCTCATGAGGGAGGAAATGGACTTTGAAGAGATCCAGGACATACTTCGGAGAGTGTCCATCTGTGTGGAGTACAGAAGGGAAATGAAGTTTTCCAAGGTAAGCAGGAAGTTGAACAATCTAATTTCTCGTAAGAACTTCAAAACTAACAACGCCAACCGACGTCCCAGTCAAAATTTCTCGGACTTCAAGTTCCACGAAAGAATCAAAAATATGACACAAGTTAGATTCGACGAGGATGAACTCAACTTACTAAAGCTTGGGCTGAAATTCTCCTTTGAAAGAACGAACGCTCCTCCACAGCGCCGATTACAGCTGAAGGAATTTTCCGTGGAGTTAGACGTTATCTTGGAAAACATATGTAAAGATGATCAACATCGGAATGATGTAAGAAACGAGCTTCTCAAGCACATCCAACCTCTCCCAGCTAGACCTGCTAAAATTCATAACAACACCCCCCACAGCTCCGGTACCAGAAGACCATTCCCATCTGTTCTAAAATCCGTTAAAGAAAAAATAGAAACTCACAACCTGATAATTACAAAAGCCGACAAAGGCAATTGCTTGGTCATTTTGGACAAACACGTCTACATTGAAAAAACTGAAAATTTCCTTGACTCGGAGAACTTTAAAACACTGGAACACTCTCCCCAGCCAACTTTAATGAAGAAGTTTAAAACATACTTGAAGGCATGCGACGAGTTTTTGTCCGAATTTAACGCTCCAAAAAACCTCATTCCTAGCAATCCAAGCGTACCAAAGCTATACGGTCTTCCTAAAATTCATAAGTTGAACGTCCCAATTAGACCTGTCGTAAGTTTTGTCAACACACCAGTCTATACGCTCTCTAAGTTCATGTTATCTGTCTTGAAAAGATTGTGCAGTTTCGAGCCTGAGTTTACCGTCAAGAACTCACTTTGTCTGGTTGAAAAACTTAGGGATCTTAGGCCGGGCACCGATTGCCTCATGATTTCCTTTGACGTGACCAACCTTTTCACTTGTACCCCCAAAGACGAGAGCGTGAAAATCGTGAACCAGTTTCTTATAAGTCAGCAGATTCCCGAACAAACCCGCATTGATGTCATCACTCTCCTCAATTTCTGCCTTTCACAAGACTATTTCTTGTTCAACAAAAAGTTCTTCCAACAACTAGACGGACTGGGGATGGGAAATCCACTTTCACCTTTCATCGCAGACGCATTTATGGATTTTGTGGAAAAGATAATCCTCACACGGTTTAGCCATGTTATTTTACACTGGTCGAGATACGTCGATGACGTCTTCGTCCTCATCAGAGAATCTTTGATGTCTCCAACTGAACTTCTCCATGAGATTAACAAAATACACCCAAATATCAAATTTACCTTAGAAGTTGAAACCCAGGGATCAATCGACTTCCTTGACTTGACCATCAGTAGAAGCGAGGAGAGTTTCTCTTACAAGATCTTCCATAAACCCACACAGACCGATGTACTTATACATGCAGACTCCAACCATCCGAGGTCGCATAAAATGGCCGCTTTTCACTCTTTCGCCAATAGACTCCTGTCAGTTCCCATGACCGAATTTGACTATGAAGCCGAACTGAACATCATACAGCAGTTGGCTCAGAACAACGGTTACAACCCCTCCATAATCACTTCTCTAATCGAGAAGATCAAGAGAAGGAATCTAGTGAGGATCGCCTATCCGTCCGTTCCCGACAGCGCACCCGCCAGAAAATTCTTCTCCCTCCCTTTCATCAACACAAGAACTTATGAGGGTTCAGTTAAAATCCTCAAACGCGCTTTCCCAGACATTGAAATATCCGCAAAAACAACTAACACTCTGGGCCTCCACTTGATTAATACAAAGGACAAAACCCATGACCTGGAAAGGAGTGGAATATATAGATTGGGCTGTGGCGACTGTGAAGCTACCTACATCGGTAGAACCTTTAGGCAGTTAAAGACTAGAATATCCGAACATCTGAGATATCCCGACAAGTCAGTTTTTGGACATCATGTCAAGTTCAATAATCACGCATTCAGTCCACAGGGGAACTCCAAGATTATCCTGAGGACAGACACCAAAAACCTAACAAGACTTGACTTTTTAGAGAATATTCATATAGAAGACGAAATTATGAAAAATGACAAATGCTTGAATATTCAAACGAACTTGAACCTAAATAAATCTTACATCCCATTATTCAAGAAAATTTAAAAAATTATATAAAATGTTCGACTTCCTGCTCTACCTGTTTTGCGTGTATCTGTGTTATTGACTGATTAGTGTTGTTTCACCTGTTTCGATGTTCCGGTTGTTTTCGTTTCATGATTTTGTAAGGTTAGGTCCAGTAGTAGAATTACGAATTATTGTGCTGATGGCAAAAACCGAAAATGTTACCATCCTTAACGTCAATTGTAATCATTTAGATACTCTTTATTATTAGTTTGACATGTAAGTTATAGACTGACCCAGACGTTCTTGGGACCTTTAATGTTTATGTGTTTCAGTGGTACTGAAGATGGTTACCCTATTGTAGCCGAAAACGTTTTACCAAAAAATAAAATATACTTGCTGAGATACAAACTCCTTGACTTCATCTTAGAATTTTCCAAGTACACAGCTTTAGATACTTCCTCATACATATCACGCTATGGTGCACTTAGCTGTTAAATATAAGAGTCTATCCATCAGAAGATCTGAAATTCGTATCGACGTTTGGTTTTTACACAGGTGCATGTTCAATGGAGTTACTCCAACGTTTGCCGTTGTGAGAGCCTCAAAGAATGTACCCATCAGTGACAGACTTTACTTAGAACACAAGATTTTGAGGCGTAATATTAGAAAACACTACAGAAGACTGCAAGAGATCGATTGCAACATGAAGATCACCTACGACCTCATGAGGGAGGAAATGGACTTTGAAGAGATCCAGGACATACTTCGGAGAGTGTCCATCTGTGTGGAGTACAGAAGGGAAATGAAGTTTTCCAAGGTAAGCAGGAAGTTGAACAATCTAATTTCTCGTAAGAACTTCAAAACTAACAACGCCAACCGACGTCCCAGTCAAAATTTCTCGGACTTCAAGTTCCACGAAAGAATCAAAAATATGACACAAGTTAGATTCGACGAGGATGAACTCAACTTACTAAAGCTTGGGCTGAAATTCTCCTTTGAAAGAACGAACGCTCCTCCACAGCGCCGATTACAGCTGAAAGAATTTTCCGTGGAGTTAGACGTTATCTTGGAAAACATATGTAAAGATGATCAACATCGGAATGATGTAAGAAACGAGCTTCTCAAGCACATCCAACCTCTCCCAGCTAGACCTGCTAAAATTCATAACAACACCCCCCACAGCTCCGGTACCAGAAGACCATTCCCATCTGTTCTAAAATCCGTTAAAGAAAAAATAGAAACTCACAACCTGATAATTACAAAAGCCGACAAAGGCAATTGCTTGGTCATTTTGGACAAACACGTCTACATTGAAAAAACTGAAAATTTCCTTGACTCGGAGAACTTTAAAACACTGGAACACTCTCCCCAGCCAACTTTAATGAAGAAGTTTAAAACATACTTGAAGGCATGTGACGAGTTTTTGTCCGAATTTAACGCTCCAAAAAACCTCATTCCTAGCAATCCAAGCGTACCAAAGCTATACGGTCTTCCTAAAATTCATAAGTTGAACGTCCCAATTAGACCTGTCGTAAGTTTTGTCAACACACCAGTCTATACGCTCTCTAAGTTCATGTTATCTGTCTTGAAAAGATTGTGCAGTTTCGAGCCTGAGTTTACCGTCAAGAACTCACTTTGTCTGGTTGAAAAACTTAGGGATCTTAGGCCGGGCACCGATTGCCTCATGATTTCCTTTGACGTGACCAACCTTTTCACTTGTACCCCCAAAGACGAGAGCGTGAAAATCGTGAACCAGTTTCTTATAAGTCAGCAGATTCCCGAACAAACCCGCATTGATGTCATCACTCTCCTCAATTTCTGCCTTTCACAAGACTATTTCTTGTTCAACAAAAAGTTCTTCCAACAACTAGACGGACTGGGGATGGGAAATCCACTTTCACCTTTCATCGCAGACGCATTTATGGATTTTGTGGAAAAGATAATCCTCACACGGTTTAGCCATGTTATTTTACACTGGTCGAGATACGTCGATGACGTCTTCGTCCTCATCAGAGAATCTTTGATGTCTCCAACTGAACTTCTCCATGAGATTAACAAAATACACCCAAATATCAAATTTACCTTAGAAGTTGAAACCCAGGGATCAATCGACTTCCTTGACTTGACCATCAGTAGAAGCGAGGAGAGTTTCTCTTACAAGATCTTCCATAAACCCACACAGACCGATGTACTTATACATGCAGACTCCAACCATCCGAGGTCGCATAAAATGGCCGCTTTTCACTCTTTCGCCAATAGACTCCTGTCAGTTCCCATGACCGAATTTGACTATGAAGCCGAACTGAACATCATACAGCAGTTGGCTCAGAACAACGGTTACAACCCCTCCATAATCACTTCTCTAATCGAGAAGATCAAGAGAAGGAATCTAGTGAGGATCGCCTATCCGTCCGTTCCCGACAGCGCACCCGCCAGAAAATTCTTCTCCCTCCCTTTCATCAACACAAGAACTTATGAGGGTTCAGTTAAAATCCTCAAACGCGCTTTCCCAGACATTGAAATATCCGCAAAAACAACTAACACTCTGGGCCTCCACTTGATTAATACAAAGGACAAAACCCATGACCTGGAAAGGAGTGGAATATATAGATTGGGCTGTGGCGACTGTGAAGCTACCTACATCGGTAGAACCTTTAGGCAGTTAAAGACTAGAATATCCGAACATCTGAGATATCCCGACAAGTCAGTTTTTGGACATCATGTCAAGTTCAATAATCACGCATTCAGTCCACAGGGGAACTCCAAGATTATCCTGAGGACAGACACCAAAAACCTAACAAGACTTGACTTTTTAGAGAATATTCATATAGAAGACGAAATTATGAAAAATGACAAATGCTTGAATATTCAAACGAACTTGAACCTAAATAAATCTTACATCCCATTATTCAAGAAAATTTAAAAAAATTATATAAAATGTTCGACTTCCTGCTCTACCTGTTTTGCGTGTATCTGTGTTATTGACTGATTAGTGTTGTTTCACCTGTTTCGATGTTCCGGTTGTTTTCGTTTCATGATTTTGTAAGGTTAGGTCCAGTAGTAGAATTACGAATTATTGTGCTGATGGCAAAAACCGAAAATGTTACCATCCTTAACGTCAATTGTAATCATTTAGATACTCTTTATTATTAGTTTGACATGTAAGTTATAGACTGACCCAGACGTTCTTGGGACCTTTAATGTTTATGTGTTTCAGTGGTACTGAAGATGGTTACCCTATTGTAGCCGAAAACGTTTTACCAAAAAATAAAATATACTTGCTGAGATACAAACTCCTTGACTTCATCTTAGAATTTTCCAAGTACACAGCTTTAGATACTTCCTTATACTTATTGAGTTGAAATCAGATTGGACCTCCTCGAGCATTATCACAAACCAGTCTGTCCAATAGAGTTGATAGAGTGTATTCCATTATTCAGAGTTCTGAGTGTAGTGAGATGGATCTCGATCTGGTCTATGAGAAGCCTTCGAAGTGTCCAACTTGAGCGTAGAGGTACCTGAAACTTAAGAGGCCTGAGAAGTAAGTTGTGTAAAGTTAATCTGAGGTGACATGTATATAAATGAGAGTGAATACAAGTATATAAGCTTCTAATAGAGTGGTGTGAAATGTGAACTTGGTGCTAAAATTAGAGAAATTAAAATGTGAGTGATTGTCGAGGTGATGTGATTCACAGTGAATGAAATATCGATGCATTTTGAGGAGGTTGAAGCAGTTAGGTACATTGAGCACGTGGTTGATTGAGAGATTTGGAGAAAATTGAGAAAATATACATGCAAGTATGATAGAGAGATGTAGAGCAGAATATTGCGAATGTAATTATGAGAAAATGCATAGCGATGGAGCGAATGTTGAGAGGAAAATTATGTAGAATGATATTCTAACGTGACACATGCAAAAAATGGTTACATTTTTTGTTGAGTGAAAAAGTACTGTACCTTTTTGAGATGTTGATCGATTGATAATTATAATATAAAATAATATTATTAGATTTGAGATGACTGAAAAAGTTGAGAGTGCACTAAAATTCACGTAAAGAATTTAGACCAAGTTCCAATTCACTTGAGCGAACGAAGAATCTAGGGAGAATGTATTGAACTGAGCAGATTCAACAGGTTCCACCGGTTTTTTCGAGCAGCTGATTGACAGCGATTTTAAGGTTACGTTCACAGAAGCATGTAACGATAAACGTAGTCACTGAGTTGCTAGAGATGTGCACCGAGTGTAGAGATGGGTTAAAAATTACTCCAATTTTTAACATTCCGGCCGCCATAATTAACGGAGTTGATTATAATCGAGTAGGTCTTCGTAAATTATCCATTGTGAGGAAGTTGAGGCAATCCATCACTCCAGTGTCTGAGCTACTCAATCCACCCATAACTGGAGCGAAAAGACTGCTTTCAATCCTCAGAGTGTGGAGGAATGGATGAGATGGCTGCACTTGAGATGTGGGTAGTTGTGCCATGAGTTGTTGAGAGCGGTGCCACAATGCCTTGCACATGTAGAGTTGTTTGGTGAGTTTCATCTATAACCAAAGAAGTAAATTGAGATTGTCGAGGAAGAATAATTGGATGCTTGCTATCTGGGTCGAGCTGAGAATGGGAAATTCGTCCGCCTACACGAATTACACCATTGTTGTCGAGTGAGTCTACTGAATACATGTGAAGAGAGAAGTGGAGTGTGTGATTGAAGAGCCTTGAGTTCATGTGGAAAGTAGACTTTTTGAGTTGCCTTCGAGATGCTTCCAAGTCAGTTGAAGTCAGGTGTGTGAGGTGTGCTGGATCCAGCTTCCGTTGGAGTCGTGCGAGAATCTTTGAACAAATAGAGGTAATTCGTAACAATTTATTCAAACTGGAATACCTATAGAGGAGATCCCATGAGTAGTCTGACGTAGTGGAGGTGAGTATAGAGATGACTGGTCTTGCTTCTGATTCATGGTCGGTTGTCGGTGCCGGCTGACGATTTGGCCATGAATCTTCTGACTTGGAAAGCCATGGTGGTCCCGTCCACCATAGCGAGTGGTTGCGAAGTTGAGATGAAGTTAACCCTCGTGATGCACAGTCAGCAGGATTGTCTTTGCCGGAAATATACCTCCAATGGGCCCTTGGAGTTAGATCTTGGATTGTTGCAACTCTGTTCCGTACAAAGTCCTTCCAACGTGAAGGGTGAGTGTTGATCCAAGCTAGAGTGATTGAGGAGTCCGTCCATAGAGGGGTTGAGTGAATGTTGAGAGCTAAAACATTATGCGCATAATTAACGAGTCGAGAGAGGAGAAGAGCAGCTGATAATTCGAGTCTCGGGATTGTGAGTGGTTTTAAAGGCGATACTTTGGTTTTGGAGCAAAGCATTGTAACTTTGCATTCCTTGGACGGAGTTCGAACGAGAAGGTAGAGAACGGCTGAAATGGCGAGTTGAGATGCATCAGAGAAGCCGTGGAGTTGAATGAAAGAACCCTCTTGAGTGTTAATCCATCTTGGAATTGTGATGCTGGCCAGCTTGGAGAGATCTTCACTGATGTCGTACCATTTCTGTTGGAGTAGTTGAGGTAGAGGTTCGTCCCATGATAACTTTTGGAGCCATAATTCCTGCAACAACATTTTAGCCCTAATCGTAACAGGGGAGACTAAACCGAGTGGATCAAATATTTTTGCAATATGAGATAGAACTGATCGCTTGGTGATCAAAGACCCAGATAGATTGGAGCTGACTTTAAAAGTGAAATAGTCCTCTTGAGGGTACCAGATTAGACCTAACACTTTAGTTGAGTGAGAACCTTCATCGAATGAGATTGTAGTGGATGTTGATTCTTCCTCTTGAGTGACGTGAGAGAGACTTGAGACGTTTGACTGCCATTTTGCTAGCGGAAGGCCGGCCGCCATGCAAAGGTTCTGGAGTTGTTTGGCAATTTCGAGAAGTTGATGTTCAGTATCTGCTCCACCACAAATATCATCGACATAACGACCTTTCGTTAATGGAGGAATGGCTAGTGGAAAGTTGTGACCCTCATCTTTGAGAAGTTGGAGAAGAACTCTGATTGCCAAAAATGGAGCTGATCTAGTTCCGTATGTGACTGTTGTGAGATGGTATGTCTTCACGTTGTTGTTTGAGTCGAGCCAAAGGATGCTTTGAAGATCCCAATCATCAGGATGAACAAGAATCTGTCTGTACATCTTTGTGATATCTGTAGAGAAGACAAATTTAAATTTACGCACCCACATAAGAACATCTATCACGTCGAGTTGCAGTTTCGCTCCGGTGTGCATAATATCGTTGAGAGAAATACCAGTTGAGGTGGGGCTGGAGCCGTTGAAGACTGCTCGCAGTTTCGTTGTAGAGCTGTCTGTTTTGAGAACACCATGATGAGGAAGAAAATATCTTGAGTTGACCTTTTCTGACGAGACTGGTTGCATGTGCTGGAGGAGTTCATATTCATCGAGAAATTGGTGGTAGAGCAGAGAGTAGTCAGGATCCTTGTCGAATTTCCGAATCAAGGCTTGCAGACATCGGAAGGCTCGTTGTCTGGAAGAACCTAAGACGTCAATAGATGATTTCAATGGTAATCTTACCATGTATTTCCCTGAGGAGAGCCTAGAGTGAGTAGAGACAAAGTGGTTTTCACATTCTTGCTCGTCAGAGGTGAGATGTGACGTAGACGTTGTTTGAATTTCTTCCTGTTCCCAAAACTTAGTGAGGAGATGATGAAGGTCTTCATCTTGAACAGTTTGAAACATTGGAGATTGGATTGGAAGGCGTTCCTGTTCTTGACACACAGGTCCTAAGATTAGCCAGCCGAAGATTGAGAGTTGCGCGATTGGAGATGATGGAGGGCCTTTTTCCATCTGAGGAAGAACAACTGAGCCATATACATCAGCACCCAAAATGATGTCGATGGCTCTTGAGATGTGGTATTCTGGATAGCTAACTTGAGATGCTGGAGATGTAGAGATTGCTGAAAACATGTATAGAAGGAAGGCAAATTAGAGAAAGATGATGAGAGAATGTGAGCATCAATATTTATGGTTTGATGGTCATACGTCGACTTGAGAGTGAGGGCGAGAGATCCTTGTGTCTTAGAAGTCTTTCCATGAATTCCCACAATTACAACATGCGACTTCCTTCTAGAGGTGTTGAGTTTTCTGGCTAGATCTTGAGAGATGAAGGTCAGCTCGGATCCACTGTCGATGAGTAGTCGAACCGTGTGTGATCCTGTTGAGGTGATGAGATGGGCGATGGCAGTGGCGAGGAGAGTGTTGAGTCGTGGTTGAGGTAGCTGAAGAAAAATAATTCAACGCTTCTTCGAACTATTTTGAAGGCTTTAGAGCTGAGTTGCTAGAACTCACCTCCCTTTGAGCAGATTTTTGAGATGTGAGAGCGTATTGTGGAAGCACTCGAGGGGGTACCGGTGGAACTTTGCAGTGTGGTTTACTGCTGAGAGGAGCATCATGTAGAAGAGTGTGATGACGACTTCCACAGATTTTGCAGATCTTTGTCGTTCTGCAAGAGTGGCGATGATGTCTACCGAGGCAGTTGGAGCAGAGGATGCGAAGTAACACCACATCAGCTTTTTCCTGAGGTGAGCGCTTGGAGAAGCGAGGGCAATCTGCAACGAAGTGGTCGCGTCCACAATCATCACAGGTGTAGCCCGGCATAGAAGAGACTTTCGAGATTGGAGTGTTCGAGGAGGCCGATTTGCTTGAGATGAGTGGAGTTGAAGGTTTAATTGGAGCAGTAACCTTTTGAGAGATGGTGTGCACTGTTGTGCGAGAGCGAGAGGATTCTTGAGATGACTGTCTCTGATTGGACTCAGTCCATTCTAGAGCTCTGGAGCGAGATTGGAGGAACTCCATCAACTGAGCGAAGGAGGGAAATTCGTTATTAGAGGAGATGAGAGTTTCCCAATGAGTGCGAGAGGCGTGATCCATACGATTGATGATATGGAACACCAAAAGATTATTGTTCTGCTCTAGATCTTCACCTAGAGCTTTCAAACTTTGGAGAGGATTGACGATGCTGTCAATAAATTGACGAAGAGATGAGGCGGTAGAATTTTTCTGATTCGCCAATGAGAAGGAGAGAAGTTTTGAGTATTGAGAAGAGAGGAGCAGCCTTTTATTTTCATATTTATCCATAAGCTTCTTCCAAGCTATGGGAAAAGAGACTTCCGTTAAGGGAAGACTAGAGATGGTGTCGAGAGGTTCTTGAGAGAGACATGTCCGAAGGTAATGTAACCTTTCAATGTCAGAAATTGAGGTGCTATTGATCACGAGTGATTGAAAAAGGTCTCGGAATGCAGGCCATTTTGAGAAGTCGCCTGAGAAGGTGGGAATTGAGATGTCAGGCAATCGAGGACGAGTTTGAGAAGACTGAGGGGCTTGAGCAGAAGTGGATGGCTGTGAATCCACAGGATTGAGTGACATATTGAGTTGTATTAATTTCGAGATGGCTGATTGGTATAGAGAGTATTCCTCGAAGAAGACTGAGGATGCGAAGTATTCGTGGTCGAGACAAGACTCAGGCCACGTTGACTCAAAATACGAGTGAGTCTTTGAGAAGTTCTTATGAAGGTCTTGCAGCTGTTCTTGAGTGTGTGACAGGTCTTGCACAGTCCATGTTGAGATGTTGGACAGCTTGGAGAAGATGTCCTTCATGAGTTGCAATCTACTCATTTGAGTGGTGACTTTCAATTTGAGGTTGGTGGGAAGACCAGCCGAGCGAGTTTGAGGTCCCACATCAGGCTGCGAAGATGTGGAAGATCTGGATGATCGAGTAGGAGGGACCTGGAGTTGAGCGTCATCCTCTTTTGGAGATGGAGAAGATCTTCCCGACTTTTGAGACATGACCTTTTGAGATGAATGTGATATGAATGAATGATTATTCCAACTCAATCATCCGGCCCGAAGGACCAAATGTTCAAAAATCTGGGTGTTGAGATTTTTGGCAATTACTTAAAAGTGGACTGTTACCAAATGATTGAGTTGGAGATGGTAAAATAAAATCTTTATTGTATATCAAACACGTCACATAATAAATAGACACTCGCATGAAGTAAAATTATATACAACATCTAAACAGAGTGAACCTATTTACAAGTATTGAGAAGTTATTGAGAGAATTTGAGAGTAATGTTTCAATGAGAAAATCAACGTTGTATTTGCTTGAGTGAAAGAGCAGGTTGAGTGAATTTCATGTATCGAGTAACAAGATCAATTATTATGTGGTTGATAAGAATTGAGAGAATGGAGATAGATTTACATCAAAACGTGTTTATGTATTTTGAGTAGCATAATAATCGAGCTTGATAGTTGTGAATTGATGTGAGTGTTATCATGCAAGCACAACGTTTACAGTGATAGAGTTTACGATTTCATAAACTGTCTCGCTATCAGAAAAACAGAAGGTTGCAGTGACAACTTGAGAAGTTAGAGATATGTAATGTAATGAGACAGGTGTAATGAGACAGAATGAGAGAGAGATGATTACCAACGCTTACAGGAATAGCAAATCTATTAGAAAAGCAGAAGGTGTTTTATGAGAGTACATAAATTGAGGTGAGTTGTGTTACAAATGTAATGTAGAGAGATGATTACCAACGCTTACAGGAATAGCAAATCTATTAGAAAAGCAGAAGGTGTTGTATGAGAGTACAGAAATTGAGGTGAGTTATGTTACAAATGCAATGTAGAGAAATGAAATATTGTAAACGTAGAAAGAATTAATGAATAGTATTCATAATTGAGATGAAACAAGAAGAGCAGTTCATAACGTTAGAGAATAGAAATAAGGTATCATAAGTTTCAGGTAATAGAGACATGCAAAAGTGTATAATAAATTATACTTATTGAGTTGAAATCAGATTGGACCTCCTCGAGCATTATCACAAACCAGTCTGTCCAATAGAGTTGATAGAGTGTATTCCATTATTCAGAGTTCTGAGTGTAGTGAGATGGATCTCGATCTGGTCTATGAGAAGCCTTCGAAGTGTCCAACTTGAGCGTAGAGGTACCTGAAACTTAAGAGGCCTGAGAAGTAAGTTGTGTAAAGTTAATCTGAGGTGACATGTATATAAATGAGAGTGAATACAAGTATATAAGCTTCTAATAGAGTGGTGTGAAATGTGAACTTGGTGCTAAAATTAGAGAAATTAAAATGTGAGTGATTGTCGAGGTGATGTGATTCACAGTGAATGAAATATCGATGCATTTTGAGGAGGTTGAAGCAGTTAGGTACATTGAGCACGTGGTTGATTGAGAGATTTGGAGAAAATTGAGAAAATATACATGCAAGTATGATAGAGAGATGTAGAGCAGAATATTGCGAATGTAATTATGAGAAAATGCATAGCGATGGAGCGAATGTTGAGAGGAAAATTATGTAGAATGATATTCTAACGTGACACATGCAAAAAATGGTTACATTTTTTGTTGAGTGAAAAAGTACTGTACCTTTTTGAGATGTTGATCGATTGATAATTATAATATAAAATAATATTATTAGATTTGAGATGACTGAAAAAGTTGAGAGTGCACTAAAATTCACGTAAAGAATTTAGACCAAGTTCCAATTCACTTGAGCGAACGAAGAATCTAGGGAGAATGTATTGAACTGAGCAGATTCAACAGGTTCCACCGGTTTTTTCGAGCAGCTGATTGACAGCGATTTTAAGGTTACGTTCACAGAAGCATGTAACGATAAACGTAGTCACTGAGTTGCTAGAGATGTGCACCGAGTGTAGAGATGGGTTAAAAATTACTCCAATTTTTAACACCACTGAAATCTCAATTCCTATCTGAACTATCGAACTGAAATTCAACATGTGTATCTCAATTCGAAAACTATGTGCAGTTTCAAGATTTGGGGAGAATTGGTCCAACAATTGTTAATGAATTGATATCACACTTTGCCGAATAGTCCACTGAAATCTCAATTGCTATCTGAACTTTCGAACTGAAATTAAACATGTGCTTCTCATTTCGAAAACTATGTGCAGTTCCAAGATTTGGTTCGAATTCATCCAACAGTTTTCGAGGAATTGATATCACACTTTGCCGAATTGACCACTGAAATCTCAATTCCTATCTAAACTATCGAACTGAAATTCAACATGTGCATCTCAATTTGAAAACTGAGTAAAATTTCATGATTTGGTTCGAATTGATCCAACAGTTTTCGAGGAATTGATATCACACTTTGCCGAATAGACCACTGAAATCTCAATTCCTATCTGAACTATCGAACTGAAATTCAACATGTGCATATCATTTCGAAAACTTTGTGCAGTTTCAAGATTTGGTTCGAATTGATCCAACAGTTTTCGAGGAATTGATATCACACTTTGCCGAATTGACCACTGAAATCTCAATTCCTATCTGAACTATCGAACTGAAATTCAACATGTGCATCTCAATTCGAAAACTGTGTGAAATTTCAAGATTCGGTTCGAATTGATCAAACAGTTTTCGAGGAATTGATATCACACTTTGCCGAATTGACCACTGAAATCTCAATTCCTATCTAAACTATCGAACTGAAATTCAACATGTGCATCTCAATTTGAAAACTGTGTAAAATTTCATGATTTGGTTCGAATTGATCCAACAGTTTTCGAGGAATTGATATCACACTTTGCCGAATAGACCACTGAAATCTCAATTCCTATCTGAACTATCGAACTGAAATTCAACAGGTGCATCTCAATCCGAAAACTATGTGCAGTTTCAAGATTTGGTTCGAATTGATCCAACAGTTTTCGAGGAATTGAAATGATATTTCGTCGAATCAACTACTGAAATCTCCATTCCTATCAGAACTATCGATCTGAATTTCAACATGTGCATCTCAATTCGAAAACTGTGTAAAATTTCAAGATTTGGTTCGAATTGATCCAACAGTTTTCGAGGAATTGATATCACACTTTGCCGAATTGACCACTGAAATCTCAATTCCTATCTGAACTATCGAACTGAAATTCAACATGTGCATCTCATTTCGAAAACTATGTGCAGTTTCAAGATTTGGTTCGAATTGATACAACAGTTTTTGAGGAATTGATATCACACTTTGCCGAATAGACCACTGAAATCTCAATTCCTATCTGAAGTATCGAACTGAAATTCAACAGGTGCATCTCAATCCGAAAACTCTGTGCAGTTTCAAGATTTGGTTCGAATTGATCCAACAGTTTTCGAGGAATTGATATCACACTTTGCCGAATTGACCACTGAAATCTCAATTCCTATCTGAACTATCGAACTGAAATTCAACATGTGCATCTCAATTCGAAAACTGTGTGAAATTTCAAGATTCGGTTCGAATTGATCAAACAGTTTTCGAAGAATTGATATCACACTTTGCCGAATTGACCACTGAAATCTCAATTCCTATCTGAACTATCGAACTGAAATTCAACATGTGTATCTCAATTCGAAAACTATGTGCAGTTTCAAGATTTGGGGAGAATTGGTCCAACAATTGTTAATGAATTGATATCACACTTTGCCGAATAG
This sequence comes from Coccinella septempunctata, assembly GCF_907165205.1. Classification (NCBI taxonomy): domain Eukaryota; kingdom Metazoa; phylum Arthropoda; class Insecta; order Coleoptera; family Coccinellidae; genus Coccinella; species Coccinella septempunctata. The sequence goes on from NC_058195.1 coordinate 21,272,439, forward strand.
TCCACTGAAATCTCAATTGCTATCTGAACTTTCGAACTGAAATTAAACATGTGCTTCTCATTTCGAAAACTATGTGCAGTTCCAAGATTTGGTTCGAATTCATCCAACAGTTTTCGAGGAATTGATATCACACTTTGCCGAATTGACCACTGAAATCTCAATTCCTATCTAAACTATCGAACTGAAATTCAACATGTGCATCTCAATTTGAAAACTGAGTAAAATTTCATGATTTGGTTCGAATTGATCCAACAGTTTTCGAGGAATTGATATCACACTTTGCCGAATAGACCACTGAAATCTCAATTCCTATCTGAACTATCGAACTGAAATTCAACATGTGCATATCATTTCGAAAACTTTGTGCAGTTTCAAGATTTGGTTCGAATTGATCCAACAGTTTTCGAGGAATTGATATCACACTTTGCCGAATAGACCACTGAAATCTCAATTCCTATCTGAACTATCGAACTGAAATTCAACATGTGCATATCATTTCGAAAACTTTGTGCAGTTTCAAGATTTGGTTCGAATTGATCCAACAGTTTTTGAGGAATTAATATCACACTTTGCCGAATAGACCACTGAAATCTCAATTGCTATCTGAACTATCGAACTGAAATTGAACATGTGCATCTCATTTCGAAAATTATGTGCAGTTTCAAGATTTGGTTCGAATTGATCCAACAGTTTTCGAGGAATTGATATCACACTTTACCGAATTGACCACTGAAATCTCAATTCCTATCTAAACTATCGAACTGAAATTCAACATGTGCATCTCAATTCGAAAACTGTGTAAAATTTCAAGATTTGGTTCGAATTGATCCAACAGTTATCGAGGAATTGATATCACACTTTGCCGAATTGACCACTGAAATCTCAATTCCTATCTGAACTATCGGACGGAATTTCAACATGTGCATCTCAATTCGAAAACTGTGTAAAATTTCAAGATTTGGTTCGAATTGATCCAACAGTTTTCGAGGAATTGATATCTCACTTTGCCGAATTGACCACTGAAATCTCAATTCCTATCTGAACTATCGAACTGAAATTCAACATGTGCATCTCATTTTTAAAACTATGTGCAGTTTCAAGATTTGGTTCGAATTGATACAACAGTTTTTGAGGAATTGATATCACACTTTGCCGAATAGACCACTGAAATCTCAATTCCTATCTGAAGTATCGAACTGAAATTCAACAGGTGCATCTCAATCCGGAAACTCTGTGCAGTTTCAAGATTTGGTTCGAATTGATCCAACAGTTTTCGAGGAATTGATATCACACTTTGCCGAATTGACCACTGAAATCTCAATTCCTATCTGAACTATCGAACTGAAATTCAACATGTGCATCTCAATTCGAAAACTGTGTGAAATTTCAAGATTCGGTTCGAATTGATCAAACAGTTTTCGAGGAATTGATATCACACTTTGCCGAATTGACCACTGAAATCTCAATTCCTATCTGAACTATCGAACTGAAATTCAACATGTGTATCTCAATTCGAAAACTATGTGCAGTTTCAAGATTTGGTTCGAATTCATCCAACAGTTTTCGAGGAATTGATATCACACTTTGCCGAATTGACCACTGAAATCTCAATTCCTATCTAAACTATCGAACTGAAATTCAACATGTGCATCTCAATTCGAAAACTGTGTAAAATTTCAAGATTTGGTTCGAATTGATCCAACAGTTTTCGAGGAATTGATATCACACTTTGCCGAATTGACCACTGAAATCTCAATTCCTATCTGAACTATCGAACTGAAATTCAACATGTGCATCTCATTTCGAAAACTATGTGCAGTTTCAAGATTTGGTTCGAATTGATACAACAGTTTTTGAGGAATTGATATCACACTTTGCCGAATAGACCACTGAAATCTCAATTCCTATCTGAAGTATCGAACTGAAATTCAACAGGTGCATCTCAATCCGAAAACTCTGTGCAGTTTCAAGATTTGGTTCGAATTGATCCAACAGTTTTCGAGGAATTGATATCACACTTTGCCGAATTGACCACTGAAATCTCAATTCCTATCTGAACTATCGAACTGAAATTCAACATGTGCATCTCAATTCGAAAACTGTGTGAAATTTCAAGATTCGGTTCGAATTGATCAAACAGTTTTCGAGGAATTGATATCACACTTTGCCGAATTGACCACTGAAATCTCAATTCCTATCTGAACTATCGAACTGAAATTCAACATGTGTATCTCAATTCGAAAACTATGTGCAGTTTCAAGATTTGGGGAGAATTGGTCCAACAATTGTTAATGAATTGATATCACACTTTGCCGAATAGTCCACTGAAATCTCAATTGCTATCTGAACATTCGAACTGAAATTAAACACGTGCTTCTCATTTCGAAAACTATGTGCAGTTTCAAGATTTGGTTCGAATTCATCCAACAGTTTTCGAGGAATTGATATCACACTTTGCCGAATTGACCACTGAAATCTCAATTCCTATCTAAACTATCGAACTGAAATTCAACATGTGCATCTCAATTTGAAAACTGAGTAAAATTTCATGATTTGGTTCGAATTGATCCAACAGTTTTCGAGGAATTGATATCACACTTTGCCGAATTGACCACTGAAATCTCAATTCCTATCTGAACTATCGGACTAAAATTCAACATGTGCATCTCAATTCGAACACTGTGTAAAATTTCAAGATTTGGTTCGAATTGATCCAACAGTTTTCGAGGAATTGATATCACACTTTGCCGAATTGACCACTGAAATCTCAATTCCTATCTGAACTATCGAACTGAAATTCAACATATGCATCTCAATTCGAAAACTATGTGCAGTTTCAAGACTTGGGGAGAATTGGTCTAACAGTTTTTGAGGATTTGATATCACACTTTGCCGAATAGACCACTGAAATCTCAATTGCTATCTGAACTATCGGACTAAAATTCAACATGTGCATCTCAATTCGAACACTGTGTAAAATTTCAAGATTTGGTTCGAATTGATCCAACAGTTTTCGAGGAATTGATATCACACTTTGCCGAATAGACCACTGAAATCTCAATTGCTATCTGAACTATCGGACTAAAATTCAACATGTGCATCTCAATTCGAACACTGTGTAAAATTTCAAGATTTGGTTCGAATTGATCCAACAGTTTTCGAGGAATTGATATCACACTTTGCCGAATAGACCACTGAAATCTCAATTCCTATCTGAACTATCGAACTGAAATTCAACAGGTGCATCTCAATCCGAAGACTATGTGCAGTTTCAAGATTTGGTTCGAATTGATCCAACAGTTTTCGAGGAATTGAAATGATATTTTGTCGAATAGACCACTGAAATCTCAATTCCTATCTGAACTATCGGACTAAAATTCAACATGTGCATCTCAATTCGAACACTGTGTAAAATTTCAAGATTTGGTTCGAATTGATCCAACAGTTTTCGAGGAATTGATATCACACTTTGCCGAATTGACCACTGAAATCTCAATTCCTATCTGAACTATCGAACTGAAATTCAACATATGCATCTCAATTCGAAAACTATGTGCAGTTTCAAGACTTGGGGAGAAATGGTCTAACAGTTTTCGAAGAATTGATATCACACTTTGCCGAATTGACCACTGAAATCTCAATTCCTATCTGAACTATCGGACTAAAATTCAACATGTGCATCTCAATTCGAACACTGTGTAAAATTTCAAGATTTGGTTCGAATTGATCCAACAGTTTTCGAGGAATTGATATCACACTTTGCCGAATTGACCACTGAAATCTCAATTCCTATCTGAACTATCGAACTGAAATTCAACATGTGTATCTCAATTCGAAAACTATATGCAGTTTCAAGATTTGGTTCGAATTCATCCAACAGTTTTCGAGGAATTGATATCACACTTTGCCGAATTGACCACTGAAATCTCAATTCCTATCTAAACTATTGAACTGAAATTCAACATGTGCATCTCAATTTGAAAACTGTGTAAAATTTCATGATTTGGTTCGAATTGATCCAACAGTTTTCGAGGAATTGATATCACACTTTGCCGAATAGACCACTGAAATCTCAATTCCTATCTGAACTATCGAACTGAAATTCAACAGGTGCATCTCAATCCGAAAACTATGTGCAGTTTCAAGATTTGGTTCGAATTGATCCAACAGTTTTCGAGGAATTGAAATGATATTTCGTCGAATCAACTACTGAAATCTCCATTCCTATCAGAACTATCGATCTGAATTTCAACATGTGCATCTCAATTCGAAAACTGTGTGCAGTTTCAAGATTTGGTTCGAATTGATCCAACAGTTTTCGAGGAATTGATATCACACTTTGCCGAATTGACCACTGAAATCTCAATTCCTATCTGAACTATCGAACTGAAATTCAACATGTGCATCTCAATTCGAAAACTGTGTGAAATTTCAAGATTCGGTTCGAATTGATCAAACAGTTTTCGAGGAATTGATATCACACTTTGCCGAATTGACCACTGAAATCTCAATTCCTATCTGAACTATCGAACTGAAATTCAACATGTGTATCTCAATTCGAAAACTATGTGCAGTTTCAAGATTTGGGGAGAATTGGTCCAACAATTGTTAATGAATTGATATCACACTTTGCCGAATAGTCCACTGAAATCTCAATTGCTATCTGAACTTTCGAACTGAAATTAAACATGTGCTTCTCATTTCGAAAACTATGTGCAGTTTCAAGATTTGGTTCGAATTCATCCAACAGTTTTCGAGGAATTGATATCACACTTTGCCGAATTGACCACTGAAATCTCAATTCCTATCTAAACTATCGAACTGAAATTCAACATGTGCATCTCAATTTGAAAACTGAGTAAAATTTCATGATTTGGTTCGAATTGATCCAACAGTTTTCGAGGAATTGATATCACACTTTGCCGAATTGACCACTGAAATCTCAATTCCTATCTGAACTATCGGACTAAAATTCAACATGTGCATCTCAATTCGAACACTGTGTAAAATTTCAAGATTTGGTTCGAATTGATCCAACAGTTTTCGAGGAATTGATATCACACTTTGCCGAATTGACCACTGAAATCTCAATTCCTATCTGAACTATCGAACTGAAATTCAACATATGCATCTCAATTCGAAAACTATGTGCAGTTTCAAGACTTGGGGAGAATTGGTCTAACAGTTTTTGAGGAATTGATATCACACTTTTATGAATAGACCACTGAAATCTCAATTGCTATCTGAACTATCGGACTAAAATTCAACATGTGCATCTCAATTCGAACACTGTGTAAAATTTCAAGATTTGGTTCGAATTGATCCAACAGTTTTCGAGGAATTGATATCACACTTTGCCGAATAGACCACTGAAATCTCAATTCCTATCTGAACTATCGAACTGAAATTCAACAGGTGCATCTCAATCCGAAAACTATGTGCAGTTTCAAGATTTGGTTCGAATTGATCCAACAGTTTTCGAGGAATTGAAATGATATTTTGTCGAATAGACCACTGAAATCTCAATTCCTATCTGAACTATCGGACTAAAATTCAACATGTGCATCTCAATTCGAACACTGTGTAAAATTTCAATATTTGGTTCGAATTGATCCAACAGTTTTCGAGGAATTGATATCACACTTTGCCGAATTGACCACTGCAATCTCAATTCCTATCTGAACTATCGAACTGAAATTAAACATGTGCATCTCATTTCGAAAATTATGTGCAGTTTCAAGATTTGGTTCGAATTGATCCAACAGTTTTCGAGGAATTGATATCACACTTTGCCGAATAGACCACTGAAATCTCAATTCCTATCTGAACTATCGAACTGAAATTCAACATATGCATCTCAATTCGAAAACTATGTGCAGTTTCAAGACTTGGGGAGAATTGGTTTAACAGTTTTCGAGGAATTGATATCACACTTTGCCGAATTGACCACTGAAATCTCAATTCCTATCTGAACTATCGAACTGAAATTCAACATGTGCATCTCAATTCGAAAACTGTGTGAAATTTCAAGATTCGGTTCGAATTGATCAAACAGTTTTCGAGGAATTGATATCACACTTTGCCGAATTGACCACTGAAATCTCAATTCCTATCTGAACTATCGAACTGAAATTCAACATGTGTATCTCAATTCGAAAACTATGTGCAGTTTCAAGATTTGGGGAGAATTGGTCCAACAATTGTTAATGAATTGATATCACACTTTGCCGAATAGTCCACTGAAATCTCAATTGCTATCTGAACTTTCGAACTGAAATTAAACATGTGCTTCTCATTTCGAAAACTATGTGCAGTTTCAAGATTTGGTTCGAATTCATCCAACAGTTTTCGAGGAATTGATATCACACTTTGCCGAATTGACCACTGAAATCTCAATTCCTATCTAAACTATCGAACTGAAATTCAACATGTGCATCTCAATTTGAAAACTGAGTAAAATTTCATGATTTGGTTCGAATTGATCCAACAGTTTTCGAGGAATTGATATCACACTTTGCCGAATTGACCACTGAAATCTCAATTCCTATCTGAACTATCGGACTAAAATTCAACATGTGCATCTCAATTCGAACACTGTGTAAAATTTCAAGATTTGGTTCGAATTGATCCAACAGTTTTCGAGGAATTGATATCACACTTTGCCGAATTGACCACTGAAATCTCAATTCCTATCTGAACTATCGAACTGAAATTCAACATATGCATCTCAATTCGAAAACTATGTGCAGTTTCAAGACTTGGGGAGAATTGGTCTAACAGTTTTTGAGGAATTGATATCACACTTTGCCGAATAGACCACTGAAATCTCAATTGCTATCTGAACTATCGGACTAAAATTCAACATGTGCATCTCAATTCGAACACTGTGTAAAATTTCAAGATTTGGTTCGAATTGATCCAACAGTTTTCGAGGAATTGATATCACACTTTGCCGAATAGACCACTGAAATCTCAATTGCTATCTGAACTATCGGACTAAAATTCAACATGTGCATCTCAATTCGAACACTGTGTAAAATTTCAAGATTTGGTTCGAATTGATCCAACAGTTTTCGAGGAATTGATATCACACTTTGCCGAATAGACCACTGAAATCTCAATTCCTATCTGAACTATCGAACTGAAATTCAACATGTGCATCTCAATCCGAAAACTATGTGCAGTTTCAAGATTTGGTTCGAATTGATCCAACAGTTTTCGAGGAATTGAAATGATATTTTGTCGAATAGACCACTGAAATCTCAATTCCTATCTGAACTATCGGACTAAAATTCAACATGTGCATCTCAATTCGAACACTGTGTAAAATTTCAATATTTGGTTCGAATTGATCCAACAGTTTTCGAGGAATTGATATCACACTTTGCCGAATTGACCACTGAAATCTCAATTCCTATCTGAACTATCGAACTGAAATTAAACATGTGCATCTCATTTCGAAAATTATGTGCAGTTTCAAGATTTGGTTCGAATTGATCCAACAGTTTTCGAGGAATTGATATCACACTTTGCCGAATAGACCACTGAAATCTCAATTCCTATCTGAACTATCGAACTGAAATTCAACATATGCATCTCAATTCGAAAACTATGTGCAGTTTCAAGACTTGGGGAGAATTGGTCTAACAGTTTTTGAGGAATTGATATCACACTTTGCCGAATAGACCACTGAAATCTCAATTGCTATCTGAACTATCGGACTAAAATTCAACATGTGCATCTCAATTCGAACACTGTGTAAAATTTCAAGATTTGGTTCGAATTGATCCAACAGTTTTCGAGGAATTGATATCACACTTTGCCGAATAGACCACTGAAATCTCAATTCCTATCTGAACTATCGAACTGAAATTCAACAGGTGCATCTCAATCCGAAAACTATGTGCAGTTTCAAGATTTGGTTCGAATTGATCCAACAGTTTTCGAGGAATTGAAATGATATTTTGTCGAATAGACCACTGAAATCTCAATTCCTATCTGAACTATCGGACTAAAATTCAACATGTGCATCTCAATTCGAACACTGTGTAAAATTTCAATATTTGGTTCGAATTGATCCAACAGTTTTCGAGGAATTGATATCACACTTTGCCGAATTGACCACTGAAATCTCAATTCCTATCTGAACTATCGAACTGAAATTAAACATGTGCATCTCATTTCGAAAATTATGTGCAGTTTCAAGATTTGGTTCGAATTGATCCAACAGTTTTCGAGGAATTGATATCACACTTTGCCGAATAGACCACTGAAATCTCAATTCCTATCTGAACTATCGAACTGAAATTCAACATATGCATCTCAATTCGAAAACTATGTGCAGTTTCAAGACTTGGGGAGAATTGGTCTAACAGTTTTTGAGGAATTGATATCACACTTTGCCGAATAGACCACTGAAATCTCAATTGCTATCTGAACTATCGGACTAAAATTCAACATGTGCATCTCAATTCGAACACTGTGTAAAATTTCAAGATTTGGTTCGAATTGATCCAACAGTTTTCGAGGAATTGATATCACACTTTGCCGAATAGACCACTGAAATCTCAATTGCTATCTGAACTATCGGACTAAAATTCAACATGTGCATCTCAATTCGAACACTGTGTAAAATTTCAAGATTTGGTTCGAATTGATCCAACAGTTTTCGAGGAATTGATATCACACTTTGCCGAATAGACCACTGAAATCTCAATTCCTATCTGAACTATCGAACTGAAATTCAACAGGTGCATCTCAATCCGAAAACTATGTGCAGTTTCAAGATTTGGTTCGAATTGATCCAACAGTTTTCGAGGAATTGAAATGATATTTTGTCGAATAGACCACTGAAATCTCAATTCCTATCTGAACTATCGGACTAAAATTCAACATGTGCATCTCAATTCGAACACTGTGTAAAATTTCAATATTTGGTTCGAATTGATCCAACAGTTTTCGAGGAATTGATATCACACTTTGCCGAATTGACCACTGAAATCTCAATTCCTATCTGAACTATCGAACTGAAATTAAACATGTGCATCTCATTTCGAAAATTATGTGCAGTTTCAAGATTTGGTTCGAATTGATCCAACAGTTTTCGAGGAATTGATATCACACTTTTCCGAATAGACCACTGAAATCTCAATTCCTATCTGAACTATCGAACTGAAATTCAACAGGTGCATCTCAATCCGAAAACTATGTGCAGTTTCAAGATTTGGTTCGAATTGATCCAACAGTTTTCAAGGAATTGATATCACAATTTGCCGAATTGACCACTGAAATCTCAATTCCTATCTGAACTATCGAACTGAAATTCAACATATGCATCTCAATTCGAAAACTATGTGCAGTTTCAAGACTTGGGGAGAATTGGTCCAACAGTTTTTGAGGAATTGATATCACACTTTGCCGAATAGTCTACTGAAATCTCAATTGCTATCTGAACTTTCGAACTGAAATTAAACATGTGCATCTCATTTCGAAAACTATGTGCAGTTTCAAGATTTGGTTCGAATTCATCCAACAGTTTTCGAGGAATTGATATCACACTTTGCCGAATTGACCACTGAAATCTCAATTCCTATCTGAACTATCGAACTGAAATTCAACAGGTGCATGTCAATCCGAAAACTATGTGCAGTTTCAAGATTTGATTCGAATTGATCCAACAGTTTTCAAGGAATTGATATCACACTTTGCCGAATTGACCACTGAAATCTCAATTCCTATCTGAACTATCGAACTGAAATTCAACATATGCATCTCAATTCGAAAACTATGTGCAGTTTCAAGACTTGGGGAGAATTGGTCCAACAGTTTTTGTGGAATTGATATCACACTTTGCCAAATAGTCTACTGAAATCTCAATTGCTATCTGAACTTTCGAACTGAAATTAAACATGTGCTTCTCATTTCGAAAACTATGTGCAGTTTCAAGATTTGGTTCGAATTCATCCAACAGTTTTCGAGGAATTGATATCACACTTTGCCGAATTGACCACTGAAATCTCAATTCCTATCTGAACTATCGGACTGAAATTCAACATGTGCATCTCAATTCGAAAACTGTGTAAAATTTCAATATTTGGTTCGAATTGATCCAACAGTTTTCGAGGAATTGATATCACACTTTGCCGAATTGACCACTGAAATCTCAATTCCTATCTGAACTATCGAACTGAAATTCAACATATGCATCTCAATTCGAAAACTATGTGCAGTTTCAAGACTTGGGGAGAATTGGTCCAACAGTTTTTGAGGAATTGATATCACACTTTGCCGAATAGACCACTGAAATCTCAATTGCTATCTGAACTATCGAACTGAAATTAAACATGTGCATCTCATTTCGAAAATTATGTGCAGTTTCAAGATTTGGTTCGAATTGATCCAACAGTTTTCGAGGAATTGATATCACACTTTGCCGAATAGACCACTGAAATCTCAATTCCTATCTGAACTATCGAACTGAAATTCAACAGGTGCATGTCAATCCGAAAACTATGTGCAGTTTCAAGATTTGATTCGAATTGATCCAACAGTTTTCAAGGAATTGATATCACACTTTGGCGAATTGACCACTGAAATCTCAATTTCTATCTGAACTATCGAACTGAAATTCAACATGTGCATCTCAATTCGAAAACTATGTGCAGTTTCAAGATTTGGGGAGAATTGGTCCAACAGTTTTCGAGGAATTGACATCACACATTGCTGAATTGACCACTGAAATCTCAATTCCTATCTGAACTATCGAACTGAAATTCAACATATGCATCTCAATTCGAAAACTATGTGCAGTTTCAAGACTTGGGGAGAATTGGTCCAACAGTTTTTGAGGAATTGATATCACACTTTGCCGAATAGTCTACTGAAATCTCAATTGCTATCTGAACTTTCGAACTGAAATTAAACATGTGCTTCTCATTTCGAAAACTATGTGCAGTTTCAAGATTTGGTTCGAATTCATCCAACAGTTTTCGAGGAATTGATATCACACTTTGACGAATTGACCACTGAAATCTCAATTGCTATCTGAACTATCGAACTGAAATTAAACATGTGCATCTCATTTCGAAAATTATGTGCAGTTTCAAGATTTGGTTCGAATTGATCCAACAGTTTTCGAGGAATTGATATCACACTTTGCCGAATAGACCACTGAAATCTCAATTCCTATCTGAACTATCGAACTGAAATTCAACAGGTGCATGTCAATCCGAAAACTATGTGCAGTTTCAAGATTTGATTCGAATTGATCCAACAGTTTTCAAGGAATTGATATCACACTTTGGCGAATTGACCACTGAAATCTCAATTTCTATCTGAACTATCGAACTGAAATTCAACATGTGCATCTCAATTCGAAAACTATGTGCAGTTTCAAGATTTGGGGAGAATTGGTCCAACAGTTTTTGAGGAATTGATATCACACTTTGCCGAATAGACCACTGAAATCTCAATTGCTATCTGAACTATTGAACTGAAATTAAACATGTGCATCTCATTTCGAAAATTATGTGCAGTTTCAAGATTTGGTTCGAATTGATCCAACAGTTTTCGAGGAATTGATATCACACTTTGCCGAATAGACCACTGAAATCTCAATTCCTATCTGAACTATCGAACTGAAATTCAACAGGTGCATGTCAATCCGAAAACTATGTGCAGTTTCAAGATTTGATTCGAATTGATCCAACAGTTTTCAAGGAATTGATATCACACTTTGGCGAATTGACCACTGAAATCTCAATTTCTATCTGAACTATCGAACTGAAATTCAACATGTGCATCTCAATTCGAAAACTATGTGCAGTTTCAAGATTTGGTTCGAATTGATCCGACAGTTTTTTAGGAATTGATATCACACTTTGCCGAATTGACCACTGAAATCTCAATTCCTATCTGAACTATCGAACTGAGATTCAACATATGCATCTCAATTCGAAAACTATGTGCAGTTTCAAGACTTGAGGAGAATTGGTCCAACAGTTTTTGAGGAATTGATATCACACTTTGCCGAATAGACCACTGAAATCTCAATTCCTATCTGAACTATCGAACTGAAATTCAACATATGCATCTCAATTCGAAAACTATGTGCAGTTTCAAGACTTGGGGAGAATTGGTCCAACAGTTTTTGAGGAATTGATATCACACTTTGCCGAATAGTCTACTGAAATCTCAATTGCTATCTGAACTTTCGAACTGAAATTAAACATGTGCTTCTCATTTCGAAAACTATGTGCAGTTTCAAGATTTGGTTCGAATTCATCTAACAGTTTTCGAGGAATTGATATCACACTTTGCCGAATTGACCACTGAAATCTCAATTCCTATCTGAACTATCGGACTGAAATTCAACATGTGCATCTCAATTCGAAAACTGTGTAAAATTTCAATATTTGGTTCGAATTGATCCAACAGTTTTAGAGGAATTGATATCACACTTTGCCGAATTGACCACTGAAATCTCAATTCCTATCTGAACTATCGAACTGAAATTCAACAGGTGCATGTCAATCCGAAAACTATGTGCAGTTTCAAGATTTGATTCGAATTGATCCAACAGTTTTCAAGGAATTGATATCACACTTTGCCGAATTGACCACTGAAATCTCAATTCCTATCTGAACTATCGAACTGAAATTCAACATATGCATCTCAATTCGAAAACTATGTGCAGTTTCAAGACTTGGGGAGAATTGGTCCAACAGTTTTTGTGGAATTGATATCACACTTTGCCGAATAGTCTACTGAAATCTCAATTGCTATCTGAACTTTCGAACTGAAATTAAACATGTGCTTCTCATTTCGAAAACTATGTGCAGTTTCAAGATTTGGTTCGAATTCATCCAACAGTTTTCGAGGAATTGACCACTGAAATCTCAATTCCTATCTGAACTATCGGACTGAAATTCAACATGTGCATCTCAATTCGAAAACTGTGTAAAATTTCAATATTTGGTTCGAATTGATCCAACAGTTTTAGAGGAATTGATATCACACTTTGCCGAATTGACCACTGAAATCTCAATTCCTATCTGAACTATCGAACTGAAATTCAACAGGTGCATGTCAATCCGAAAACTATGTGCAGTTTCAAGATTTGATTCGAATTGATCCAACAGTTTTCAAGGAATTGATATCACACTTTGCCGAATTGACCACTGAAATCTCAATTCCTATCTGAACTATCGAACTGAAATTCAACATATGCATCTCAATTCGAAAACTATGTGCAGTTTCAAGACTTGGGGAGAATTGGTCCAACAGTTTTTGTGGAATTGATATCACACTTTGCCGAATAGTCTACTGAAATCTCAATTGCTATCTGAACTTTCGAACTGAAATTAAACATGTGCTTCTCATTTCGAAAACTATGTGCAGTTTCAAGATTTGGTTCGAATTCATCCAACAGTTTTCGAGGAATTGATATCACACTTTGCCGAATAGACCACTGAAATCTCAATTCCTATCTGAACTATCGGACTGAAATTCAACATGTGCATCTCAATTCGAAAACTGTGTAAAATTTCAATATTTGGTTCGAATTGATCCAACAGTTTTCGAGGAATTGATATCACACTTTGCCGAATTGACCACTGAAATCTCAATTCCTATCTGAACTATCGAACTGAAATTCAACATATGCATCTCAATTCGAAAACTATGTGCAGTTTCAAGACTTGGGGAGAATTGGTCCAACAGTTTTTGAGGAATTGATATCACACTTTGCCGAATAGACCACTGAAATCTCAATTGCTATCTGAACTATCGAACTGAAATTAAACATGTGCATCTCATTTCGAAAATTATGTGCAGTTTCAAGATTTGGTTCGAATTGATCCAACAGTTTTCGAGGAATTGATATCACACTTTGCCGAATAGACCACTGAAATCTCAATTCCTATCTGAACTATCGAACTGAAATTCAACAGGTGCATGTCAATCCGAAAACTATGTGCAGTTTCAAGATTTGATTCGAATTGATCCAACAGTTTTCAAGGAATTGATATCACACTTTGGCGAATTGACCACTGAAATCTCAATTTCTATCTGAACTATCGAACTGAAATTCAACATGTGCATCTCAATTCGAAAACTATGTGCAGTTTCAAGATTTGGTTCGAATTGATCCGACAGTTTTTTAGGAATTGATATCACACTTTGCCGAATTGACCACTGAAATCTCAATTCCTATCTGAACTTCTTCTTCTTCATGTGCCGTCTCCTTCACGAAGGTTGGCGACTAATAAGGCAATCTTAACTTTTGAAGCTGCTGCCCGAAATAGTTCAGCTGTTGTTTTTCCAGACCAAGTTCTTAAATTCTTCAACCAGGAATCTCTTCTGCGTCCAGGGCCCCTTTTGCTGTTAATTTTACCTTGAATTATCAGTTGTAATAATTCGTACTTGCTTCCACGCATTATGTGTCCAAAGTACTCAAATTTTCTTTTCTTGATGTTATGAAGAAGTTCTGTTTGAGCATTCATTCTGCGCAACACCTCCTCATTCCGTATCCTGTCAGTCCACGATATTCGTAGCATGCGTCGATATGCCCACATCTCAAAGGCGGTAATTCTTTTGGACAGTGTTTCTGTTAGCGTCCACGCCTCCATTCCATACAAAACCACTGGGAACACATAACACCTGAGAACACGCTTTCTGAGTTCGATGTCACAGCCGCGATTACAGAGAAACGTCTTCATTTTCATAAAGATATTTCTGGCTTGTTCGATGCGGCACTTAATTTCAGTTTCCTGTCTCCAGTCGTCGGTGATGATTGCGCCCAAGTATCTGTAAGAGTGAATTCGCTGTATCTCTTCATTTCCAACCCTTATTGATGTTTGCGTTTGTAGTCCTCTCTCAATTACCATATATTTTGTCTTTTTGATGTTCATTTCCAGACCAAATACATCGCTACTACAATAAATGACGTTGAACAAGGTCTGTAGGTCCTCCAGCGTTTCTGCCAACAGTAAGCTATCATCCGCGTATCTGATGTTATTGATCAGGATTCCATTGATGTTAATACCCACATTGATGTCTTCCAAGGCATGTTTGAAAATGGACTCTGAGTATATATTAAACAACAACGGTGACAGAATGCACCCCTGTCTTACACCTCGCTGAATCTCAATGTCATCTGTTTTCTGCGAATCTACCATCACATTTGCTCTTTGATTCCAATATAAGTTTGTTATTAAATTAATATCCTCCAGATCCAGGTTCAGATTGGTCATTATTTCGATCAATTTATTATGCCGTACTTTGTCAAAGGCTTTTCTGTAGTCGATGAATCCTATATATACGTCCTTGTTGACATCTCGACATCGTTGTACCAACACGTTGACGCCAAATAGCGCTTCACGAGTCCCTAAGCCGTTTCTGAAGCCGAATTGGGTGTTTGTCAGTGCCATCTCACATTTCCTATATATTCTGCCGTGTATTACCTTCAAAAAGATCTTTAGTATATGACACATCAAACTTATTGTGCGATAGTCTTCACAAAGCTTTGGGTGATTTACTTTCGGCAAGGCAACGAACGTTGATCTCAACCACTCCGTGGGTATAATACCAGTTTTGTATATTACGTTGAATAGATCTACTAAAATGGTAATGTTGTCTTCATCGATGAGTTGTATTAGCTCTGTTGGAATTTCATCGGGTCCGACAGCTTTACCTTTTTTACTATTTTTAATTGCATGTGTGACCTCTGCCTTTGTTATCGGAGGGGCCGTCTGTTTATTATTGTTATCATTACCACGGGGGGGTGTTCTCTGATCTTGAAAGAGTTTTTCAATATAAGTTTTCCAGTGAGCAAGACGATCCTCCAAGGAGCTGAGTATTGTTCCATTCTCATCCCAAAGGTTGTTGATGGGCCTATTTTTGTAACTTCCACACATCTCTTTGATCTTCTTGTGCATATTTCTACTATCATACTTTCGATCCAATTCCTCTATTTCTGAACATTTTCCTGATATCCATTCTTCCTTGGCAACCTTTATCCTTTTTCTAATTTCCCTGTTTATTTCCTTGTAAGCTGTTTTATTTCCATTCTTTTGAAGTCTTCTTTTCTCCATAAGAGCCAATATTTCATTCGTCATCCACTCTTTCTTCTTTGCTTGACTGGTTGATCTCATCTGTAGTTGACTTGTTTTTATTGCGTCTTTAATGTGTGACCAAGTATCGTTTATGTTTTGCTCATGTATATCAATTGGTATTTTCTTAAGGTTATCATTAATTTCTTTGGTTAGTTTCTCTCTGTCAACTTCATCTTCAAGGGGTCTCAGGTCCCTTTGCTTTTGTCTCCTTGTTTTTTGGAGCTTCTTTAATCTTATATTGATTTTGGCGATTACCGGGTTATGATTGGAATTGACGTCGGCGCCAGGGTATGTTTTAACATTTCGAATGGAGTTCTTAAATCTTTCATTTATAAGTATGAAATCTATCTGATTTCTGACTATATCATGTTCGTTGTCTTTTGGGGAGACCCAAGTATAAAGTCGTCTTGGCGGCTGTTGAAAGAAAGTGTTCGCTACTATGAGATTATTCTCCTCACAGAACTGGATGAGTCGATCTCCTCTGTTGTTCCTTTGACCCAATCCAAAGCTTCCCACACAGTTTCCTTGTTTTCCCTTGCCTATTTTTGAGTTAAAATCGCCCATAATAACACAAACATCCTGTGTCTTAACAGATTTGAGTAACTGATTGATCTGTTCATAGAATTCTTCTACAAGCTGGTCTTCTTTGTCAGCAGTAGGGGCGTACACCTGTATTAAAGTTATGTCCATTTGCTTTCCGGCAAGTTGTAGCATTATAGCTCGGTCCGAGAGTGTTACTACATTTTTGACATTATGGGCTATATCCTTCTTTATTATAAATGCCACTCCATTTCTGTGATGTGGTTCATTATTACCGGAGTAATATACAACGCTGTCTTTTTGTGTTATTTTACCTGTGCCTGGCCACCTTGATTCGCTGACTCCTAGTATGTCTATGTTCATTCTGTCCATTTCCTGAATAACATTTCGGAGTTTTCCTGCCTCAAACATTGAGGTAACATTCCATGTTGCAATACTTCACTATCTGAACTATCGGACTGAAATTCAACATGTGCATCTCAATTCGAAAACTGTGTAAAATTTCAAGATTTGGTTCGAATTGATGCAACAGTTTTCGAGGAATTGATATCACACTTTGCCGAATTGACCACTGAAATCTCAATTCCTATCTGAACTATCGAACTGAAATTCAACAGGTGCATGTCAATCCGAAAACTATGTGCAGTTTCAAGATTTGGTTCGAATTGATCCAACAGTTTTCGAGGAATTGATATCACACTTTGCCGAATTGACCACTGAAATCTCAATTCCTATCTGAACTATCGAACTGAAATTCAACATGTGCATCTCATTTCGAAAACTATGTGCAGTTTCAAGATTTGGTTCGAATTGATCCAACAGTTTTCGAGGAATTGATATCACACTTTGCTGAATTGATCACTGAAATCTCAATTTCTATCTGAACTATCGAACTGAAATTCAACATGTGCATCTCATTTCGAAAATCATGTGCAGTTTCAAGATTTGTTTCGAATTGATCCAACAGTTTTCAAAGAATTGATATCACACTTTGGCGAATTGACCACTGAAATCTCAATTTCTATCTGAACTATCGAACTGAAATTCAACATGTGCACCTCATTTCGAAAACTATGTGCAGTTTCAAGATTTGGTGCGAATTCATCCAACAGTTTTCGAGGAATTGATATCACACTTTACCGAATAGACCACTGAAATCTCAATTCCTATCTGAACTATCGAACTGAAATTCAACAGGTGCATCTCAATCCGAAAACTATGTGTAGTTTCAAGATTTGGTTCGAATTGATCCAACAGTTTTCGAGTAATTGATATCACACTTTGCCGAATTGACCACCGAAATCTCAATTCCTATCTGAACTATCGAACTGAAATTCAACATGTGCATCTCAATTCGAAAACTATGTGCAGTTTCAAGATTTGGTTCGAAATGATCCAATAGTTCCTTAGGAATTGAAATGATATTTTGTCGAATCAACTACTGAAATCTCCATTCCTATCAGAACTATCGATCTGAAATTCAACATGTGCATCTCATTTCGAAAACTATGTGCAGTTTCAAGATTTGGTTCGAATTGATCCAACAGTTTTCAAGGAATTGATATCACACTTTGGCGAATTGACCACTGAAATCTCAATTCCTATCTGAACTATCGAACTGAAATTCAACATATGCATCTCAATTCGAAAACTATGTGCAGTTTCAAGACTTGGGGAGAATTGGTCCAACAGTTTTTGAGGAATTGATATCACACTTTGCCGAATAGTCTACTGAAATCTCAATTGCTATCTGAACTTTCGAACTGAAATTAAACATGTGCTTTTCATTTCGAAAACTATGTGCAGTTTCAAGATTTGGTTCGAATTCATCTAACAGTTTTCGAGGAATTGATATCACACTTTGCCGAATTGACCACTGAAATCTCAATTCCTATCTGAACTATCGGACTGAAATTCAACATGTGCATCTCAATTCGAAAACTGTGTAAAATTTCAATATTTGGTTCGAATTGATCCAACAGTTTTAGAGGAATTGATATCACACTTTGCCGAATTGACCACTGAAATCTCAATTCCTATCTGAACTATCGAACTGAAATTCAACAGGTGCATGTCAATCCGAAAACTATGTGCAGTTTCAAGATTTGATTCGTATTGATCCAACAGTTTTCTAAGAATTGATATCACACTTTGCCGAATTGACCACTGAAATCTCAATTCCTATCTGAACTATCGAACTGAAATTCAACATATGCATCTCAATTCGAAAACTATGTGCAGTTTCAAGACTTGGGGAGAATTGGTCCAACAGTTTTTGTGGAATTGATATCACACTTTGCCGAATAGTCTACTGAAATCTCAATTGCTATGTGAACTTTCGAACTGAAATTAAACATGTGCTTCTCATTTCGAAAACTATGTGCAGTTTCAAGATTTGGTTCGAATTCATCCAACAGTTTTCGAGGAATTGACCACTGAAATCTCAATTCCTATCTGAACTATCGGACTGAAATTCAACATGTGCATCTCAATTCGAAAACTGTGTAAAATTTCAATATTTGGTTCGAATTGATCCAACAGTTTTCGAGGAATTGATATCACACTTTGCCGAATTGACCACTGAAATCTCAATTCCTATCTGAACTATCGAACTGAAATTCAACATATGCATCTCAATTCGAAAACTATGTGCAGTTTCAAGACTTGGGGAGAATTGGTCCAACAGTTTTTGAGGAATTGATATCACACTTTGCCGAATAGACCACTGAAATCTCAATTGCTATCTGAACTATCGAACTGAAATTAAACATGTGCATCTCATTTCGAAAATTATGTGCAGTTTCAAGATTTGGTTCGAATTGATCCAACAGTTTTCGAGGAATTGATATCACACTTTGCCGAATAGACCACTGAAATCTCAATTCCTATCTGAACTATCGAACTGAAATTCAACAGGTGCATGTCAATCCGAAAACTATGTGCAGTTTCAAGATTTGATTCGAATTGATCCAACAGTTTTCAAGGAATTGATATCACACTTTGGCGAATTGACCACTGAAATCTCAATTTCTATCTGAACTATCGAACTGAAATTCAACATGTGCATCTCAATTCGAAAACTATGTGCAGTTTCAAGATTTGGTTCGAATTGATCCGACAGTTTTTTAGGAATTGATATCACACTTTGCCGAATTGACCACTGAAATCTCAATTCCTATCTGAACTATCGGACTGAAATTCAACATGTGCATCTCAATTCGAAAACTGTGTAAAATTTCAAGATTTGGTTCGAATTGATGCAACAGTTTTCGAGGAATTGATATCACACTTTGCCGAATTGACCACTGAAATCTCAATTCCTATCTGAACTATCGAACTGAAATTCAACAGGTGCATGTCAATCCGAAAACTATGTGCAGTTTCAAGATTTGGTTCGAATTGATCTAACAGTTTTCGAGGAATTGATATCACACTTTGCCAAATTGACCACTGAAATCTCAATTCCTATCTGAACTATCGAACTGAAATTCAACATGTGCATCTCATTTCGAAAACTATGTGCAGTTTCAAGATTTGGTTCGAATTGATCCAACAGTTTTCGAGGAATTGATATCACACTTTGCTGAATTGATCACTGAAATCTCAATTTCTATCTGAACTATCGAACTGAAATTCAACATGTGCATCTCATTTCGGAAATCATGTGCAGTTTCAAGATTTGATTCGAATTGATCCAACAGTTTTCAAAGAATTGATATCACACTTTGGCGAATTGACCACTGAAATCTCAATTTCTATCTGAACTATCGAACTGAAATTCAACATGTGCATCTCATTTCGAAAACTATGTGCAGTTTCAAGATTTGGTTCGAATTCATCCAACAGTTTTCGAGGAATTGATATCACACTTTACCGAATAGACCACTGAAATCTCAATTCCTATCTGAACTATCGAACTGAAATTCAACAGGTGCATCTCAATCCGAAAACTATGTGTAGTTTCAAGATTTGGTTCGAATTGATCCAACAGTTTTCGAGTAATTGATATCACACTTTGCCGAATTGACCACCGAAATCTCAATTCCTATCTGAACTATCGAACTGAAATTCAACATGTGCATCTCAATTCGAAAACTATGTGCAGTTTCAAGATTTGGTTCGAAATGATCCAATAGTTCCTTAGGAATTGAAATGATATTTTGTCGAATCAACTACTGAAATCTCCATTCCTATCAGAACTATCGATCTGAAATTCAACATGTGCATCTCATTTCGAAAACTATGTGCAGTTTCAAGATTTGGTTCGAATTGATCCAACAGTTTTCGAGGAATTGATATCACACTTTGCCGAATAGACCACTGAAATCTCAATTCCTATCTAAACTATCGAACTGAAATTCAACATGTGCATCTCAATTCGAAAACTGTGTAAAATTTCAAGATTTGGTTCGAATTGATCCAACAGTTTTCGAGGAATTGATATCACACTTTGCCGAATTGACAACTGAAATCTCAATTCCTATCTGAACTATCGGACTGAAATTCAACATGTGCATCTCAATTCGAAAACTGTGTAAAATTTCAATATTTGGTTCGAATTGATCCAACAGTTTTCGAGGAATTGATATCACACTTTGCCGAATTGACCACTGAAATCTCAATTGCTATCTGAACTATCGAACTGAAATTAAACATGTGCATCTCATTTCGACAATTTTGTGCAGTTTCAAGATTTGGTTCGAATTGATTCAACAGTTTTCGAGGAATTGATATCACACTTTGCCGAATAGACCACTGAAATCTCAATTCCTATCTGAACTATCGAACTGAAATTCAACAGGTGCATGTCAATCCGAAAACTATGTGCAGTTTCAAGATTTGATTCGAATTGATCCAACAGTTTTCAAGGAATTGATATCACACTTTGGCGAATTGACCACTGAAATCTCAATTTCTATCTGAACTATCGAACTGAAATTCAACATGTGCATCTCAATTCGAAAACTATGTGCAGTTTCAAGATTTGGTTCGAATTGATCCGACAGTTTTTTAGGAATTGATATCACACTTTGCCGAATTGACCACTGAAATCTCAATTCCTATCTGAACTATCGGACTGAAATTCAACATGTGCATCTCAATTCGAAAACTGTGTAAAATTTCAAGATTTGGTTCCAATTGATCCAACAGTTTTCGAGGAATTGATATCACACTTTGCCGAATTGACCACTGAAATCTCAATTCCTATCTGAACTATCGAACTGAAATTCAACAGGTGCATGTCAATCCGAAAACTATGTGCAGTTTCAAGATTTGGTTCGAATTGATCCAACAGTTTTCGAGGAATTGATATCACACTTTGCCGAATTGACCACTGAAATCTCAATTCCTATCTGAACTATCGAACTGAAATTCAACATGTGCATCTCATTTCGAAAACTATGTGCAGTTTCAAGAGTTGGTTCGAATTGATCCAACAGTTTTCGAGGAATTGATATCACACTTTGCTGAATTGATCACTGAAATCTCAATTTCTATCTGAACTATCGAACTGAAATTCAACATGTGCATCTCATTTCGAAAATCATGTGCAGTTTCAAGATTTGATTCGAATTGATCCAACAGTTTTCAAGGAATTGATATCACACTTTGGCGAATTGACCACTGAAGTCTCAATTTCTATCTGAACTATCGAACTGAAATTCAACATGTGCATCTCATTTCGAAAACTATGTGCAGTTTCAAGATTTGGTTCGAATTGATCCAACAGTTTTCGAGGAATTGATATCACACTTTGCTGAATTGATCACTGAAATCTCAATTTCTATCTGAACTATCGAACTGAAATTCAACATGTGCATCTCATTTCGAAAATCATGTGCAGTTTCAAGATTTGATTCGAATTGATCCAACAGTTTTCAAGGAATTGATATCACACTTTGGCGAATTGACCACTGAAATCTCAATTTCTATCTGAACTATCGAACTGAAATTCAACATGTGCATCTCAATTCGAAAACTATGTGCAGTTTCAAGATTTGGGGAGAATTGGTTCAACAATTGTTAATGAATTGATATCACACTTTGCCGAATAGTCCACTGAAATCTCAATTGCTATCTGAACTTTCGAACTGAAATTAAACATGTGCTTCTCATTTCGAAAATTATGTGCAGTTTCAAGATTTGGTTCGAATTGATCCAACAGTTTTCGAGGAATTGATATCACACTTTGCCGAATTGACCACTGAAATCTCAATTCCTATCTGAACTATCGGACTGAAATTCAACATGTGCATCTCAATTCGAAAACTGTGTAAAATTTCAAGATTTGGTTCGAATTGATCCAACAGTTTTCGAGGAATTGATATCACACTTTGCCGAATTGACCACTGAAATCTCAATTCCTATCTGAACTATCGAACTGAAATTCAACAGGTGCATGTCAATCCGAAAACTATGTGCAGTTTCAAGATTTGGTTCGAATTGATCCAACAGTTTTCGAGGAATTGATATCACACTTTGCCGAATTGACCACTGAAATCTCAATTCCTATCTGAACTATCGAACTGAAATTCAACATGTGCATCTCATTTCGAAAATCATGTGCAGTTTCAAGATTTGATTCGAATTGATCCAACAGTTTTCAAGGAATTGATATCACACTTTGGCGAATGGACCACTGAAGTCTCAATTTCTATCTGAACTATCGAACTGAAATTCAACATGTGCATCTCATTTCGAAAACTATGTGCAGTTTCAAGATTTGGTTCGAATTGATCCAACAGTTTTCGAGGAATTGATATCACACTTTGCTGAATTGATCACTGAAATCTCAATTTCTATCTGAACTATCGAACTGAAATTCAACATGTGCATCTCATTTCGAAAATCATGTGCAGTTTCAAGATTTGATTCGAATTGATCCAACAGTTTTCAAGGAATTGATATCACACTTTGGCGAATTGACCACTGAAATCTCAATTTCTATCTGAACTATCGAACTGAAATTCAACATGTGCATCTCAATTCGAAAACTATGTGCAGTTTCAAGATTTGGGGAGAATTGGTTCAACAATTGTTAATGAATTGATATCACACTTTGCCGAATAGTCCACTGAAATCTCAATTGCTATCTGAACTTTCGAACTGAAATTAAACATGTGCTTCTCATTTCGAAAATTATGTGCAGTTTCAAGATTTGGTTCGAATTCATCCAACAGTTTTCGAGGAATTGATATCACACTTTGCCGAATTGACCACTGAAATCTCAATTCCTATCTGAACTATCGAACTGAAATTCAACAAGTGCATCTCAATTCGAAAACTGTGTAAAATTTCAAGATTTGGTTCGAATTGATCCAACAGTTTTCGAGGAATTGATATCACACTTTGCCGAATTGACCACTGAAATCTCAATTCCTATCTGAACTATCGGACTGAAATTCAACATGTGCATCTCAATTCGAAAACTGTGTAAAATTTCAATATTTGGTTCGAATTGATCCAACAGTTTTCGAGGAATTGATATCACACTTTGCCGAATTGACCAATGAAATCTCAATTCCTATCTGAACTATCAAACTGAAATTCAACATATGCATCTCAATTCGAAAACTATGTGCAGTTTCAAGACTTGAGGAGAATTGGTCCAACAGTTTTTGAGGAATTGATATCACACTTTGCCGAATAGTCCACTGAAATCTCAATTGCTATCTCAACTTTCGAACTGAAATTAAACATGTGCTTCTCATTTCGAAAACTATGTGCAGTTTCAAGATTTGGTTCGAATTCATCCAACAGTTTTTGAGGAATTGATATCACACTTTGCCGAATTGACCACTGAAATCTCAATTCCTATCTGAACTATCGGACTGAAATTCAACAGGTGCATCTCAATCCGAAAACTATGTGCAGTTTCAAGATTTGGTTCGAATTGATCCAATAGTTCCTTAGGAATTGAAATGATATTTTGTCGAATCAACTACTGAAATCTCCATTCCTATCAGAACTATCGATCTGAAATTCAACATGTGCATCTCATTTCGAAAACTATGTGCAGTTTCAAGATTTGGTTCGAATTGATCCAACAGTTTTCGAGGAATTGATATCACACTTTGCCGAATTGACCACTGAAATCTCAATTCCTATCTGAACTATCGGACTGAAATTCAACATGTGCATCTCAATTCGAAAACTGTGTAAAATTTCAATATTTGGTTCGAATTGATCCAACAGTTTTCGAGGAATTGATATCACACTTTGCCGAATTGACCACTGAAATCTCAATTGCTATCTGAACTATCGAACTGAAATTAAACATGTGCATCTCATTTCGAAAATTATGTGCAGTTTCAAGATTTGGTTCGAATTGATTCAACAGTTTTCGAGGAATTGATATCACACTTTGCCGAATAGACCACTGAAATCTCAATTCCTATCTGAACTATCAAACTGAAATTCAACAGGTGCATGTCAATCCGAAAACTATGTGCAGTTTCAAGATTTGATTCGAATTGATCCAACAGTTTTCAAGGAATTGATATCACACTTTGGCGAATTGACCACTGAAATCTCAATTTCTATCTGAACTATCGAACTGAAATTCAACATGTGCATCTCAATTCGAAAACTATGTGCAGTTTCAAGATTTGGTTCGAATTGATCCGACAGTTTTTTAGGAATTGATATCACACTTTGCCGAATTGACCACTGAAATCTCAATTCCTATCTGAACTATCGGACTGAAATTCAACATGTGCATCTCAATTCGAAAACTGTGTAAAATTTCAAGATTTGGTTCAATTGATCCAACAGTTTTCGAGGAATTGATATCACACTTTGCCGAATTGACCACTGAAATCTCAATTCCTATCTGAACTATCGAACTGAAATTCAACAGGTGCATGTCAATCCGAAAACTATGTGCAGTTTCAAGATTTGGTTCGAATTGATCCAACAGTTTTCGAGGAATTGATATCACACTTTGCCGAATTGACCACTGAAATCTCAATTCCTATCTGAACTATCGAACTGAAATTCAACATGTGCATCTCATTTCGAAAACTATGTGCAGTTTCAAGAGTTGGTTCGAATTGATCCAACAGTTTTCGAGGAATTGATATCACACTTTGCTGAATTGATCACTGAAATCTCAATTTCTATCTGAACTATCGAACTGAAATTCAACATGTGCATCTCATTTCGAAAATCATGTGCAGTTTCAAGATTTGATTCGAATTGATCCAACAGTTTTCAAGGAATTGATATCACACTTTGGCGAATTGACCACTGAAGTCTCAATTTCTATCTGAACTATCGAACTGAAATTCAACATGTGCATCTCATTTCGAAAACTATGTGCAGTTTCAAGATTTGGTTCGAATTGATCCAACAGTTTTCGAGGAATTGATATCACACTTTGCTGAATTGATCACTGAAATCTCAATTTCTATCTGAACTATCGAACAGAAATTCAGCATGTGCATCTCATTTCGAAAATCATGTGCAGTTTCAAGATTTGATTCGAATTGATCCAACAGTTTTCAAGGAATTGATATCACACTTTGGCGAATTGACCACTGAAATCTCAATTTCTATCTGAACTATCGAACTGAAATTCAACATGTGCATCTCAATTCGAAAACTATGTGCAGTTTCAAGATTTGGGGAGAATTGGTTCAACAATTGTTAATGAATTGATATCACACTTTGCCGAATAGTCCACTGAAATCTCAATTGCTATCTGAACTTTCGAACTGAAATTAAACATGTGCTTCTCATTTCGAAAATTATGTGCAGTTTCAAGATTTGGTTCGAATTCATCCAACAGTTTTCGAGGAATTGATATCACACTTTGCCGAATTGACCACTGAAATCTCAATTCCTATCTTAACTATCGAACTGAAATTCAACAAGTGCATCTCAATTCGAAAACTGTGTAAAATTTCAAGATTTGGTTCGAATTGATCCAACAGTTTTCGAGGAATTGATATCACACTTTGCCGAATTGACCACTGAAATCTCAATTCCTATCTGAACTATCGGACTGAAATTCAACATGTGCATCTCAATTCGAAAACTGTGTAAAATTTCAATATTTGGTTCGAATTGATCCAACAGTTTTCGAGGAATTGATATCACACTTTGCCGAATTGACCAATGAAATCTCAATTCCTATCTGAACTATCAAACTGAAATTCAACATATGCATCTCAATTCGAAAACTATGTGCAGTTTCAAGACTTGAGGAGAATTGGTCCAACAGTTTTTGAGGAATTGATATCACACTTTGCCGAATAGTCCACTGAAATCTCAATTGCTATCTGAACTTTCGAACTGAAATTAAACATGTGCTTCTCATTTCGAAAACTATGTGCAGTTTCAAGATTTGGTTCGAATTCATCCAACAGTTTTCGAGGAATTGATATCACACTTTGCCGAATTGACCACTGAAATCTCAATTCCTATCTGAACTATCGGACTGAAATTCAACATGTGCATCTCATTTCGAAAACTGTGTAAAATTTCAATATTTGGTTCGAATTGATCCAACAGTTTTCGAGGAATTGATATCACACTTTGCTGAATTGATCACTGAAATCTCAATTTCTATCTGAACTATCGAACTGAAATTCAACATGTGCATCTCATTTCGAAAATCATGTGCAGTTTCAAGATTTGGTTCGAATTCATCCAACAGTTTTCGAGGAATTGAAATGATATTTTGTCGAATCAACTACTGAAATCTCCATTCCTATCAGAACTATCGATCTGAAAGTCAACATGTGCATCTCATTTCGAAAACTATGTGCAGTTTCAAGATTTGGTTCGAATTGATCCAACAGTTTTTGAGGAATTGATATCACCCTTAACCGAATAGACCACTGAAATCTCAATTCCTATCTGAACTATCGAACTGAAATTCAACAGGTGCATCTCAATCCGAAAACTATGTGCAGTTTCAAGATTTGGTTCGAATTGATCCAACAGTTTTCGAGGAATTGATATCACACTTTGCCGAATTGACCACCGAAATCTCAATTCCTATCTGAACTATCGAACTGAAATTCAACATGTGCATCTCAATTCGAAAACTATGTGCAGTTTCAAGATTTGGTTCGAATTGATCCAATAGTTCCTTAGGAATTGAAATGATATTTTGTCGAATCCACTACTGAAATCTCCATTCCTATCAGAACTATCGATCTGAAATTCAACATGTGCATCTCAATTCGAAAACTATGTGCAGTTTCAAGACTTGGGGAGAATTGGTCCAACAGTTTTTGAGGAATTGATATCACCCTTTACCGAATAGACCACTGAAATCTCAATTCCTATCTGAACTATCGAACTGAAATTCAACAGGTGCATCTCAATCCGAAAACTATGTGCAGTTTCAAGATTTGGTTCGAATTGATCCAATAGTTCCTTAGGAATTGAAATGATATTTTGTCGAATCAACTACTGAAATCTCCATTCCTATCAGAACTATCGATCTGAAATTCAACATGTGCATCTCATTTCGAAAACTATGTGCAGTTTCAAGATTTGGTTCGAATTGATCCAACAGTTTTCGAGGAATTGATATCACACTTTGCCGAATAGACCACTGAAATCTAAATTCCTATCTGAACTATCGAACTGAAATTCAACAGGTGCATCTCAATTCGAAAACTGTGTAAAATTTCAAGATTTGATTCGAATTGATCCAACAGTTTTCGAGGAATTGATATCACACTTTGCCGAATTGACCACTGAAATCTCAATTCCTATCTGAACTATCGAACTGAAATTCAACATGTGCATCTCAATTCGAAAACTGTGTAAAATTTCAAGATTTGGTTCGAATTGATCCAACAGTTTTCGAGGAATTGATATCACACTTTGCCGAATTGACCACTGAAATCTCAATTCCTATCTGAACTATCGGACTGAAATTCAACATGTGCATCTCAATTCGAAAACTGTGTAAAATTTCAATATTTGGTTCGAATTGATCCAACAGTTTTCGAGGAATTGATATCACACTTTGCCGAATTGACCACTGAAATCTCAATTCCTATCTGAACTATCGAACTGAAATTCAACATATGCATCTCAATTCGAAAACTATGTGCAGTTTCAAGACTTGGGGAGAGTTGGTCCAACAGTTTTTGAGGAATTGATATCACACTTTGCCGAATAGTCTACTGAAATCTCAATTGCTATCTGAACTTTCGAACTGAAATTGAACATGTGCTTCTCATTTCGAAAACTATGTGCAGTTTCAAGATTTGGTTCGAATTCATCCAACAGTTTTCGAAGAATTGATATCACACTTTGCCGAATTGACCACTGAAATCTCAATTCCTATCTGAACTATCGAACTGAAATTCAACATGTGCATCTCAATTCGAAAACTGTGTAAAATTTCAATATTTGGTTCGAATTGATCCAACAGTTTTCGAGGAATTGATATCACACTTTGCCGAATTGACCACTGAAATCTCAATTCCTATCTGAACTATCGAACTGAAATTCAACATATGCATCTCAATTCGAAAACTATGTGCAGTTTCAAGACTTGAGGAGAATTGGTCCAACAGTTTTTGAGGAATTGATATCACACTTTGCCGAATAGACCACTGAAATCTCAATTGCTATCTGAACTATCGAACTGAAATTCAACATATGCATCTCAATTCGAAAACTATGTGCAGTTTCAAGACTTGAGGAGAATTGATACAACAGTTTTTAGGAATTGATATCACACTTTGGCGAATTGACCACTGAAATCTCAATTTCTATCTGAACTATCGAACTGAAATTCAACCTGTGCATCTCAATTCGAAAACTATGTGCAGTTTCAAGATTTGGGGAGAATTGGTCCAACAGTTTTCGAGGAATTGACATCACACATTGCTGAATTGACCACTGAATGCACCTGTTGAATTTCAGTTCGATAGTTCAGATAGCAATTGAGATTTCAGTGGTCTATTCGGCAAAGTGTGATATCAATTCCTCAAAAACTGTTGGACCAATTCTCCTCAAGTCTTGAAACTGCACATAGTTTTCGAATTGAGATGCATATGTTGAATTTCAGTTCGATAGTTCAGATAGGAATTGAGATTTCAGTGGTCAATTCGGCAAAGTGTGATATCAATTCCTCGAAAACTGTTGGATCAATTCGAACCAAATATTGAAATTTTACACAGTTTTCGAATTGAGATGCACATGTTGAATTTCAGTCTGATAGTTCAGATAGGAATTGAGATTTCAGTGGTCAATTCGTCAAAGTGTGATATCAATTCCTCGAAAACTGTTGAATGAATTCGAACCAAATCTTGAAACTGCACATAGTTTTCGAAATGAGAAGCACATGTTTAATTTCAGTTCGAAAGTTCAGATAGCAATTGAGATTTCAGTAGACTATTCGGCAAAGTGTGATATCAATTCCTCAAAAACTGTTGGACCAATTCTCCCCATGTCTTGAAACTGCACATAGTTTTCGAATTGAGATGCATATGTTGAATTTCAGTTCGATAGTTCAGATAGGAATTGAGATTTCAGTGGTCAATTCAGCAATGTGTGATGTCAATTCCTCGAAAACTGTTGGACCAATTCTCCCCAAATCTTGAAACTGCACATAGTTTTCGAATTGAGATGCACAGGTTGAATTTCAGTTCGATAGTTCAGATAGAAATTGAGATTTCAGTGGTCTATTCGGCAAAGTGTGATATCAATTCCTCGAAAACTGTTGGATCAATTCGAACCAAATCTTGAAACTGCACATAATTTTCAAAATGAGATGCACATGTTTAATTTCAGTTCGATAGTTCAGATAGCAATTGAGATTTCAGTGGTCTATTCGGCAAAGTGTGATATCAATTCCTCAAAAACTGTTGGACCAATTCTCCCCAAGTCTTGAAACTGCACATAGTTTTCGAATTGAGATGCATATGTTGAATTTCAGTTCGATAGTTCAGATAGGAATTGAGATTTCAGTGGTCAATTCAGCAATGTGTGATGTCAATTCCTCGAAAACTGTTGGACCAATTCTCCCCAAATCTTGAAACTGCACATAGTTTTCGAATTGAGATGCACAGGTTGAATTTCAGTTCGATAGTTCAGATAGAAATTGAGATTTCAGTGGTCAATTCGCCAAAGTGTGATATCAATTCCTAAAAACTGTTGTATCAATTCTCCTCAAGTCTTGAAACTGCACATAGTTTTCGGATTGACATGCACCTGTTGAATTTCAGTTCGATAGTTCAGATAGGAATTGAGATTTCAGTGGTCTATTCGGCAAAGTGTGATATCAATTCCTCGAAAACTGTTGGATCAATTCGAACCAAATCTTGAAACTGCACATAATTTTCGAAATGAGATGCACATGTTTAATTTCAGTTCGATAGTTCAGATAGCAATTGAGATTTCAGTGGTCTATTCGGCAAAGTGTGATATCAATTCCTCAAAAACTGTTGGACCAATTCTCCCCAAGTCTTGAAACTGCACATAGTTTTCGAATTGAGATGCATATGTTGAATTTCAGTTCGATAGTTCAGATAGGAATTGAGATTTCAGTGGTCAATTCGGCAAAGTGTGATATCAATTCCTCGAAAACTGTTGGATCAATTCGAACCAAATATTGAAATTTTACACAGTTTTCGAATTGAGATGCACATGTTGAATTTCAGTCCGATAGTTCAGATAGGAATTGAGATTTCAGTGGTCAATTCGGCAAAGTGTGATATCAATTCCTCGAAAACTGTTGGATGAATTCGAACCAAATCTTGAAACTGCACATAGTTTTCGAAATGAGAAGCACATGTTTAATTTCAGTTCGAAAGTTCAGATAGCAATTGAGATTTCAGTAGACTATTCGGCAAAGTGTGATATCAATTCCACAAAAACTGTTGGACCAATTCTTCCCAAGTCTTGAAACTGCACATAGTTTTCGAATTGAGATGCATATGTTGAATTTCAGTTCGATAGTTCAGATAGGAATTGAGATTTCAGTGGTCAATTCGGCAAAGTGTGATATCAATTCCTTGAAAACTGTTGGATCAATTCGAATCAAATCTTGAAACTGCACATAGTTTTCGGATTGACATGCACCTGTTGAATTTCAGTTCGATAGTTCAGATAGGAATTGAGATTTCAGTGGTCAATTCGGCAAAGTGTGATATCAATTCCTCTAAAACTGTTGGATCAATTCGAACCAAATATTGAAATTTTACACAGTTTTCGAATTGAGATGCACATGTTGAATTTCAGTCCGATAGTTCAGATAGGAATTGAGATTTCAGTGGTCAATTCGGCAAAGTGTGATATCAATTCCTCGAAAACTGTTGGATGAATTCGAACCAAATCTTGAAACTGCACATAGTTTTCGAAATGAGAAGCACATGTTTAATTTCAGTTCGAAAGTTCAGATAGCAATTGAGATTTCAGTAGACTATTCGGCAAAGTGTGATATCAATTCCTCAAAAACTGTTGGACCAATTCTCCCCAAGTCTTGAAACTGCACATAGTTTTCGAATTGAGATGCATATGTTGAATTTCAGTTCGATAGTTCAGATAGGAATTGAGATTTCAGTGGTCAATTCGGCAAAGTGTGATATCAATTCCTTGAAAACTGTTGGATCAATTCGAACCAAATCTTGAAACTGCACATAGTTTTCGGATTGAGATGCACCTGTTGAATTTCAGTTCGATAGTTCAGATAGCAATTGAGATTTCAGTGGTCTATTCGGCAAAGTGTGATATCAATTCCTCAAAAACTGTTGGACCAATTCTCCTCAAGTCTTGAAACTGCACATAGTTTTCGAATTGAGATGCATATGTTGAATTTCAGTTCGATAGTTCAGATAGGAATTGAGATTTCAGTGGTCAATTCGGCAAAGTGTTATATCAATTCCTCGAAAACTGTTGGATCAATTCGAACCAAATATTGAAATTTTACACAGTTTTCGAATTGAGATGCACATGTTGAATTTCAGTTTGATAGTTCAGATAGGAATTGAGATTTCAGTGGTCAATTCGTCAAAGTGTGATATCAATTCCTCGAAAACTGTTGGATGAATTCGAACCAAATCTTGAAACTGCACATAGTTTTCGAAATGAGAAGCACATGTTTAATTTCAGTTCGAAAGTTCAGATAGCAATTGAGATTTCAGTAGACTATTCGGCAAAGTGTGATATCAATTCCTCAAAAACTGTTGGACCAATTCTCCCCAAGTCTTGAAACTGCACATAGTTTTCGAATTGAGATGCATATGTTGAATTTCAGTCCGATAGTTCAGATAGGAATTGAGATTTCAGTGGTCAATTCGGCAAAGTGTGATATCAATTCCTCGAAAACTGTTGGATGAATTCGAACCAAATCTTGAAACTGCACATAGTTTTCGAAATGAGAAGCACATGTTTAATTTCAGTTCGAAAGTTCAGATTGCAATTGAGATTTCAGTAGACTATTCGGCAAAGTGTGATATCAATTCCTCAAAAACTGTTGGACCAATTCTCCCCAAGTCTTGAAACTGCACATAGTTTTCGAATTGAGATGCATATGTTGAATTTCAGTTCGATAGTTCAGATAGGAATTGAGATTTCAGTGGTCAATTCGGCAAAGTGTGATATCAATTCCTTGAAAACTGTTGGATCAATTCGAACCAAATCTTGAAACTGCACATAGTTTTCGGATTGAGATGCACCTGTTGAATTTCAGTTCGATAGTTCAGATAGCAATTGAGATTTCAGTGGTCTATTCGGCAAAGTGTGATATCAATTCCTCAAAAACTGTTGGACCAATTCTCCCCAAATCTTGAAACTGCACATAGTTTTCGAATTGAGATGCACACGTTGAATTTCAGTTCGATAGTTCAGATAGAAATTGAGATTTCAGTGGTCTATTCGGCAAAGTGTGATATCAATTCCTCGAAAACTGTTGGATCAATTCGAACCAAATCTTGAAACTGCACATAATTTTCGAAATGAGATGCACATGTTTAATTTCAGTTCGATAGTTCAGATAGCAATTGAGATTTCAGTGGTCTATTCGGCAAAGTGTGATATCAATTCCTCAAAAACTGTTGGACCAATTCTCCCCAAGTCTTGAAACTGCACATAGTTTTCGAATTGAGATGCATATGTTGAATTTCAGTTCGATAGTTCAGATAGGAATTGAGATTTCAGTAGACTATTCGGCAAAGTGTGATATCAATTCCTCAAAAACTGTTGGACCAATTCTCCCCAAGTCTTGAAACTGCACATAGTTTTCGAATTGAGATGCATATGTTGAATTTCAGTTCGATAGTTCAGATAGAAATTGAGATTTCAGTGGTCAATTCGGCAAAGTGTGATATCAATTCCTCGAAAACTGTTGGATGAATTCGAACCAAATCTTGAAACTGCACATAGTTTTCGAAATGAGAAGCACATGTTTAATTTCAGTTCGAAAGTTCAGATTGCAATTGAGATTTCAGTAGACTATTCGGCAAAGTGTGATATCAATTCCTCAAAAACTGTTGGACCAATTCTCCCCAAGTCTTGAAACTGCACATAGTTTTCGAATTGAGATGCATATGTTGAATTTCAGTTCGATAGTTCAGATAGGAATTGAGATTTCAGTGGTCAATTCGGCAAAGTGTGATATCAATTCCTTGAAAACTGTTGGATCAATTCGAACCAAATCTTGAAACTGCACATAGTTTTCGGATTGAGATGCACCTGTTGAATTTCAGTTCGATAGTTCAGATAGCAATTGAGATTTCAGTGGTCTATTCGGCAAAGTGTGATATCAATTCCTCAAAAACTGTTGGACCAATTCTCCTCAAGTCTTGAAACTGCACATAGTTTTCGAATTGAGATGCATATGTTGAATTTCAGTTCGATAGTTCAGATAGGAATTGAGATTTCAGTGGTCAATTCGGCAGAGTGTGATATCAATTCCTCGAAAACTGTTGGATCAATTCGAACCAAATATTGAAA
Organism: Coccinella septempunctata; assembly: GCF_907165205.1. Taxonomy (NCBI): domain Eukaryota; kingdom Metazoa; phylum Arthropoda; class Insecta; order Coleoptera; family Coccinellidae; genus Coccinella; species Coccinella septempunctata. Next base: position 21,307,019 of record NC_058195.1, read on the forward strand.
TTTTACACAGTTTTCGAATGTTGAATTTCAGTCTGTTAGTTCAGATAGGAATTGAGATTTCAGTGGTCAATTCGTCAAAGTGTGATATCAATTCCTCGAAAACTGTTGGATGAATTCGAACCAAATCTTGAAACTGCACATAGTTTTCGAAATGAGAAGCACATGTTTAATTTCAGTTCGAAAGTTCAGATAGCAATTGAGATTTCAGTAGACTATTCGGCAAAGTGTGATATCAATTCCTCAAAAACTGTTGGACCAATTCTCCCCAAGTCTTGAAACTGCACATAGTTTTCGAATTGAGATGCATATGTTGAATTTCAGTTCGATAGTTCAGATAGGAATTGAGATTTCAGTGGTCAATTCAGCAATGTGTGATGTCAATTCCTCGAAAACTGTTGGATCAATTCGAACCAAATATTGAAATTTTACACAGTTTTCGAATTGAGATGCACATGTTGAATTTCAGTCTGATAGTTCAGATAGGAATGGAGATTTCAGTGGTCAATTCGTCAAAGTGTGATATCAATTAATCGAAAACTGTTGGATGAATTCGAACCAAATCTTGAAACTGCACATAGTTTTCGAAATGAGAAGCACATGTTTAATTTCAGTTCGAAAGTTCAGATAGCAATTGAGATTTCAGTAGACTATTCGGCAAAGTGTGATATCAATTCCTCAAAAACTGTTGGACCAATTCTCCCCAAGTCTTGAAACTGCACATAGTTTTCGAATTGAGATGCATATGTTGAATTTCAGTTCGATAGTTCAGATAGGAATTGAGATTTCAGTGGTCAATTCAGCAATGTGTGATGTCAATTCCTCGAAAACTGTTGGACCAATTCTCCCCAAATCTTGAAACTGCACATAGTTTTCGAATTGAGATGCACAGGTTGAATTTCAGTTCGATAGTTCAGATAGAAATTGAGATTTCAGTGGTCTATTCGGCAAAGTGTGATATCAATTCCTCGAAAACTGTTGGATCAATTCGAACCAAATCTTGAAACTGCACATAATTTTCGAAATGAGATGCACATGTTTAATTTCAGTTCGAAAGTTCAGATAGCAATTGAGATTTCAGTAGACTATTCGGCAAAGTGTGATATCAATTCCTCAAAAAAACCAATTCTCCCCAAGTCTTGAAACTGCACATAGTTTTCGAATTGAGATGCATATGTTGAATTTCAGTTCGATAGTTCAGATAGGAATTGAGATTTCAGTGGTCAATTCGGCAAAGTGTGATATCAATTCCTCGAAAACTGTTGGATCAATTCGAACCAAATATTGAAATTTTACACAGTTTTCGAATTGAGATGCACATGTTGAATTTCAGTCCGATAGTTCAGATAGGAATTCAGATTTCAGTGGTCAATTCGGCAAAGTGTGATATCAATTCCTCGAAAACTGTTGGATCAATTCGAACCAAATCTTGAAATTTTACACAGTTTTCGAATTGAGATGCACATGTTGAATTTCAGTTCGATAGTTCAGATAGGAATTGAGATTTCAGTGGTCAATTCGGCAAAGTGTGATATCAATTCCTCGAAAACTGTTGGATCAATTCGAATCAAATCTTGAAATTTTACACAGTTTTCGAATTGAGATGCACCTGTTGAATTTCAGTTCGATAGTTCAGATAGGAATTTAGATTTCAGTGGTCTATTCGGCAAAGTGTGATATCAATTCCTCGAAAACTGTTGGATCAATTCGAACCAAATCTTGAAACTGCACATAGTTTTCGAAATGAGATGCACATGTTGAATGTCAGATCGATAGTTCTGATAGGAATGGAGATTTCAGTAGTTGATTCGACAAAATATCATTTCAATTCCTAAGGAACTATTGGATCAATTCGAACCAAATCTTGAAACTGCACATAGTTTTCGGATTGAGATGCACCTGTTGAATTTCAGTTCGATACTTCAGATAGGAATTGAGATTTCAGTGGTCTATTCGGCAAAGTGTGATATCAATTCCTCAAAAACTGTTGTATCAATTCGAACCAAATCTTGAAACTGCACATAGTTTTCGAAATGAGATGCACATGTTGAATTTCAGTTCGATAGTTCAGATAGGAATTGAGATTTCAGTGGTCAATTCGGCAAAGTGTGATATCAATTCCTCGAAAACTGTTGGATCAATTCGAACCAAATCTTGAAACTGCACATAGTTTTCGGATTGAGATGCACCTGTTGAATTTCAGTTCGATAGTTCAGATAGGAATTGAGATTTCAGTGGTCTATTCGGTTAAGGGTGATATCAATTCCTCAAAAACTGTTGGATCAATTCGAACCAAATCTTGAAACTGCACATAGTTTTCGAAATGAGATGCACATGTTGACTTTCAGATCGATAGTTCTGATAGGAATGGAGATTTCAGTAGTTGATTCGACAAAATATCATTTCAATTCCTCGAAAACTGTTGGACCAATTCTCCCCAAATCTTGAAACTGCACATAGTTTTCGAATTGAGATGCACAGGTTGAATTTCAGTTCGATAGTTCAGATAGAAATTGAGATTTCAGTGGTCTATTCGGCAAAGTGTGATATCAATTCCTCGAAAACTGTTGGATCAATTCGAACCAAATCTTGAAACTGCACATAATTTTCGAAATGAGATGCACATGTTTAATTTCAGTTCGAAAGTTCAGATAGCAATTGAGATTTCAGTAGACTATTCGGCAAAGTGTGATATCAATTCCTCAAAAAAACCAATTCTCCCCAAGTCTTGAAACTGCACATAGTTTTCGAATTGAGATGCATATGTTGAATTTCAGTTCGATAGTTCAGATAGGAATTGAGATTTCAGTGGTCAATTCGGCAAAGTGTGATATCAATTCCTCGAAAACTGTTGGATCAATTCGAACCAAATATTGAAATTTTACACAGTTTTCGAATTGAGATGCACATGTTGAATTTCAGTCCGATAGTTCAGATAGGAATTCAGATTTCAGTGGTCAATTCGGCAAAGTGTGATATCAATTCCTCGAAAACTGTTGGATCAATTCGAACCAAATCTTGAAATTTTACACAGTTTTCGAATTGAGATGCACATGTTGAATTTCAGTTCGATAGTTCAGATAGGAATTGAGATTTCAGTGGTCAATTCGGCAAAGTGTGATATCAATTCCTCGAAAACTGTTGGATCAATTCGAATCAAATCTTGAAATTTTACACAGTTTTCGAATTGAGATGCACCTGTTGAATTTCAGTTCGATAGTTCAGATAGGAATTGAGATTTCAGTGGTCTATTCGGCAAAGTGTGATATCAATTCCTCGAAAACTGTTGGATCAATTCGAACCAAATCTTGAAACTGCACATAGTTTTCGAAATGAGATGCACATGTTGAATGTCAGATCGATAGTTCTGATAGGAATGGAGATTTCAGTAGTTGATTCGACAAAATATCATTTCAATTCCTAAGGAACTATTGGATCAATTCGAACCAAATCTTGAAACTGCACATAGTTTTCGGATTGAGATGCACCTGTTGAATTTCAGTTCGATACTTCAGATAGGAATTGAGATTTCAGTGGTCTATTCGGCAAAGTGTGATATCAATTCCTCAAAAACTGTTGTATCAATTCGAACCAAATCTTGAAACTGCACATAGTTTTCGAAATGAGATGCACATGTTGAATTTCAGTTCGATAGTTCAGATAGGAATTGAGATTTCAGTGGTCAATTCGGCAAAGTGTGATATCAATTCCTCGAAAACTGTTGGATCAATTCGAACCAAATCTTGAAACTGCACATAGTTTTCGGATTGAGATGCACCTGTTGAATTTCAGTTCGATAGTTCAGATAGGAATTGAGATTTCAGTGGTCTATTCGGTTAAGGGTGATATCAATTCCTCAAAAACTGTTGGATCAATTCGAACCAAATCTTGAAACTGCACATAGTTTTCGAAATGAGATGCACATGTTGACTTTCAGATCGATAGTTCTGATAGGAATGGAGATTTCAGTAGTTGATTCGACAAAATATCATTTCAATTCCTCGAAAACTGTTGGATGAATTCGAACCAAATCTTGAAACTGCACATGATTTTCGGAATGAGATGCACATGTTGAATTTCAGTTCGATAGTTCAGATAGAAATTGAGATTTCAGTGTTCAATTCAGCAAAGTGTGATATCAATTCCTCGAAAACTGTTGGATCAATTCGAACCAAATATTGAAATTTTACACAGTTTTCGAAATGAGATGCACATGTTGAATTTCAGTCCGATAGTTCAGATAGGAATTGAGATTTCAGTGGTCAATTCGGCAAAGTGTGATATCAATTCCTCGAAAACTGTTGGATGAATTCGAACCAAATCTTGAAACTGCACATAGTTTTCGAAATGAGAAGCACATGTTTAATTTCAGTTCGAAAGTTCAGATAGCAATTGAGATTTCAGTGGACTATTCGGCAAAGTGTGATATCAATTCCTCGAAAACTGTTGGATCAATTCGAACCAAATCTTGAAATTTTACACAGTTTTCGAATTGAGATGCACATGTTGAATTTTAGTCCGATAGTTCAGATAGGAATTGAGATTTCAGTGGTCAATTCGGCAAAGTGTGATATCAATTCCTCGAAAACTGTTGGATCAATTCGAACCAAATCTTGAAATTTTACACAGTTTTCGAATTGAGATGCACATGTTGAATTTCAGTTCGATAGTTCAGATAGGAATTGAGATTTCAGTGGTCAATTCGGCAAAGTGTGATATCAATTCCTCGAAAACTGTTGGATCAATTCGAATCAAATCTTGAAATTTTACACAGTTTTCGAATTGAGATGCACCTGTTGAATTTCAGTTCGATAGTTCAGATAGGAATTTAGATTTCAGTGGTCTATTCGGCAAAGTGTGATATCAATTCCTCGAAAACTGTTGGATCAATTCGAACCAAATCTTGAAACTGCACATAGTTTTCGAAATGAGATGCACATGTTGAATTTCAGATCGATAGTTCTGATAGGAATGGAGATTTCAGTAGTTGATTCGACAAAATATCATTTCAATTCCTAAGGAACTATTGGATCAATTCGAACCAAATCTTGAAACTGCACCTAGTTTTCGGATTGAGATGCACCTGTTGAATTTCAGTTCGATAGTTCAGATAGGAATTGAGATTTCAGTGGTCTATTCGGTAAAGGGTGATATCAATTCCTCAAAAACTGTTGGACCAATTCTCCCCAAGTCTTGAAACTGCACATAGTTTTCGAATTGAGATGCACATGTTGAATTTCAGATCGATAGTTCTGATAGGAATGGAGATTTCAGTAGTTGATTCGACAAAATATCATTTCAATTCCTAAGGAACTATTGGATCAATTCGAACCAAATCTTGAAACTGCACATAGTTTTCGAATTGAGATGCACATGTTGAATTTCAGTTCGATAGTTCAGATAGGAATTGAGATTTCGGTGGTCAATTCGGCAAAGTGTGATATCAATTCCTCGAAAACTGTTGGATCAATTCGAACCAAATCTTGAAACTGCACATAGTTTTCGGATTGAGATGCACCTGTTGAATTTCAGTTCGATAGTTCAGATAGGAATTGAGATTTCAGTGGTCTATTCGGTTAAGGGTGATATCAATTCCTCAAAAACTGTTGGATCAATTCGAACCAAATCTTGAAACTGCACATAGTTTTCGAAATGAGATGCACATGTTGACTTTCAGATCGATAGTTCTGATAGGAATGGAGATTTCAGTAGTTGATTCGACAAAATATCATTTCAATTCCTCGAAAACTGTTGGATGAATTCGAACCAAATCTTGAAACTGCACATGATTTTCGAAATGAGATGCACATGTTGAATTTCAGTTCGATAGTTCAGATAGAAATTGAGATTTCAGTGATCAATTCAGCAAAGTGTGATATCAATTCCTCGAAAACTGTTGGATCAATTCGAACCAAATATTGAAATTTTACACACAAACCAAATCTTGAAACTGCACATAGTTTTCGAAATGAGATGCACATGTTGAATTTCAGTTCGATAGTTCAGATAGGAATTGAGATTTCAGTGGTCAATTCGGCAAAGTGTGATATCAATTCCTCGAAAACTGTTGGATCAATTCGAACCAAATCTTGAAACTGCACATAGTTTTCGGATTGACATGCACCTGTTGAATTTCAGTTCGATAGTTCAGATAGGAATTGAGATTTCAGTGGTCAATTCGGCAAAGTGTGATATCAATTCCTCGAAAACTGTTGGATCAATTCGAACCAAATCTTGAAATTTTACACAGTTTTCGAATTGAGATGCACATGTTGAATTTCAGTCCGATAGTTCAGATAGGAATTGAGATTTCAGTGGTCAATTCGGCAAAGTGTGATATCAATTCCTAAAAAACTGTCGGATCAATTCGAACCAAATCTTGAAACTGCACATAGTTTTCGAATTGAGATGCACATGTTGAATTTCAGTTCGATAGTTCAGATAGAAATTGAGATTTCAGTGGTCAATTCGCCAAAGTGTGATATCAATTCCTTGAAAACTGTTGGATCAATTCGAATCAAATCTTGAAACTGCACATAGTTTTCGGATTGATATGCACCTGTTGAATTTCAGTTCGATAGTTCAGATAGGAATTGAGATTTCAGTGGTCTATTCGGCAAAGTGTGATATCAATTCCTCGAAAACTGTTGGATCAATTCGAACCAAATCTTGAAACTGCACACAGTTTTCGAATTGAGATGCACATGTTGAATTTCAGTCCGATAGTTCAGATAGGAATTGAGATTTCAGTGGTCAATTCGGCAAAGTGTGATATCAATTCCTCGAAAACTGTTGGATCAATTCGAACCAAATCTTGAAATTTTACACAGTTTTCGAATTGAGATGCACATGTTGAATTTCAGTTCGATAGTTTAGATAGGAATTGAGATTTCAGTGGTCAATTCGGTAAAGTGTGATATCAATTCCTCGAAAACTGTTGGATCAATTCGAATCAAATCTTGAAATTTTACACAGTTTTCGAATTGAGATGCACCTGTTGAATTTCAGTTCGATAGTTCAGATAGGAATTTAGATTTCAGTGGTCTATTCGGCAAAGTGTGATATCAATTCCTCGAAAACTGTTGGATCAATTCGAACCAAATCTTGAAACTGCACATAGTTTTCGAAATGAGATGCACATGTTGAATTTCAGATCGATAGTTCTGATAGGAATGGAGATTTCAGTAGTTGATTCGACAAAATATCATTTCAATTCCTAAGGAACTATTGGATCAATTCGAACCAAATCTTGAAACTGCACATAGTTTTCGGATTGAGATGCACCTGTTGAATTTCAGTTCGATAGTTCAGATAGGAATTGAGATTTCAGTGGTCTATTCGGTAAAGGGTGATATCAATTCCTCAAAAACTGTTGGACCAATTCTCCCCAAGTCTCGAAACTGCACATAGTTTTCGAATTGAGATGCATATGTTGAATTTCAGTTCGATAGTTCAGATAGGAATTGAGATTTCAGTGGTCAATTCGCCAAAGTGTGATATCAATTCCTTGAAAACTGTTGGATCAATTCGAACCAGATCTTGAAACTGCACATAGTTTTCGAAATGAGATGCACATGTTGAATTTCAGATCGATAGTTCTGATAGGAATGGAGATTTCAGTAGTTGATTCGACAAAATATCATTTCAATTCCTAAGGAACTATTGGATCATTTCGAACCAAATCTTGAAACTGCACATAGTTTTCGAATTGAGATGCACATGTTGAATTTCAGTTCGATAGTTCAGATAGGAATTGAGATTTCGGTGGTCAATTCGGCAAAGTGTGATATCAATTACTCGAAAACTGTTGGATCAATTCGAACCAAATCTTGAAACTACACATAGTTTTCGGATTGAGATGCACCTGTTGAATTTCAGTTCGATAGTTCAGATAGGAATTGAGATTTCAGTGGTCTATTCGGTAAAGTGTGATATCAATTCCTCGAAAACTGTTGGATGAATTCGAACCAAATCTTGAAACTGCACATAGTTTTCGAAATGAGATGCACATGTTGAATTTCAGTTCGAAAGTTCAGATAGAAATTGAGATTTCAGTGGTCAATTCGCCAAAGTGTGATATCAATTCCTTGAAAACTGTTGGATCAATTCGAATCAAATCTTGAAACTGCACATGATTTTCGAAATGAGATGCACATGTTGAATTTCAGTTCGATAGTTCAGATAGAAATTGAGATTTCAGTGATCAATTCAGCAAAGTGTGATATCAATTCCTCGAAAACTGTTGGATCAATTCGAACCAAATCTTGAAACTGCACATAGTTTTCGAAATGAGATGCACATGTTGAATTTCAGTTCGATAGTTCAGATAGGAATTGAGATTTCAGTGGTCAATTCGGCAAAGTGTGATATCAATTCCTCGAAAACTGTTGGATCAATTCGAACCAAATCTTGAAACTGCACATAGTTTTCGGATTGACATGCACCTGTTGAATTTCAGTTCGATAGTTCAGATAGGAATTGAGATTTCAGTGGTCAATTCGGCAAAGTGTGATATCAATTCCTCGAAAACTGTTGCATCAATTCGAACCAAATCTTGAAATTTTACACAGTTTTCGAATTGAGATGCACATGTTGAATTTCAGTCCGATAGTTCAGATAGGAATTGAGATTTCAGTGGTCAATTCGGCAAAGTGTGATATCAATTCCTAAAAAACTGTCGGATCAATTCGAACCAAATCTTGAAACTGCACATAGTTTTCGAATTGAGATGCACATGTTGAATTTCAGTTCGATAGTTCAGATAGAAATTGAGATTTCAGTGGTCAATTCGCCAAAGTGTGATATCAATTCCTTGAAAACTGTTGGATCAATTCGAATCAAATCTTGAAACTGCACATAGTTTTCGGATTGACATGCACCTGTTGAATTTCAGTTCGATAGTTCAGATAGGAATTGAGATTTCAGTGGTCTATTCGGCAAAGTGTGATATCAATTCCTCGAAAACTGTTGGATCAATTCGAACCAAATCTTGAAACTGCACATAGTTTTCGAAATGAGATGCACATGTTTAATTTCAGTTCGATAGTTCAGATAGCAATTGAGATTTCAGTGGTCTATTCGGCAAAGTGTGATATCAATTCCTCAAAAACTGTTGGACCAATTCTCCCCAAGTCTTGAAACTGCACATAGTTTTCGAATTGAGATGCATATGTTGAATTTCAGTTCGATAGTTCAGATAGGAATTGAGATTTCAGTGGTCAATTCGGCAAAGTGTGATATCAATTCCTCGAAAACTGTTGGATCAATTCGAACCAAATATTGAAATTTTACACAGTTTTCGAATTGAGATGCACATGTTGAATTTCAGTCCGATAGTTCAGATAGGAATTGAGATTTCAGTGGTCAATTCGGCAAAGTGTGATATCAATTCCTCGAAAACTGTTGGATGAATTCGAATCAAATCGTGAAACTGCACATAGTTTTCGGATTGACATGCACCTGTTGAATTTCAGTTCGATAGTTCAGATAGGAATTGAGATTTCAGTGGTCAATTCGGCAAAGTGTGATATCAATTCCTCTAAAACTGTTGGATCAATTCGAACCAAATATTGAAATTTTACACAGTTTTCGAATTGAGATGCACATGTTGAATTTCAGTCCGATAGTTCAGATAGGAATTGAGATTTCAGTGGTCAATTCGGCAAAGTGTGATATCAATTCCTCGAAAACTGTTGGATGAATTCGAACCAAATCTTGAAACTGCACATAGTTTTCGAAATGAGAAGCACATGTTTAATTTCAGTTCGAAAGTTCAGATAGCAATTGAGATTTCAGTAGACTATTCGGAAAAGTGTGATATCAATTCCTCAAAAACTGTTGGACCAATTCTCCCCAAGTCTTGAAACTGCACATAGTTTTCGAATTGAGATGCATATGTTGAATTTCAGTTCGATAGTTCAGATAGGAATTGAGATTTCAGTGGTCAATTCGGCAAAGTGTGATATCAATTCCTTGAAAACTGTTGGATCAATTCGAACCAAATCTTGAAACTGCACATAGTTTTCGGATTGAGATGCACCTGTTGAATTTCAGTTCGATAGTTCAGATAGGAATTGAGATTTCAGTGGTCTATTCGGCAAAGTGTGATATCAATTCCTCGAAAACTGTTGGATCAATTCGAACCAAATCTTGAAACTGCACATAATTTTCGAAATGAGATGCACATGTTTAATTTCAGTTCGATAGTTCAGATAGCAATTGAGATTTCAGTGGTCTATTCGGCAAAGTGTGATATCAATTCCTCAAAAACTGTTGGACCAATTCTCCTCAAGTCTTGAAACTGCACATATTTTTCGAATTGAGATGCATATGTTGAATTTCAGTTCGATAGTTCAGATAGGAATTGAGATTTCAGTGGTCAATTCGGCAAAGTGTGATATCAATTCCTCGAAAACTGTTGGATCAATTCGAACCAAATATTGAAATTTTACACAGTTTTCGAATTGAGATGCACATGTTGAATTTCAGTCTGATAGTTCAGATAGGAATTGAGATTTCAGTGGTCAAGTCGTCAAAGTGTGATATCAATTCCTCGAAAACTGTTGGATGAATTCGAACCAAATCTTGAAACTGCACATAGTTTTCGAAATGAGAAGCACATGTTTAATTTCAGTTCGAAAGTTCAGATAGCAATTGAGATTTCAGTAGACTATTCGGCAAAGTGTGATATCAATTCCTCAAAAACTGTTGGACCAATTCTCCCCAAGTCTTGAAACTGCACATAGTTTTCGAATTGAGATGCATATGTTGAATTTCAGTTCGATAGTTCAGATAGGAATTGAGATTTTAGTGGTCAATTCAGCAATGTGTGATGTCAATTCCTCGAAAACTGTTGGACCAATTCTCCCCAAATCTTGAAACTGCACATAGTTTTCGAATTGAGATGCACAGGTTGAATTTCAGTTCGATAGTTCAGATAGAAATTGAGATTTCAGTGGTCTATTCGGCAAAGTGTGATATCAATTCCTCGAAAACTGTTGGATCAATTCGAACCAAATCTTGAAACTGCACATAATTTTCGAAATGAGATGCACATGTTTAATTTCAGTTCGATAGTTCAGATAGCAATTGAGATTTCAGTGGTCTATTCGGCAAAGTGTGATATCAATTCCTCAAAAACTGTTGGACCAATTCTCCCCAAGTCTTGAAACTGCACATAGTTTTCGAATTGAGATGCACAGGTTGAATTTCAGTTCGATAGTTCAGATAGAAATTGAGATTTCAGTGGTCAATTCGCCAAAGTGTGATATCAATTCCTAAAAACTGTTGTATCAATTCTCCTCAAGTCTTGAAACTGCACATAGTTTTCGAATTGAGATGCATATGTTGAATTTCAGTTCGATAGTTCAGATAGCAATTGAGATTTCAGTGGTCTATTCGGCAAAGTGTGATATCAATTCCTCAAAAACTGTTGGACCAATTCTCCTCAAGTCTTGAAACTGCACATAGTTTTCGAATTGAGATGCATATGTTGAATTTCAGTTCGATAGTTCAGATAGGAATTGAGATTTCAGTGGTCAATTCGGCAAAGTGTGATATCAATTCCTCGAAAACTGTTGGATCAATTCGAACCAAATATTGAAATTTTACACAGTTTTCGAATTGAGATGCACATGTTGAATTTCAGTCCGATAGTTCAGATAGGAATTGAGATTTCAGTGGTCAATTCGGCAAAGTGTGATATCAATTCCTCGAAAACTGTTGGATGAATTCGAACCAAATCTTGAAACTGCACATAGTTTTCGAAATGAGAAGCACATGTTTAATTTCAGTTCGAAAGTTCAGATAGCAATTGAGATTTCAGTAGACTATTCGGCAAAGTGTGATATCAATTCCTCAAAAACTGTTGGACCAATTCTCCCCAAGTCTTGAAACTGCACATAGTTTTCGAATTGAGATGCATATGTTGAATTTCAGTTCGATAGTTCAGATAGGAATTGAGATTTCAGTGGTCAATTCGGCAAAGTGTGATATCAATTCCTCGAAAACTGTTGGATCAATTCGAACCAAATATTGAAATTTTACACAGTTTTCGAATTGAGATGCACATGTTGAATTTCAGTCCGATAGTTCAGATAGGAATTGAGATTTCAGTAGTCAATTCGGCAAAGTGTGATATCAATTCCTCGAAAACTGTTGGATCAATTCGAAACAAATCTTGAAATTTTACACAGTTTTCGAATTGAGATGCACCTGTTGAATTTCAGTTCGATAGTTCAGATAGGAATTGAGATTTCAGTGGTCAATTCGGCAAAGTGTGATATCAATTCCTAAAAAACTGTCGGATCAATTCGAACCAAATCTTGAAACTGCACATAGTTTTCGAATTGAGATGCACATGTTGAATTTCAGTTCGATAGTTCAGATAGAAATTGAGATTTCAGTGGTCAATTCGCCAAAGTGTGATATCAATTCCTTGAAAACTGTTGGATCAATTCGAATCAAATCTTGAAACTGCACATAGTTTTCGGATTGACATGCACCTGTTGAATTTCAGTTCGATAGTTCAGATAGGAATTGAGATTTCAGTGTTCTATTCGGCAAAGTGTGATATCAATTCCTCGAAAACTGTTGGATCAATTCGAACCAAATCTTGAAACTGCACATAATTTTCGAAATGAGATGCACATGTTTAATTTCAGTTCGATAGTTCAGATAGCAATTGAGATTTCAGTGGTCTATTCGGCAAAGTGTGATATCAATTCCTCAAAAACTGTTGGACCAATTCTCCCCAAGTCTTGAAACTGCACATAGTTTTCGAATTGAGATGCATATGTTGAATTTCAGTTCGATAGTTCAGATAGGAATTGAGATTTCAGTGGTCAATTCGGCAAAGTGTGATATCAATTCCTCGAAAACTGTTGGATCAATTCGAACCAAATATTGAAATTTTACACAGTTTTCGAATTGAGATGCACATGTTGAATTTCAGTCCGATAGTTCAGATAGGAATTGAGATTTCAGTGGTCAATTCGGCAAAGTGTGATATCAATTCCTCGAAAACTGTTGGATGAATTCGAATCAAATCGTGAAACTGCACATAGTTTTCGGATTGACATGCACCTGTTGAATTTCAGTTCGATAGTTCAGATAGGAATTGAGATTTCAGTGGTCAATTCGGCAAAGTGTGATATCAATTCCTCTAAAACTGTTGGATCAATTCGAACCAAATATTGAAATTTTACACAGTTTTCGAATTGAGATGCACATGCTGAATTTCAGTCCGATAGTTCAGATAGGAATTGAGATTTCAGTGGTCAATTCGGCAAAGTGTGATATCAATTCCTCGAAAACTGTTGGATGAATTCGAACCAAATCTTGAAACTGCACATAGTTTTCGAAATGAGAAGCACATGTTTAATTTCAGTTCGAAAGTTCAGATAGCAATTGAGATTTCAGTAGACTATTCGGAAAAGTGTGATATCAATTCCTCAAAAACTGTTGGACCAATTCTCCCCAAGTCTTGAAACTGCACATAGTTTTCGAATTGAGATGCATATGTTGAATTTCAGTTCGATAGTTCAGATAGGAATTGAGATTTCAGTGGTCAATTCGGCAAAGTGTGATATCAATTCCTTGAAAACTGTTGGATCAATTCGAACCAAATCTTGAAACTGCACATAGTTTTCGGATTGAGATGCACCTGTTGAATTTCAGTTCGATAGTTCAGATAGGAATTGAGATTTCAGTGGTCTATTCGGCAAAGTGTGATATCAATTCCTCGAAAACTGTTGGATCAATTCGAACCAAATCTTGAAACTGCACATAATTTTCGAAATGAGATGCACATGTTTAATTTCAGTTCGATAGTTCAGATAGCAATTGAGATTTCAGTGGTCTATTCGGCAAAGTGTGATATCAATTCCTCAAAAACTGTTGGACCAATTCTCCTCAAGTCTTGAAACTGCACATATTTTTCGAATTGAGATGCATATGTTGAATTTCAGTTCGATAGTTCAGATAGGAATTGAGATTTCAGTGGTCAATTCGGCAAAGTGTGATATCAATTCCTCGAAAACTGTTGGATCAATTCGAACCAAATATTGAAATTTTACACAGTTTTCGAATTGAGATGCACATGTTGAATTTCAGTCTGATAGTTCAGATAGGAATTGAGATTTCAGTGGTCAATTCGTCAAAGTGTGATATCAATTCCTCGAAAACTGTTGGATGAATTCGAACCAAATCTTGAAACTGCACATAGTTTTCGAAATGAGAAGCACATGTTTAATTTCAGTTCGAAAGTTCAGATAGCAATTGAGATTTCAGTAGACTATTCGGCAAAGTGTGATATCAATTCCTCAAAAACTGTTGGACCAATTCTCCCCAAGTCTTGAAACTGCACATAGTTTTCGAATTGAGATGCATATGTTGAATTTCAGTTCGATAGTTCAGATAGGAATTGAGATTTTAGTGGTCAATTCAGCAATGTGTGATGTCAATTCCTCGAAAACTGTTGGACCAATTCTCCCCAAATCTTGAAACTGCACATAGTTTTCGAATTGAGATGCACAGGTTGAATTTCAGTTCGATAGTTCAGATAGAAATTGAGATTTCAGTGGTCTATTCGGCAAAGTGTGATATCAATTCCTCGAAAACTGTTGGATCAATTCGAACCAAATCTTGAAACTGCACATAATTTTCGAAATGAGATGCACATGTTTAATTTCAGTTCGATAGTTCAGATAGCAATTGAGATTTCAGTGGTCTATTCGGCAAAGTGTGATATCAATTCCTCAAAAACTGTTGGACCAATTCTCCCCAAGTCTTGAAACTGCACATAGTTTTCGAATTGAGATGCACAGGTTGAATTTCAGTTCGATAGTTCAGATAGAAATTGAGATTTCAGTGGTCAATTCGCCAAAGTGTGATATCAATTCCTAAAAACTGTTGTATCAATTCTCCTCAAGTCTTGAAACTGCACATAGTTTTCGAATTGAGATGCATATGTTGAATTTCAGTTCGATAGTTCAGATAGCAATTGAGATTTCAGTGGTCTATTCGGCAAAGTGTGATATCAATTCCTCAAAAACTGTTGGACCAATTCTCCTCAAGTCTTGAAACTGCACATAGTTTTCGAATTGAGATGCATATGTTGAATTTCAGTTCGATAGTTCAGATAGGAATTGAGATTTCAGTGGTCAATTCGGCAAAGTGTGATATCAATTCCTCAAAAACTGTTGGACCAATTCTCCCCAAGTCTTGAAACTGCACATAGTTTTCGAATTGAGATGCATATGTTGAATTTCAGTTCGATAGTTCAGATAGGAATTGAGATTTCAGTGGTCAATTCGGCAAAGTGTGATATCAATTCCTCGAAAACTGTTGGATCAATTCGAACCAAATATTGAAATTTTACACAGTTTTCGAATTGAGATGCACATGTTGAATTTCAGTCCGATAGTTCAGATAGGAATTGAGATTTCAGTGGTCAATTCGGCAAAGTGTGATATCAATTCCTCGAAAACTGTTGGATGAATTCGAATCAAATCGTGAAACTGCACATAGTTTTCGGATTGACATGCACCTGTTGAATTTCAGTTCGATAGTTCAGATAGGAATTGAGATTTCAGTGGTCAATTCGGCAAAGTGTGATATCAATTCCTCTAAAACTGTTGGATCAATTCGAACCAAATATTGAAATTTTACACAGTTTTCGAATTGAGATGCACATGCTGAATTTCAGTCCGATAGTTCAGATAGGAATTGAGATTTCAGTGGTCAATTCGGCAAAGCGTGATATCAATTCCTCGAAAACTGTTGGATGAATTCGAACCAAATCTTGAAACTGCACATAGTTTTCGAAATGAGAAGCACATGTTTAATTTCAGTTCGAAAGTTCAGATAGCAATTGAGATTTCAGTAGACTATTCGGAAAAGTGTGATATCAATTCCTCAAAAACTGTTGGACCAATTCTCCCCAAGTCTTGAAACTGCACATAGTTTTCGAATTGAGATGCATATGTTGAATTTCAGTTCGATAGTTCAGATAGGAATTGAGATTTCAGTGGTCAATTCGGCAAAGTGTGATATCAATTCCTTGAAAACTGTTGGATCAATTCGAACCAAATCTTGAAACTGCACATAGTTTTCGGATTGAGATGCACCTGTTGAATTTCAGTTCGATAGTTCAGATAGGAATTGAGATTTCAGTGGTCTATTCGGCAAAGTGTGATATCAATTCCTCGAAAACTGTTGGATCAATTCGAACCAAATCTTGAAACTGCACATAATTTTCGAAATGAGATGCACATGTTTAATTTCAGTTCGATAGTTCAGATAGCAATTGAGATTTCAGTGGTCTATTCGGCAAAGTGTGATATCAATTCCTCAAAAACTGTTGGACCAATTCTCCTCAAGTCTTGAAACTGCACATATTTTTCGAATTGAGATGCATATGTTGAATTTCAGTTCGATAGTTCAGATAGGAATTGAGATTTCAGTGGTCAATTCGGCAAAGTGTGATATCAATTCCTCGAAAACTGTTGGATCAATTCGAACCAAATATTGAAATTTTACACAGTTTTCGAATTGAGATGCACATGTTGAATTTCAGTCTGATAGTTCAGATAGGAATTGAGATTTCAGTGGTCAATTCGTCAAAGTGTGATATCAATTCCTCGAAAACTGTTGGATGAATTCGAACCAAATCTTGAAACTGCACATAGTTTTCGAAATGAGAAGCACATGTTTAATTTCAGTTCGAAAGTTCAGATAGCAATTGAGATTTCAGTAGACTATTCGGCAAAGTGTGATATCAATTCCTCAAAAACTGTTGGACCAATTCTCCCCAAGTCTTGAAACTGCACATAGTTTTCGAATTGAGATGCATATGTTGAATTTCAGTTCGATAGTTCAGATAGGAATTGAGATTTTAGTGGTCAATTCAGCAATGTGTGATGTCAATTCCTCGAAAACTGTTGGACCAATTCTCCCCAAATCTTGAAACTGCACATAGTTTTCGAATTGAGATGCACAGGTTGAATTTCAGTTCGATAGTTCAGATAGAAATTGAGATTTCAGTGGTCTATTCGGCAAAGTGTGATATCAATTCCTCGAAAACTGTTGGATCAATTCGAACCAAATCTTGAAACTGCACATAATTTTCGAAATGAGATGCACATGTTTAATTTCAGTTCGATAGTTCAGATAGCAATTGAGATTTCAGTGGTCTATTCGGCAAAGTGTGATATCAATTCCTCAAAAACTGTTGGACCAATTCTCCCCAAGTCTTGAAACTGCACATAGTTTTCGAATTGAGATGCACAGGTTGAATTTCAGTTCGATAGTTCAGATAGAAATTGAGATTTCAGTGGTCAATTCGCCAAAGTGTGATATCAATTCCTAAAAACTGTTGTATCAATTCTCCTCAAGTCTTGAAACTGCACATAGTTTTCGAATTTAGATGCATATGTTGAATTTCAGTTCGATAGTTCAGATAGCAATTGAGATTTCAGTGGTCTATTCGGCAAAGTGTGATATCAATTCCTCAAAAACTGTTGGACCAATTCTCCTCAAGTCTTGAAACTGCACATAGTTTTCGAATTGAGATGCATATGTTGAATTTCAGTTCGATAGTTCAGATAGGAATTGAGATTTCAGTGGTCAATTCGGCAAAGTGTGATATCAATTCCTCGAAAACTGTTGGATCAATTCGAACCAAATATTGAAATTTTACACAGTTTTCGAATTGAGATGCACATGTTGAATTTCAGTTCGATAGTTCAGATAGGAATTGAGATTTCAGTGGTCAATTCGGCAAAGTGTGATATCAATTCCTCGAAAACTGTTGGATGAATTCGAACCAAATCTTGAAACTGCACATAGTTTTCGAAATGAGAAGCACATGTTTAATTTCAGTTCGAAAGTTCAGATAGCAATTGAGATTTCAGTAGACTATTCGGCAAAGTGTGATATCAATTCCTCAAAAACTGTTGGACCAATTCTCCCCAAGTCTTGAAACTGCACATAGTTTTCGAATTGAGATGCATATGTTGAATTTCAGTTCGATAGTTCAGATAGGAATTGAGATTTCAGTGGTCAATTCGGCAAAGTGTGATATCAATTCCTCGAAAACTGTTGGATCAATTCGAACCAAATATTGAAATTTTACACAGTTTTCGAATTGAGATGCACATGTTGAATTTCAGTCCGATAGTTCAGATAGGAATTGAGATTTCAGTAGTCAATTCGGCAAAGTGTGATATCAATTCCTCGAAAACTGTTGGATCAATTCGAAACAAATCTTGAAATTTTACACAGTTTTCGAATTGAGATGCACCTGTTGAATTTCAGTTCGATAGTTCAGATAGGAATTCAGATTTCAGTGGTCTATTCGGCAAAGTGTGATATCAATTCCTCGAAAACTGTTGGATCAATTCAAACCAAATCTTGAAACTGCACATAGTTTTCGAAATGAGATGCACATGTTGAATTTCAGATCGATAGTTCTGATAGGAATGGAGATTTCAGTAGTTGATTCGACAAAATATCATTTCAATTCCTAAGGAACTATTGGATCAATTCGAACCAAAACTTGAAACTGCACATAGTTTCCGGATTGAGATGCACCTGTTGAATTTCAGTTCGATAGTTCAGATAGGAATTGAGATTTCAGTGGTCAATTCGCCAAAGTGTGATATCAATTCCTTGAAAACTGTTGGATCAATTCGAACCAAATCTTGAAACTGCACATAGTTTTCGAAATGAGATGCACATGTTGAATTTCAGATCGATAGTTCTGATAGGAATGGAGATTTCAGTAGTTGATTCGACAAAATATCATTTCAATTCCTAAGGAACTATTGGATCAATTCGAACCAAATCTTGAAACTGCACATAGTTTTCGAATTGAGATGCACATGTTGAATTTCAGTTCGATAGTTCAGATAGGAATTGAGATTTCGGTGGTCAATTCGGCAAAGTGTGATATCAATTCCTCGAAAACTGTTGGATCAATTCGAACCAAATCTTGAAACTGCACATAGTTTTCGGATTGAGATGCACCTGTTGAATTTCAGTTCGATAGTTCAGTTAGGAATTGAGATTTCAGTGGTCTATTCGGTAAAGGGTGATATCAATTCCTCAAAAACTGTTGGATCAATTCGAACCAAATCTTGAAACTGCACATAGTTTTCGAAATGAGATGCACATGTTGACTTTCAGATCGATAGTTCTGATAGGAATGGAGATTTCAGTAGTTGATTCGACAAAATATCATTTCAATTCCTCGAAAACGATCGGATGAATTCGAACCAAATCTTGAAACTGCACATGATTTTCGAAATGAGATGCACATGTTGAATTTCAGTTCGATAGTTCAGATAGAAATTGAGATTTCAGTGATCAATTCGGCAAAGTGTGATATCAATTCCTCGAAAACTGTTGGATCAATTCGAACCAAATCTTGAAATTTTACACAGTTTTCGAATTGAGATGCACGTGTTGAATTTCAGTTCGATAGTTTAGATAGGAATTGAGATTTCAGTGGTCAATTCGGCAAAGTGTGATATCAATTCCTCGAAAACTGTTGGATGAATTCGAACCAAATCTTGAAACTGCACATAATTTTCGAAATGAGAAGCACATGTTTAATTTCAGTTCGAAAGTTCAGATAGCAATTGAGATTTCAGTGGACTATTCGGCAAAGTGTGATATCAATTCATTAACAATTGTTGAACCAATTCTCCCCAAATCTTGAAACTGCACATAGTTTTCGAATTGAGATGCACATGTTGAATTTCAGTTCGATAGTTCAGATAGAAATTGAGATTTCAGTGGTCAATTCGCCAAAGTGTGATATCAATTCCTTGAAAACTGTTGGATCAATTCGAACCAAATCTTGAAACTGCACATAGTTTTCGAAATGAGATGCACATGTTGAATTTCAGTTCGATAGTTTAGATAGGAATTGAGATTTGAGTGGTCAATTCGGCAAAGTGTGATATCAATTCCTCGAAAACTGTTGGATGAATTCGAACCAAATCTTGAAACTGCACATAATTTTCGAAATGAGAAGCACATGTTTAATTTCAGTTCGAAAGTTCAGATAGCAATTGAGATTTCAGTGGACTATTCGGCAAAGTGTGATATCAATTCATTAACAATTGTTGAACCAATTCTCCCCAAATCTTGAAACTGCACATAGTTTTCGAATTGAGATGCACATGTTGAATTTCAGTTCGATAGTTCAGATAGAAATTGAGATTTCAGTGATCAATTCAGCAAAGTGTGGATATCAATTCCTCGAAAACTGTTGGATCAATTCGAACCAAATCTTGAAACTGCACATAGTTTTCGAAATGAGATGCACATGTTGAATTTCAGTTCGATAGTTCAGATAGGAATTGAGATTTCAGTGGTCAATTCGGCAAAGTGTGATATCAATTCCTCGAAAACTGTTGGATCAATTCGAACCAAATCTTGAAACTGCACATAGTTTTCGGATTGACATGCACCTGTTGAATTTCAGTTCGATAGTTCAGATAGGAATTGAGATTTCAGTGGTCAATTCGGCAAAGTGTGATATCAATTCCTCGAAAACTGTTGGATCAATTCGAACCAAATCTTGAAATTTTACACAGTTTTCGAATTGAGATGCACATGTTGAATTTCAGTCCGATAGTTCAGATAGGAATTGAGATTTCAGTCGTCAATTCGGCAAAGTGTGATATCAATTCCTCGAAAACTGTTGGATGAATTCGAACCAAATCTTGAAACTGCACATGATTTTCGAATTGAGATGCACATGTTGAATTTCAGTTCGATAGTTCAGATAGAAATTGAGATTTCAGTGGTCAATTCGCCAAAGTGTGATATCAATTCCTTGAAAACTGTTGGATCAATTCGAATCAAATCTTGAAACTGCACATGATTTTCGAATTGAGATGCACATGTTGAATTTCAGTTCGATAGTTCAGATAGAAATTGAGATTTCAGTGATCAATTCAGCAAAGTGTGATATCAATTCCTCGAAAACTGTTGGATCAATTCGAACCAAATCTTGAAACTGCACATAGTTTTCGAAATGAGATGCACATGTTGAATTTCAGTTCGATAGTTCAGATAGGAATTGAGATTTCAGTGGTCAATTCGGCAAAGTGTGATATCAATTCCTCGAAAACTGTTGGATGAATTCGAACCAAATCTTGAAACTGCACATAGTTTTCGAAATGAGATGCACATGTTGAATTTCAGTTCGATAGTTCAGATAGAAATTGAGATTTCAGTGGTCAATTCGCCAAAGTGTGATATCAATTCCTCGAAAACTGTTGGATCAATTCGAACCAAATATTGAAATTTTACACAGTTTTCGAATTGAGATGCACATGTTGAATTTCAGTTCGATAGTTCAGATAGAAATTGAGATTTCAGTGATCAATTCAGCAAAGTGTGATATCAATTCCTCGAAAACTGTTGGATCAATTCGAACCAAATCTTGAAACTGCACATAGTTTTCGAAATGAGATGCACATGTTGAATTTCAGTTCGATAGTTCAGATAGGAATTGAGATTTCAGTGGTCAATTCGGCAAAGTGTGATATCAATTCCTCGAAAACTGTTGGATCAATTCGAACCAAATCTTGAAACTGCACATAGTTTTCGGATTGACATGCACCTGTTGAATTTCAGTTCAATAGTTCAGATAGGAATTGAGATTTCAGTGGTCAATTCGGCAAAGTGTGATATCAATTCCTCGAAAACTGTTGGATCAATTCGAACCAAATCTTGAAATTTTACACAGTTTTCGAATTGAGATGCACATGTTGAATTTCAGTCCGATAGTTCAGATAGGAATTGAGATTTCAGTGGTCAATTCGGCAAAGTGTGATATCAATTCCTAAAAAACTGTCGGATCAATTCGAACCAAATCTTGAAACTGCACATAGTTTTCGAATTGAGATGCACATGTTGAATTTCAGTTCGATAGTTCAGATAGAAATTGAGATTTCAGTGGTCAATTCGCCAAAGTGTGATATCAATTCCTTGAAAACTGTTGGATCAATTCGAATCAAATCTTGAAACTGCACATAGTTTTCGGATTGACATGCACCTGTTGAATTTCAGTTCGATAGTTCAGATAGGAATTGAGATTTCAGTGGTCTATTCGGCAAAGTGTGATATCAATTCCTCGAAAACTGTTGGATCAATTCGAACCAAATCTTGAAACTGCACACAGTTTTCGAATTGAGATGCACATGTTGAATTTCAGTCCGATAGTTCAGATAGGAATTGAGATTTCAGTGGTCAATTCGGCAAAGTGTGATATCAATTCCTCGAAAACTGTTGGATCAATTCGAACCAAATCTTGAAATTTTACACAGTTTTCGAATTGAGATGCACCTGTTGAATTTCAGTTCGATAGTTCAGATAGGAATTTAGATTTCAGTGGTCTATTCGGCAAAGTGTGATATCAATTCCTCGAAAACTGTTGGATCAATTCGAACCAAATCTTGAAACTGCACATAGTTTTCGAAATGAGATGCACATGTTGAATTTCAGATCGATAGTTCTGATAGGAATGGAGATTTCAGTAGTTGATTCGACAAAATATCATTTCAATTCCTAAGGAACTATTGGATCAATTCGAACCAAATCTTGAAACTGCACATAGTTTTCGGATTGAGATGCACCTGTTGAATTTCAGTTCGATAGTTCAGATAGGAATTGAGATTTCAGTGGTCTATTCGGTAAAGGGTGATATCAATTCCTCAAAAACTGTTGGACCAATTCTCCCCAAGTCTTGAAACTGCACATAGTTTTCGAATTGAGATGCATATGTTGAATTTCAGTTCGATAGTTCAGATAGAAATTGAGATTTCAGTGATCAATTCAGCAAAGTGTGATATCAATTCCTTGAAAACTGTTGGATCAATTCGAACCAAATCTTGAAACTGCACATAGTTTTCGAAATGAGATGCACATGTTGAATTTCAGATCGATAGTTCTGATAGGAATGGAGATTTCAGTAGTTGATTCGACAATTCATTGGATCAATTCGAACCAAATATTGAAATTTTACACAGTTTTCGAATTGAGATGCACATGTTGAATTTCAGTCCGATAGTTCAGATAGGAATTGAGATTTCAGTGGTCAATTCGGCAAAGTGTGATATCAATTCCTCGAAAACTGTTGGATGAATTCGAACCAAATCTTGAAACTGCACATAGTTTTCGAAATGAGAAGCACATGTTCAATTTCAGTTCGAAAGTTCAGATAGCAATTGAGATTTCAGTGGACTATTCGGCAAAGTGTGATATCAATTCCTCAAAAATTGTTGGACCAATTCTCCTCAAGTCTTGAAACTGCACATAGTTTTCGAATTGAGATGCATATGTTGAATTTCAGTTTGATAGTTCAGATAGGAATTGAGATTTCAGTGGTCAATTCGGCAAAGTGTGATATCAATTCCTCGAAAACTGTGGGATCAATTCGAACCAAATATTGAAATTTTACACAGTTTTCGAATTGTGATGCACATGTTGAATTTCAGTCCGATAGTTCAGATAGGAATTGAGATTTCAGTGGTCAATTCGGCAAAGTGTGATATCAATTCCTCGAAAACTGTTGGATCAATTCGAACCAAATCTTGAAATTTTACACAGTTTTCGAATTGAGATGCACATGTTGAATTTCAGTTCGATAGTTTGGATAGGAATTGAGATTTCAGTGGTCAATTCGGCAAAGTGTGATATCAATTCCTCGAAAACTGTTGGATCAATTCGAACCAAATCTTGAAACTGCACATAGTTTTCGAAATGAGATGCACATGTTGAATTTCAGTTCGATAGTTCAGATAGGAATTGAGATTTCAGTGGTCAATTCGCCAAAGTGTGATATCAATTCCTTGAAAACTGTTGGATCAATTCGAATCAAATCTTGAAACTGCACATGATTTTCGAAATGAGATGCACATGTTGAATTTCAGTTCGATAGTTCAGATAGAAATTGAAATTTCAGTGATCAATTCAGCAAAGTGTGATATCAATTCCTCGAAAACTGTTGGATCAATTCGAACCAAATCTTGAAACTGCACATAGTTTTCGAAATGAGATGCACATGTTGAATTTCAGTTCGATAGTTCAGATAGGAATTGAGATTTCAGTGGTCAATTCGGCAAAGTGTGATATCAATTCCTCGAAAACTGTTGGATCAATTCGAACCAAATCTTGAAACTGCACATAGTTTTCGGATTGACATGCACCTGTTGAATTTCAGTTCGATAGTTCAGATAGGAATTGAGATTTCAGTGGTCAATTCGGCAAAGTGTGATATCAATTCCTCGAAAACTGTTGCATCAATTCGAACCAAATCTTGAAATTTTACACAGTTTTCGAATTGAGATGCACATGTTGAATTTCAGTCCGATAGTTCAGATAGGAATTGAGATTTCAGTGGTCAATTCGGCAAAGTGTGATATCAATTCCTAAAAAACTGTCGGATCAATTCGAACCAAATCTTGAAACTGCACATAGTTTTCGAATTGAGATGCACATGTTGAATTTCAGTTCGATAGTTCAGATAGAAATTGAGATTTCAGTGGTCAATTCGCCAAAGTGTGATATCAATTCCTTGAAAACTGTTGGATCAATTCGAATCAAATCTTGAAACTGCACATAGTTTTCGGATTGACATGCACCTGTTGAATTTCAGTTCGATAGTTCAGATAGGAATTGAGATTTCAGTGGTCTATTCGGCAAAGTGTGATATCAATTCCTCGAAAACTGTTGGATCAATTCGAACCAAATCTTGAAACTGCACACAGTTTTCGAATTGAGATGCACATGTTGAATTTCAGTCCGATAGTTCAGATAGGAATTGAGATTTCAGTGGTCAATTCGGCAAAGTGTGATATCAATTCCTCGAAAACTGTTGGATCAATTCGAACCAAATCTTGAAATTTTACACAGTTTTCGAATTGAGATGCACCTGTTGAATTTCAGTTCGATAGTTCAGATAGGAATTTAGATTTCAGTGGTCTATTCGGCAAAGTGTGATATCAATTCCTCGAAAACTGTTGGATCAATTCGAACCAAATCTTGAAACTGCACATAGTTTTCGAAATGAGATGCACATGTTGAATTTCAGATCGATAGTTCTGATAGGAATGGAGATTTCAGTAGTTGATTCGACAAAATATCATTTCAATTCCTAAGGAACTATTGGATCAATTCGAACCAAATCTTGAAACTGCACATAGTTTTCGGATTGAGATGCACCTGTTGAATTTCAGTTCGATAGTTCAGATAGGAATTGAGATTTCAGTGGTCTATTCGGTAAAGGGTGATATCAATTCCTCAAAAACTGTTGGACCAATTCTCCCCAAGTCTTGAAACTGCACATAGTTTTCGAATTGAGATGCATATGTTGAATTTCAGTTCGATAGTTCAGATAGAAATTGAGATTTCAGTGATCAATTCAGCAAAGTGTGATATCAATTCCTTGAAAACTGTTGGATCAATTCGAACCAAATCTTGAAACTGCACATAGTTTTCGAAATGAGATGCACATGTTGAATTTCAGATCGATAGTTCTGATAGGAATGGAGATTTCAGTAGTTGATTCGACAATTCATTGGATCAATTCGAACCAAATATTGAAATTTTACACAGTTTTCGAATTGAGATGCACATGTTGAATTTCAGTCCGATAGTTCAGATAGGAATTGAGATTTCAGTGGTCAATTCGGCAAAGTGTGATATCAATTCCTCGAAAACTGTTGGATGAATTCGAACCAAATCTTGAAACTGCACATAGTTTTCGAAATGAGAAGCACATGTTCAATTTCAGTTCGAAAGTTCAGATAGCAATTGAGATTTCAGTGGACTATTCGGCAAAGTGTGATATCAATTCCTCAAAAATTGTTGGACCAATTCTCCTCAAGTCTTGAAACTGCACATAGTTTTCGAATTGAGATGCATATGTTGAATTTCAGTTTGATAGTTCAGATAGGAATTGAGATTTCAGTGGTCAATTCGGCAAAGTGTGATATCAATTCCTCGAAAACTGTGGGATCAATTCGAACCAAATATTGAAATTTTACACAGTTTTCGAATTGTGATGCACATGTTGAATTTCAGTCCGATAGTTCAGATAGGAATTGAGATTTCAGTGGTCAATTCGGCAAAGTGTGATATCAATTCCTCGAAAACTGTTGGATCAATTCGAACCAAATCTTGAAATTTTACACAGTTTTCGAATTGAGATGCACATGTTGAATTTCAGTTCGATAGTTTAGATAGGAATTGAGATTTCAGTGGTCAATTCGGCAAAGTGTGATATCAATTCCTCGAAAACTGTTGGATCAATTCGAACCAAATCTTGAAACTGCACATAGTTTTCGAAATGAGATGCACATGTTGAATTTCAGTTCGATAGTTCAGATAGGAATTGAGATTTCAGTGGTCAATTCGCCAAAGTGTGATATCAATTCCTTGAAAACTGTTGGATCAATTCGAATCAAATCTTGAAACTGCACATGATTTTCGAAATGAGATGCACATGTTGAATTTCAGTTCGATAGTTCAGATAGAAATTGAAATTTCAGTGATCAATTCAGCAAAGTGTGATATCAATTCCTCGAAAACTGTTGGATCAATTCGAACCAAATCTTGAAACTGCACATAGTTTTCGAAATGAGATGCACATGTTGAATTTCAGTTCGATAGTTCAGATAGGAATTGAGATTTCAGTGGTCAATTCGGCAAAGTGTGATATCAATTCCTCGAAAACTGTTGGATCAATTCGAACCAAATCTTGAAACTGCACATAGTTTTCGGATTGACATGCACCTGTTGAATTTCAGTTCGATAGTTCAGATAGGAATTGAGATTTCAGTGGTCAATTCGGCAAAGTGTGATATCAATTCCTCGAAAACTGTTGCATCAATTCGAACCAAATCTTGAAATTTTACACAGTTTTCGAATTGAGATGCTCATGTTGAATTTCAGTCCGATAGTTCAGATAGGAATTGAGATTTCAGTGGTCAATTCGGCAAAGTGTGATATCAATTCCTAAAAAACTGTCGGATCAATTCGAACCAAATCTTGAAACTGCACATAGTTTTCGAATTGAGATGCACATGTTGAATTTCAGTTCGATAGTTCAGATAGAAATTGAGATTTCAGTGGTCAATTCGCCAAAGTGTGATATCAATTCCTTGAAAACTGTTGGATCAATTCGAATCAAATCTTGAAACTGCACATAGTTTTCGGATTGACATGCACCTGTTGAATTTCAGTTCGATAGTTCAGATAGGAATTGAGATTTCAGTGGTCTATTCGGCAAAGTGTGATATCAATTCCTCGAAAACTGTTGGATCAATTCGAACCAAATCTTGAAACTGCACATAATTTTCGAAATGAGATGCACATGTTTAATTTCAGTTCGATAGTTCAGATAGCAATTGAGATTTCAGTGGTCTATTCGGCAAAGTGTGATATCAATTCCTCAAAAACTGTTGGACCAATTCTCCCCAAGTCTTGAAACTGCACATAGTTTTCGAATTGAGATGCATATGTTGAATTTCAGTTCGATAGTTCAGATAGGAATTGAGATTTCAGTGGTCAATTCGGCAAAGTGTGATATCAATTCCTCGAAAGCTGTTGGATCAATTCGAACCAAATATTGAAATATTACACAGTTTTCGAATTGAGATGCACATGTTGAATTTCAGTCCGATAGTTCAGATAGGAATTGAGATTTCAGTGGTCAATTCGGCAAAGTGTGATATCAATTCCTCGAAAACTGTTGGATGAATTCGAATCAAATCTTGAAACTGCACATAGTTTTCGGATTGACATGCACCTGTTGAATTTCAGTTCGATAGTTCAGATAGGAATTGAGATTTCAGTGGTCAATTCGGCAAAGTGTGATATCAATTCCTCTAAAACTGTTGGATCAATTCGAACCAAATATTGAAATTTTACACAGTTTTCGAATTGAGATGCACATGTTGAATTTCAGTCCGATAGTTCAGATAGGAATTGAGATTTCAGTGGTCAATTCGGCAAAGTGTGATATCAATTCCTCGAAAACTGTTGGATGAATTCGAACCAAATCTTGAAACTGCACATAGTTTTCGAAATGAGAAGCACATGTTTAATTTCAGTTCGAAAGTTCAGATAGCAATTGAGATTTCAGTAGACTATTCGGCAAAGTGTGATATCAATTCCTCAAAAACTGTTGGACCAATTCTCCCCAAGTCTTGAAACTGCACATAGTTTTCGAATTGAGATGCATATGTTGAATTTCAGTTCGATAGTTCAGATAGGAATTGAGATTTCAGTGGTCAATTCGGCAAAGTGTGATATCAATTCCTTGAAAACTGTTGGATCAATTCGAACCAAATCTTGAAACTGCACATAGTTTTCGGATTGAGATGCACCTGTTGAATTTCAGTTCGATAGTTCAGATAGGAATTGAGATTTCAGTGGTCTATTCGGCAAAGTGTGATATCAATTCCTCGAAAACTGTTGGATCAATTCGAACCAAATCTTGAAACTGCACATAATTTTCGAAATGAGATGCACATGTTTAATTTCAGTTCGATAGTTCAGATAGCAATTGAGATTTCAGTGGTCTATTCGGCAAAGTGTGATATCAATTCCTCAAAAACTGTTGGACCAATTCTCCTCAAGTCTTGAAACTGCACATATTTTTCGAATTGAGATGCATATGTTGAATTTCAGTTCGATAGTTCAGATAGGAAGTGAGATTTCAGTGGTCAATTCGGCAAAGTGTGATATCAATTCCTCGAAAACTGTTGGATCAATTCGAACCAAATATTGAAATTTTACACAGTTTTCGAATTGAGATGCACATGTTGAATTTCAGTCTGATAGTTCAGATAGGAATTGTGATTTCAGTGGTCAATTCGTCAAAGTGTGATATCAATTCCTCGAAAACTGTTGGATGAATTCGAACCAAATCTTGAAACTGCACATAGTTTTCGAAATGAGAAGCACATGTTTAATTTCAGTTCGAAAGTTCAGATAGCAATTGAGAATTCAGTAGACTATTCGGCAAAGTGTGATATCAATTCCTCAAAAACTGTTGGACCAATTCTCCCCAAGTCTTGAAACTGCACATAGTTTTCGAATTGAGATGCATATGTTGAATTTCAGTTCGATAGTTCAGATAGGAATTGAGATTTCAGTGGTCAATTCAGCAATGTGTGATGTCAATTCCTCGAAAACTGTTGGACCAATTCTCCCCAAATCTTGAAACTGCACATAGTTTTCGAATTGAGATGCACAGGTTGAATTTCAGTTCGATAGTTCAGATAGAAATTGAGATTTCAGTGGTCTATTCGGCAAAGTGTGATATCAATTCCTCGAAAACTGTTGGATCAATTCGAACCAAATCTTGAAACTGCACATAATTTTCGAAATGAGATGCACATGTTTAATTTCAGTTCGATAGTTCAGATAGCAATTGAGATTTCAGTGGTCTATTCGGCAAAGTGTGATATCAATTCCTCAAAAACTGTTGAACCAATTCTCCCCAAGTCTTGAAACTGCACATAGTTTTCGAATTGAGATGCACAGGTTGAATTTCAGTTCGATAGTTCAGATAGAAATTGAGATTTCAGTGGTCAATTCGCCAAAGTGTGATATCAATTCCTAAAAACTGTTGTATCAATTCTCCTCAAGTCTTGAAACTGCACATAGTTTTCGAATTGAGATGCATATGTTGAATTTCAGTTCGATAGTTCAGATAGCAATTGAGATTTCAGTGGTCTATTCGGCAAAGTGTGATATCAATTCCTCAAAAACTGTTGGACCAATTCTCCTCAAGTCTTGAAACTGCACATAGTTTTCGAATTGAGATGCATATGTTGAATTTCAGTTCGATAGTTCAGATAGGAATTGAGATTTCAGTGGTCAATTCGGCAAAGTGTGATATCAATTCCTCGAAAACTGTTGGATCAATTCCAACCAAATCTTGAAATTTTACACAGTTTTCGAATTGAGATGCACATGTTGAATTTCAGTCCGATAGTTCAGATAGGAATTGAGATTTCAGTCGTCAATTCGGCAAAGTGTGATATCAATTCCTCGAAAACTGTTGGATGAATTCGAACCAAATCTTGAAACTGCACATAGTTTTCGAAATGAGATGCACATGTTGAATTTCAGTTCGATAGTTCAGATAGAAATTGAGATTTCAGTGGTCAATTCGCCAAAGTGTGATATCAATTCCTTGAAAACTGTTGGATCAATTCGAATCAAATCTTGAAACTGCACATAGTTTTCGGATTGAGATGCACATGTTGAATTTCAGTTCGATAGTTCAGATAGGAATTGAGATTTCAGTGGTCAATTCGAACCAAATCTTGAAATTTTACACAGTTTTCGAATTGAGATGCACATGTTGAATTTCAGTCCGATAGTTCAGATAGGAATTGAGATTTCAGTGGTCAATTCGGCAAAGTGTGATATCAATTCCTAAAAAACTGTCGGATCAATTCGAACCAAATCTTGAAACTGCACATAGTTTTCGAATTGAGATGCACATGTTGAATTTCAGTTCGATAGTTCAGATAGAAATTGAGATTTCAGTGGTCAATTCGCCAAAGTGTGATATCAATTCCTTGAAAACTGTTGGATCAATTCGAATCAAATCTTGAAACTGCACATAGTTTTCGGATTGAGATGCACCTGTTGAATTTCAGTTCGATAGTTCAGATAGGAATTGAGATTTCAGTGGTCTATTCGGCAAAGTGTGATATCAATTCCTCGAAAACTGTTGGATCAATTCGAACCAAATCTTGAAACTGCACACAGTTTTCGAATTGAGATGCACATGTTGAATTTCAGTCCGATAGTTCAGATAGGAATTGAGATTTCAGTGGTCAATTCGGCAAAGTGTGATATCAATTCCTCGAAAACTGTTGGATCAATTCGAACCAAATCTTGAAATTTTACACAGTTTTCGAATTGAGATGCACATGTTGAATTTCAGTTCGATAGTTTAGATAGGAATTGAGATTTCAGTGGTCAATTCGGCAAAGTGTGATATCAATTCCTCGAAAACTGTTGGATCAATTCGAATCAAATCTTGAAATTTTACACAGTTTTCGAATTGAGATGCACCTGTTGAATTTCAGTTCGATAGTTCAGATAGGAATTTAGATTTCAGTGGTCTATTCGGCAAAGTGTGATATCAATTCCTCGAAAACTGTTGGATCAATTCGAACCAAATCTTGAAACTGCACATAGTTTTCGAAATGAGATGCACATGTTGAATTTCAGATCGATAGTTCTGATAGGAATGGAGATTTCAGTAGTTGATTCGACAAAATATCATTTCAATTCCTAAGGAACTATTGGATCAATTCGAACCAAATCTTGAAACTGCACATAGTTTTCGGATTGAGATGCACCTGTTGAATTTCAGTTCGATAGTTTAGATAGGAATTGAGATTTCAGTGGTCTATTCGGTAAAGGGTGATATCAATTCCTCAAAAACTGTTGGACCAATTCTCCTCAAGTCTTGAAACTGCACATAGTTTTCGAATTGAGATGCATATGTTGAATTTCAGTTCGATAGTTCAGATAGGAATTGAGATTTCAGTGGTCAATTCGCCAAAGTGTGATATCAATTCCTTGAAAACTGTTGGATCAATTCGAACCAAATCTTGAAACTGCACATAGTTTTCGAAATGAGATGCACATGTTGAATTTCAGATCGATAGTTCTGATAGGAATGGAGATTTCAGTAGTTGATTCGACAATTCATTGGATCAATTCGAACCAAATATTGAAATTTTACACAGTTTTCGAATTGAGATGCACATGTTGAATTTCAGTCCGATAGTTCAGATAGGAATTGAGATTTCAGTGGTCAATTCGGCAAAGTGTGATATCAATTCCTCGAAAACTGTTGGATGAATTCGAACCAAATCTTGAAACTGCACATGATTTTCGAAATGAGATGCATATGTTGAATTTCAGTTCGATAGTTCAGATAGGAATTGAGATTTCAGTGGTCAATTCGGCAAAGTGTGATATCAATTCCTCGAAAACTGTTGGATCAATTCGAACCAAATATTGAAATTTTACACAGTTTTCGAATTGAGATGCACATGTTGAATTTCAGTCCGATAGTTCAGATAGGAATTGAGATTTCAGTAGTCAATTCGGCAAATTGTGATATCAATTCCTCGAAAACTGTTGGATCAATTCAAACCAAATCTTGAAACTGCACATAGTTTTCGAAATGAGATGCACATGTTGAATTTCAGATCGATAGTTCTGATAGGAATGGAGATTTCAGTAGTTGATTCGACAAAATATCATTTCAATTCCTAAAGAACTATTGGATCAATTCGAACCAAATCTTGAAACTGCACATAGTTTCCGGATTGAGATGCACCTGTTGAATTTCAGTTCGATAGTTCAGATAGGAATTGAGATTTCAGTGGTCTATTCGGTAAAGGGTGATATCAATTCCTCAAAAACTGTTGGTCCAATTCTCCCCAAGTCTTGAAACTGCACATAGTTTTCGAATTGAGATGCATATGTTGAATTTCAGTTCGATAGTTCAGATAGGAATTGAGATTTCAGTGGTCAATTCGCCAAAGTGTGATATCAATTCCTTGAAAACTGTTGGATCAATTCGAACCAAATCTTGAAACTGCACATAGTTTTCGAAATGAGATGCACATGTTGAATTTCAGATCGATAGTTCTGATAGGAATGGAGATTTCAGTAGTTGATTCGACAAAATATCATTTCAATTCCTAAGGAACTATTGGATCAATTCGAACCAAATCTTGAAACTGCACATAGTTTTCTAATTGAGATGCACATGTTGAATTTCAGTTCGATAGTTCAGATAGGAATTGAGATTTCGGTGGTCAATTCGGCAAAGTGTGATATCAATTCCTCGAAAACTGTTGGATCAATTCGAACCAAATCTTGAAACTGCACATAGTTTTCGGATTGAGATGCACCTGTTGAATTTCAGTTCGATAGTTCAGATAGGAATTGAGATTTCAGTGGTCTATTCGGTAAAGGGTGATATCAATTCCTCAAAAACTGTTGGATCAATTCGAACCAAATCTTGAAACTGCACATTGTTTTCGAAATGAGATGCACATGTTGACTTTCAGATCGATAGTTCTGATAGGAATGGAGATTTCAGTAGTTGATTCGACAAAATATCATTTCAATTCCTCGAAAACGATTGGATGAATTCGAACCAAATCTTGAAACTGCACATGATTTTCGAAATGAGATGCACATGTTGATTTTCAGTTCGATAGTTCAGATAGAAATTGAGATTTCAGTGATCAATTCGGCAAAGTGTGATATCAATTCCTCGAAAACTGTTGGATCAATTCGAACCAAATCTTGAAATTTTACACAGTTTTCGAATTGAGATGCACGTGTTGAATTTCAGTTCGATAGTTTAGATAGGAATTGAGATTTCAGTGGTCAATTCGGCAAAGTGTGATATCAATTCCTCGAAAACTGTTGGATGAATTCGAACCAAATCTTGAAACTGCACATAATTTTCGAAATGAGAAGCACATGTTTAATTTCAGTTCGAAAGTTCAGATAGCAATTGAGATTTCAGTGGACTATTCGGCAAAGTGTGATATCAATTCATTAACAATTGTTGAACCAATTCTCCCCAAATCTTGAAACTGCACATAGTTTTCGAATTGAGATGCACATGTTGAATTTCAGTTCGATAGTTCAGATAGAAATTGAGATTTCAGTGGTCAATTCGCCAAAGTGTGATATCAATTCCTTGAAAACTGTTGGATCAATTCGAATCAAATCTTGAAACTGCACATGATTTTCGAAATGAGATGCACATGTTGAATTTCAGTTCGATAGTTCAGATAGGAATTGAGATTTCGGTGGTCAATTCGGCAAAGTGTGATATCAATTCCTCGAAAACTGTTGGATCAATTCGAACCAAATCTTGAAACTGCACATAGTTTTCGGATTGAGATGCACCTGTTGAATTTCAGTTCGATAGTTCAGATAGGAATTGAGATTTCAGTGGTCTATTCGGTAAAGGGTGATATCAATTCCTCAAAAACTGTTGGATCAATTCGAACCAAATCTTGAAACTGCACATTGTTTTCGAAATGAGATGCACATGTTGACTTTCAGATCGATAGTTCTGATAGGAATGGAGATTTCAGTAGTTGATTCGACAAAATATCATTTCAATTCCTCGAAAACGATTGGATGAATTCGAACCAAATCTTGAAACTGCACATGATTTTCGAAATGAGATGCACATGTTGAATTTCAGTTCGATAGTTTAGATAGGAATTGAGATTTCAGTGGTCAATTCGGCAAAGTGTGATATCAATTCCTCGAAAACTGTTGGATGAATTCAAACCAAATCTTGAAACTGCACATAATTTTCGAAATGAGAAGCACATGTTTAATTTCAGTTCGAAAGTTCAGATAGCAATTGAGATTTCAGTGGACTATTCGGCAAAGTGTGATATCAATTCATTAACAATTGTTGAACCAATTCTCCCCAAATCTTGAAACTGCACATAGTTTTCGAATTGAGATGCACATGTTGAATTTCAGTTCGATAGTTCAGATAGAAATTGAGATTTCAGTGATCAATTCAGCAAAGTGTGATATCAATTCCTCGAAAACTGTTGGATCAATTCGAACCAAATCTTGAAACTGCACATAGTTTTCGAAATGAGATGCACATGTTGAATTTCAGTTCGATAGTTCAGATAGGAATTGAGATTTCAGTGGTCAATTCGCCAAAGTGTGATATCAATTCCTTGAAAACTGTTGGATCAATTCGAATCAAATCTTGAAACTGCACATAGTTTTCGGATTGACATGCACCTGTTGAATTTCAGTTCGATAGTTCAGATAGGAATTGAGATTTCAGTGGTCAATTCGGCAAAGTGTGATATCAATTCCTCGAAAACTGTTGGATCAATTCCAACCAAATCTTGAAATTTTACACAGTTTTCGAATTGAGATGCACATGTTGAATTTCAGTCCGATAGTTCAGATAGGAATTGAGATTTCAGTCGTCAATTCGGCAAAGTGTGATATCAATTCCTCGAAAACTGTTGGATGAATTCGAACCAAATCTTGAAACTGCACATAGTTTTCGAAATGAGATGCACATGTTGAATTTCAGTTCGATAGTTCAGATAGAAATTGAGATTTCAGTGGTCAATTCGCCAAAGTGTGATATCAATTCCTTGAAAACTGTTGGATCAATTCGAATCAAATCTTGAAACTGCACATAGTTTTCGGATTGAGATGCACATGTTGAATTTCAGTTCGATAGTTCAGATAGGAATTGAGATTTCAGTGATCAATTCGAACCAAATCTTGAAATTTTACACAGTTTTCGAATTGAGATGCACATGTTGAATTTCAGTCCGATAGTTCAAATAGGAATTGAGATTTCAGTGGTCAATTCGGCAAAGTGTGATATCAATTCCTAAAAAACTGTCGGATCAATTCGAACCAAATCTTGAAACTGCACATAGTTTTCGAATTGAGATGCACATGTTGAATTTCAGTTCGATAGTTCAGATAGAAATTGAGATTTCAGTGGTCAATTCGCCAAAGTGTGATATCAATTCCTTGAAAACTGTTGGATCAATTCGAATCAAATCTTGAAACTGCACATAGTTTTCGGATTGACATGCACCTGTTGAATTTCAGTTCGATAGTTCAGATAGGAATTGAGATTTCAGTGGTCTATTCGGCAAAGTGTGATATCAATTCCTCGAAAACTGTTGGATCAATTCGAACCAAATCTTGAAACTGCACACAGTTTTCGAATTGAGATGCACATGTTGAATTTCAGTCCGATAGTTCAGATAGGAATTGAGATTTCAGTGGTCAATTCGGCAAAGTATGATATCAATTCCTCGAAAACTGTTGGATCAATTCGAACCAAATCTTGAAATTTTACACAGTTTTCGAATTGAGATGCACATGTTGAATTTCAGTTCGATAGTTTAGATAGGAATTGAGATTTCAGTGGTCAATTCGGCAATGTGTGATATCAATTCCTCGAAAACTGTTGGATCAATTCGAATCAAATCTTGAAATTTTACACAGTTTTCGAATTGAGATGCACCTGTTGAATTTCAGTTCGATAGTTCAGATAGGAATTTAGATTTCAGTGGTCTATTCGGCAAAGTGTGATATCAATTCCTCGAAAACTGTTGGATCAATTCGAACCAAATCTTGAAACTGCACATAGTTTTCGAAATGAGATGCACATGTTGAATTTCAGATCGATAGTTCTGATAGGAATGGAGATTTCAGTAGTTGATTCGACAAAATATCATTTCAATTCCTAAGGAACTATTGGATCAATTCGAACCAAATCTTGAAACTGCACATAGTTTTCGGATTGAGATGCACCTGTTGAATTTCAGTTCGATAGTTCAGATAGGAATTGAGATTTCAGTGGTCTATTCGGTAAAGGGTGATATCAATTCCTCAAAAACTGTTGGACCAATTCTCCCCAAGTCTTGAAACTGCACATAGTTTTCGAATTGAGATGCATATGTTGAATTTCAGTTCGATAGTTCAGATAGGAATTGAGATTTCAGTGGTCAATTCGCCAAAGTGTGATATCAATTCCTTGAAAACTGTTTGATCAATTCGAACCAAATCTTGAAACTGCACATAGTTTTCGAAATGAGATGCACATGTTGAATTTCAGATCGATAGTTCTGATAGGAATGGAGATTTCAGTAGTTGATTC
This sequence comes from Coccinella septempunctata, assembly GCF_907165205.1. Taxonomy (NCBI): domain Eukaryota; kingdom Metazoa; phylum Arthropoda; class Insecta; order Coleoptera; family Coccinellidae; genus Coccinella; species Coccinella septempunctata. The sequence goes on from NC_058195.1 coordinate 21,343,776, forward strand.
GACAATTCATTGGATCAATTCGAACCAAATATTGAAATTTTACACATTTTTCGAATTGAGATGCACATGTTGAATTTCAGTCCGATAGTTCAGATAGGAATTGAGATTTCAGTGGTCAATTCGGCAAAGTGTGATATCAATTCCTCGAAAACTGTTGGATGAATTCGAACCAAATCTTGAAACTGCACATAGTTTTCGAAATGAGAAGCACATGTTCAATTTCAGTTCGAAAGTTCAGATAGCAATTGAGATTTCAGTGGACTATTCGGCAAAGTGTGATATCAATTCCTCAAAAATTGTTGGACCAATTCTCCTCAAGTCTTGAAACTGCACATAGTTTTCGAATTGAGATGCATATGTTGAATTTCAGTTTGATAGTTCAGATAGGAATTGAGATTTCAGTGGTCAATTCGGCAAAGTGTGATATCAATTCCTCGAAAACTGTTGGATCAATTCGAACCAAATATTGAAATTTTACACAGTTTTCGAATTGAGATGCACATGTTGAATTTCAGTTCGATAGTTTAGATAGGAATTGAGATTTCAGTGGTCAATTCGGCAAAGTGTGATATCAATTCCTCTCAGTTCGAAAGTTCAGATAGCAATTGAGATTTCAGTGGACTATTCGGCAAAGTGTGATATCAATTCATTAACAAATGTTGAACCAATTCTCCCCAAATCTTGAAACTGCACATAGTTTTCGAATTGAGATGCACATGTTGAATTTCAGTTCGATAGTTCAGATAGAAATTGAGATTTCAGTGGTCAATTCGCCAAAGTGTGATATCAATTCCTTGAAAACTGTTGGATCAATTCGAATCAAATCTTGAAACTGCACATGATTTTCGAAATGAGATGCACATGTTGAATTTCAGTTCGATAGTTCAGATAGATATTGAGATTTCAGTGATCAATTCAGCAAAGTGTGATATCAATTCCTCGAAAACTGTTGGATCAATTCGAACCAAATCTTGAAACTGCACATAGTTTTCGAAATGAGAAGCACATGTTGAATTTCAGTTCGATAGTTCAGATAGAAATTGAGATTTCAGTGATCAATTCAGCAAAGTGTGATATCAATTCCTCGAAAACTGTTGGATCAATTCGAACCAAATCTTGAAACTGCACATAGTTTTCGAAATGAGATGCACATGTTGAATTTCAGTTCGATAGTTCAGATAGGAATTGAGATTTCAGTGGTCAATTCGGCAAATTGTGATATCAATTCCTCGAAAACTGTTGGATCAATTCGAACCAAATCTTGAAACTGCACATAGTTTTCGGATTGACATGCACCTGTTGAATTTCAGTTCGATAGTTCAGATAGGAATTGAGATTTCAGTGGTCAATTCGGCAAAGTGTGATATCAATTCCTCGAAAACTGTTGGATCAATTCGAACCAAATCTTGAAATTTTACAAGTTTTCGAATTGAGATGCACATGTTGAATTTCAGTCCGATAGTTCAGATAGGAATTGAGATTTCAGTCGTCAATTCGGCAAAGTGTGATATCAATTCCTCGAAAACTGTTGGATGAATTAGAACCAAATCTTGAAACTGCACATAGTTTTCGAAATGATATGCACATGTTGAATTTCAGTTCGATAGTTCAGATAGGAATTGAGATTTCAGTGGTCAATTCGGCAAAGTGTGATATCAATTCCTCGAAAACTGTTGGATCAATTCGAACCAAATCTTGAAACTGCACATAGTTTTCGGATTGACATGCACCTGTTGAATTTCAGTCCGATAGTTCAGATAGGAATTGAGATTTCAGTGGTCAATTCGGCAAAGTGTGATATCAATTCCTAAAAAACTGTCGGATCAATTCGAACCAAATCTTGAAACTGCACATAGTTTTCGAATTGAGATGCACATGTTGAATTTCAGTTCGATAGTTCAGATAGAAATTGAGATTTCAGTGGTCAATTCGCCAAAGTGTGATATCAATTCCTTGAAAACTGTTGGATCAATTCGAATCAAATCTTGAAACTGCACATAGTTTTCGGATTGACATGCACCTGTTGAATTTCAGTTCGATAGTTCAGATAGGAATTGAGATTTCAGTGGTCTATTCGGCAAAGTGTGATATCAATTCCTCGAAAACTGTTGGATCAATTCGAACCAAATCTTGAAACTGCACACAGTTTTCGAATTGAGATGCACATGTTGAATTTCAGTTCGATAGTTCAGATAGGAATTGAGATTTCAGTGGTCAATTCGGCAAAGTGTGATATCAATTCCTCGAAAACTGTTGGATCAATTCGAACCAAATCTTGAAATTTTACACAGTTTTCGAATTGAGATGCACATGTTGAATTTCAGTTCGATAGTTTAGATAGGAATTGAGATTTCAGTGGTCAATTCGGCAAAGTGTGATATCAATTCCTCGAAAACTGTTGGATCAATTCGAATCAAATCTTGAAATTTTACACAGTTTTCGAATTGAGATGCACCTGTTGAATTTCAGTTCGATAGTTCAGATAGGAATTTAGATTTCAGTGGTCTATTCGGCAAAGTGTGATATCAATTCCTCGAAAACTGTTGGATCAATTCGAACCAAATCTTGAAACTGCACATAGTTTTCGAAATGAGATGCACATGTTGAATTTCAGATCGATAGTTCTGATAGGAATGGAGATTTCGATAGTTGATTCGACAAAATATCATTTCAATTCCTAAGGAACTATTGGATCAATTCGAACCAAATCTTGAAACTGCACATAGTTTTCGGATTGAGATGCACCTGTTGAATTTCAGTTCGATAGTTCAGATAGGAATTTAGATTTCAGTGGTCTATTCGGCAAAGTGTGATATCAATTCCTCGAAAACTGTTGGATCAATACGAACCAAATTTTGAAACTGCACATAGTTTTCGAAATGAGATGCACATGTTGAATTTCAGATCGATAGTTCTGATAGGAATGGAGATTTCAGTAGTTGATTCGACAAAATATCATTTCAATTCCTAAGGAACTATTGGATCAATTCGAACCAAATCTTGAAACTGCACATAGTTTTCGGATTGAGATGCACCTGTTGAATTTCAGTTCGATAGTTCAGATAGGAATTGAGATTTCAGTGGTCTATTCCTTAAAGGGTGATATCAATTCCTCAAAAACTGTTGGACCAATTCTCCCCAAGTCTTGAAACTGCACATAGTTTTCGAATTGAGATGCATATGTTGAATTTCAGTTCGATAGTTCAGATAGGAATTGAGATTTCAGTGGTCAATTCGCCAAAGTGTGATATCAATTCCTTGAAAACTGTTGGATCAATTCGAACCAAATCTTGAAACTGCACATAGTTTTCGAAATGAGATGCACATGTTGAATTTCAGATCGATAGTTCTGATAGGAATGGAGATTTCAGTAGTTGATTCGACAATTCATTGGATCAATTCGAACCAAATATTGAAATTTTACACAGTTTTCGAATTGAGATGCACATGTTGAATTTCAGTCCGATAGTTCAGATAGGAATTGAGATTTCAGTGGTCAATTCGGCAAAGTGTGATATCAATTCCTCGAAAACTGTTGGATGAATTCGAACCAAATCTTGAAACTGCACATAGTTTTCGAAATGAGAAGCACATGTTCAATTTCAGTTCGAAATTTCAGATAGCAATTGAGATTTCAGTGGACTATTCGGCAAAGTGTGATATCAATTCCTCAAAAACTGTTGGACCAATTCTCCTCAAGTCTTGAAACTGCACATAGTTTTCGAATTGAGATGCATATGTTGAATTTCAGTTTGATAGTTCAGATAGGAATTGAGATTTCAGTGGTCAATTCGGCAAAGTGTGATATCAATTCCTCGAAAACTGTTGGATCAATTCGAACCAAATATTGAAATTTTACACAGTTTTCGAATTGAGATGCACATGTTGAATTTCAGTTCGATAGTTCAGATAGGAATTGAGATTTCAGTGGTCAATTCGGCAAAGTGTGATATCAATTCCTCGAAAACTGTTGGATCAATTCGAACCAAATCTTGAAATTTTACACAGTTTTCGAATTGAGATGCACATGTTGAATTTCAGTTCGATAGTTTAGATAGGAATTGAGATTTCAGTGGTCAATTCGGCAAAGTGTGATATCAATTCCTCGAAAACTGTTGGATGAATTCGAACCAAATCTTGAAACTGCACATAATTTTCGAAATGAGAAGCACATGTTTAATTTCAGTTCGAAAGTTCAGATAGCAATTGAGATTTCAGTGGACTATTCGGCAAAGTGTGATATCAATTCATTAACAAATGTTGAACCAATTCTCCCCAAATCTTGAAACTGCACATAGTTTTCGAATTGAGATGTACATGTTGAATTTCAGTTCGATAGTTCAGATAGAAATTGAGATTTCAGTGGTCAATTCGCCAAAGTGTGATATCAATTCCTTGAAAACTGTTGGATCAATTAGAATCAAATCTTGAAACTGCACATGATTTTCGAAATGAGATGCACTTGTTGAATTTCAGTTCGATAGTTCAGATAGATATTGAGATTTCAGTGATCAATTCAGCAAAGTGTGATATCAATTCCTCGAAAACTGTTGGATCAATTCGAACCAAATCTTGAAACTGCACATAGTTTTCGAAATGAGATGCACATGTTGATTTTCAGTTCGATAGTTCAGATAGAAATTGAGATTTCAGTGATCAATTCAGCAAAGTGTGATATCAATTCCTCGAAAACTGTTGGATCAATTCGAACCAAATGTTGAAACTGCACATAGTTTTCGAAATGAGATGCACATGATGAATTTCAGTTCGATAGTTCAGATAGGAATTGAGATTTCAGTGGTCAATTCGGCAAATTGTGATATCAATTCCTCGAAAACTGTTGGATCAATTCGAACCAAATCTTGAAACTGCACATAGTTTTCGGATTGACATGCACCTGTTGAATTTCAGTTCGATAGTTCAGATAGGAATTGAGATTTCAGTGGTCAATTCGGCAAAGTGTGATATCAATTCCTCGAAAACTGTTGGATCAATTCGAACCAAATCTTGAAATTTTACAAGTTTTCGAATTGAGATGCACATGTTGAATTTCAGTCCGATAGTTCAGATAGGAATTGAGATTTCAGTCGTCAATTCGGCAAAGTGTGATATCAATTCCTCGAAAACTGTTGGATGAATTAGAACCAAATCTTGAAACTGCACATAGTTTTCGAAATGAGATGCACATGTTGAATTTCAGTTCGATAGTTCAGATAGAAATTGAGATTTCAGTGGTCAATTCGCCAAAGTGTGATATCAATTCCTTGAAAACTGTTGGATCAATTCGAATCAAATTTTGAAACTGCACATGATTTTCGAAATGAGATGCACATGTTGAATTTCAGTTCGATAGTTCAGATAGAAATTGAGATTTCAGTGATCAATTCAGCAAAGTGTGATATCAATTCCTCGAAAACTGTTGGATCAATTCGAACCAAATCTTGAAACTGCACATAGTTTTCGAAATGAGATGCACATGTTGAATTTCAGTTCGATAGTTCAGATAGGAATTGAGATTTCAGTGGTCAATTCGGCAAAGTGTGATATCAATTCCTCGAAAACTGTTGGATCAATTCGAACCAAATCTTGAAACTGCACATAGTTTTCGAATTGAGATGCACATGTTGAATTTCAGTCCGATAGTTCAGATAGGAATTGAGATTTCAGTGGTCAATTCGGCAAAGTGTGATATCAATTCCTAAAAAACTGTCGGATCAATTCGAACCAAATCTTGAAACTGCACATAGTTTTCGAATTGAGATGCACATGTTGAATTTCAGTTCGATAGTTCAGATAGAAATTGAGATTTCAGTGGTCAATTCGCCAAAGTGTGATATCAATTCCTTGAAAACTGTTGGATCAATTCGAATCAAATCTTGAAACTGCACATAGTTTTCGGATTGACATGCACCTGTTGAATTTCAGTTCGATAGTTCAGATAGGAATTGAGATTTCAGTGGTCTATTCGGCAAAGTGTGATATCAATTCCTCGAAAACTGTTGGATCAATTCGAACCAAATCTTGAAACTGCACATAATTTTCGAAATGAGATGTACATGTTTAATTTCAGTTCGATAGTTCAGATAGCAATTGAGATTTCAGTGGTCTATTCGGCAAAGTGTGATATCAATTCCTCAAAAACTTTTGGACCAATTCTCCCCAAGTCTTGAAACTGCACATAGTTTTCGAATTGAGATGCATATGTTGAATTTCAGTTCGATAGTTCAGATAGGAATTGAGATTTCAGTGGTCAATTCGGCAAAGTGTGATATCATTTCCTCGAAAACTGTTGGATCAATTCGAACCAAATCTTGAAATTTTACACAGTTTTCGAATTGAGATGCACATGTTGAATTTCAGTTCGATGGTTTAAATAGGAATTGAAATTTCAGTGGTCAATTCGGCAAAGTGTGATATCAATTCCTTGAAAACTGTTGGATCAATTCGAATCAAATCTTGAAACTGCACATAGTTTTCGAAATGAGATGCACATGTTGAATTTCAGTTCGATAGTTCAGATAGAAATTGAGATTTCAGTGGTCAATTCGCCAAAGTGTGATATCAATTCCTTGAAAACTGTTGGATCAATTCGAATCAAATCTTGAAACTGCACATGATTTTCGAAATGAGATGCACATGTTGAATTTCAGTTCGATAGTTCAGATAGAAATTGAGATTTCAGTGATCAATTCAGCAAAGTGTGATATCAATTCCTCGAAAACTGTTGGATGAATTCGAACCAAATCTTGAAACTGCACATAGTTTTCGAAATGAGAAGCACATGTTCAATTAGGAATTGAGATTTCAGTGATCAATTCAGCAAAGTGTGATATCAATTCCTCGAAAACTGTTGGATCAATTCGAACCAAATATTGAAATTTTACACAGTTTTCGAATTGAGATGCACATGTTGAATTTCAGTCCGATAGTTCAGATAGGAATTGAGATTTCAGTGGTCAATTCGGCAAAGTGTGATATCAATTCCTCGAAAACTGTTGGATGAATTCGAACCAAATCTTGAAACTGCACATAGTTTTCGAAATGAGAAGCACATGTTCAATTTCAGTTCGAAAGTTCAGATAGCAATTGCGATTTCAGTGGACTATTCGGCAAAGTGTGATATCAATTCCTCAAAAACTGTTGGACCAATTCTCCTCAAGTCTTGAAACTGCACATAGTTTTCGAATTGAGATGCATATGTTGAATTTCAGTTTGATAGTTCAGATAGGAATTGAGATTTCAGTGGTCAATTCGGCAGAGTGTGATATCAATTCCTCGAAAACTGTTGGATCAATTTGAACCAAATATTGAAATTTTACACAGTTTTCGAATTGAGATGCACATGTTGAATTTCAGTCCGATAGTTCAGATAGGAATTGAGATTTCAGTGGTCAATTCGGCAAAGTGTGATATCAATTCCTCGAAAACTGTTGGATCAATTCGAACCAAATCTTGAAATTTTACACAGTTTTCGAATTGAGATGCACATGTTGAATTTCAGTTCGATAGTTTAGATAGGAATTGAGATTTCAGTGGTCAATTCGGCAAAGTGTGATATCAATTCCTCGAAAACTGTTGGATGAATTCGAACCAAATCTTGAAACTGCACATAATTTTCGAAATGAGAAGCACATGTTTAATTTCAGTTCGAAAGTTCAGATAGCAATTGAGATTTCAGTGGACTATTCGGCAAAGTGTGATATCAATTCATTAACAAATGTTGAACCAATTCTCCCCAAATCTTGAAACTGCACATAGTTTTCGAATTGAGATGCACATGTTGAATTTCAGTTCGATAGTTCAGATAGAAATTGAGATTTCAGTGGTCAATTCGCCAAAGTGTGATATCAATTCCTTGAAAACTGTTGGATCAATTCGAATCAAATCTTGAAACTGCACATGATTTTCGAAATGAGATGCACATGTTGAATTTCAGTTCGATAGTTCAGATAGGAATTGAGATTTCAGTGGTCAATTCGGCAAATTGTGATATCAATTCCTCGAAAACTGTTGGATCAATTCGAACCAAATCTTGAAACTGCACATAGTTTTCGGATTGACATGCACCTGTTGAATTTCAGTCCGATAGTTCAGATAGGAATTGAGATTTCAGTGGTCAATTCGGCAAAGTGTGATATCAATTCCTCGAAAACTGTTGGATCAATTCGAACCAAATCTTGAAATTTTACACAGTTTTCGAATTGAGATGCACATGTTGAATTTCAGTTCGATAGTTTAGATAGGAATTGAGATTTCAGTGGTCAATTCGGCAAAGTGTGATATCAATTCCTCGAAAACTGTTGGATCAATTCGAACCAAATCTTGAAATTTTACACAGTTTTCGAATTGAGATGCACCTGTTGAATTTCAGTTCGATAGTTCAGATAGGAATTTAGATTTCAGTGGTCTATTCGGCAAAGTGTGATATCAATTCCTCGAAAACTGTTGGATCAATTCGAACCAAATCTTGAAACTGCACATAGTTTTCGAAATGAGATGCACATGTTGAATTTCAGATCGATAGTTCTGAAAGGAATGGAGATTTCAGTAGTTGCTTCGACAAAATATCATTTCAATTCCTAAGGAACTATTGGATCAATTCGAACCAAATCTTGAAACTGCACATAGTTTTCGGATTGAGATGCACCTGTTGAATTTCAGTTCGATAGTTCAGATAGGAATTGAGATTTCAGTGGTCTATTCCTTAAAGGGTGATATCAATTCCTCAAAAACTGTTGGACCAATTCTCCCCAAGTCTTGAAACTGCACATAGTTTTCGAATTGAGATGCATATGTTGAATTTCAGTTCGATAGTTCAGATAGGAATTGAGATTTCAGTGGTCAATTCGCCAAAGTGTGATATCAATTCCTTGAAAACTGTTGGATCAATTCGAACCAAATCTTGAAACTGCACATAGTTTTCGAAATGAGATGCACATGTTGAATTTCAGATCGATAGTTCTGATAGGAATGGAGATTTCAGTAGTTGATTCGACAATTCATTGGATCAATTCGAACCAAATATTGAAATTTTACACAGTTTTCGAATTGAGATGCACATGTTGAATTTCAGTTCGATAGTTCAGATAGGAATTGAGATTTCAGTGGTCAATTCGGCAAAGTGTGATATCAATTCCTCGAAAACTGTTGGATGAATTCGAACCAAATCTTGAAACTGCACATAGTTTTCGAAATGAGAAGCACATGTTCAATTTCAGTTCGAAATTTCAGATAGCAATTGAGATTTCAGTGGACTATTCGGCAAAGTGTGATATCAATTCCTCAAAAACTGTTGGACCAATTCTCCTCAAGTCTTGAAACTGCACATAGTTTTCGAATTGAGATGCATATGTTGAATTTCAGTTTGATAGTTCAGATAGGAATTGAGATTTCAGTGGTCAATTCGGCAAAGTGTGATATCAATTCCTCGAAAACTGTTGGATCAATTCGAACCAAATATTGAAATTTTACACAGTTTTCGAATTGAGATGCACATGTTGAATTTCAGTCCGATAGTTCAGATAGGAATTGAGATTTCAGTGGTCAATTCGGCAAAGTGTGATATCAATTCCTCGAAAACTGTTGGATCAATTCGAACCAAATCTTGAAATTTTACACAGTTTTCGAATTGAGATGCACATGTTGAATTTCAGTTCGATAGTTTAGATAGGAATTGAGATTTCAGTGGTCAATTCGGCAAAGTGTGATATCAATTCCTCGAAAACTGTTGGATGAATTCGAACCAAATCTTGAAACTGCACATAATTTTCGAAATGAGAAGCACATGTTTAATTTCAGTTCGAAAGTTCAGATAGCAATTGAGATTTCAGTGGACTATTCGGCAAAGTGTGATATCAATTCATTAACAAATGTTGAACCAATTCTCCCCAAATCTTGAAACTGCACATAGTTTTCGAATTGAGATGCACATGTTGAATTTCAGTTCGATAGTTCAGATAGAAATTGAGATTTCAGTGGTCAATTCGCCAAAGTGTGATATCAATTCCTTGAAAACTGTTGGATCAATTCGAATCAAATCTTGAAACTGCACATGATTTTCGAAATGAGATGCACTTGTTGAATTTCAGTTCGATAGTTCAGATAGATATTGAGATTTCAGTGATCAATTCAGCAAAGTGTGATATCAATTCCTCGAAAACTGTTGGATCAATTCGAACCAAATCTTGAAACTGCACATAGTTTTCGAAATGAGATGCACATGTTGATTTTCAGTTCGATAGTTCAGATAGAAATTGAGATTTCAGTGATCAATTCAGCAAAGTGTGATATCAATTCCTCGAAAACTGTTGGATCAATTCGAACCAAATCTTGAAACTGCACATAGTTTTCGAAATGAGATGCACATGTTGAATTTCAGTTCGATAGTTCAGATAGGAATTGAGATTTCAGTGGTCAATTCGGCAAATTGTGATATCAATTCCTCGAAAACTGTTGGATCAATTCGAACCAAATCTTGAAACTGCACATAGTTTTCGGATTGACATGCACCTGTTGAATTTCAGTTCGATAGTTCAGATAGGAATTGAGATTTCAGTGGTCAATTCGGCAAAGTGTGATATCAATTCCTCGAAAACTGTTGGATCAATTCGAACCAAATCTTGAAATTTTACAAGTTTTCGAATTGAGATGCACATGTTGAATTTCAGTCCGATAGTTCAGATAGGAATTGAGATTTCAGTCGTCAATTCGGCAAAGTGTGATATCAATTCCTCGAAAACTGTTGGATGAATTAGAACCAAATCTTGAAACTGCACATAGTTTTCGAAATGAGATGCACATGTTGAATTTCAGTTCGATAGTTCAGATAGAAATTGAGATTTCAGTGGTCAATTCGCCAAAGTGTGATATCAATTCCTTGAAAACTGTTGGATCAATTCGAATCAAATCTTGAAACTGCACATGATTTTCGAAATGAGATGCACATGTTGAATTTCAGTTCGATAGTTCAGATAGAAATTGAGATTTCAGTGATCAATTCAGCAAAGTGTGATATCAATTCCTCGAAAACTGTTGGATCAATTCGAACCAAATCTTGAAACTGCACATAGTTTTCGAAATGAGATGCACATGTTGAATTTCAGTTGGATAGTTCAGATAGGAATTGAGATTTCAGTGGTCAATTCGGCAAAGTGTGATATCAATTCCTCGAAAACTGTTGGATCAATTCGAACCAAATCTTGAAACTGCACATAGTTTTCGAATTGAGATGCACATGTTGAATTTCAGTCCGATAGTTCAGATAGGAATTGAGATTTCAGTGGTCAATTCGGCAAAGTGTGATATCAATTCCTAAAAAACTGTCGGATCAATTCGAACCAAATCTTGAAACTGCACATAGTTTTCGAATTGAGATGCACATGTTGAATTTCAGTTCGATAGTTCAGATAGAAATTGAGATTTCAGTGGTCAATTCGCCAAAGTGTGATATCAATTCCTTGAAAACTGTTGGATCAATTCGAATCAAATCTTGAAACTGCACATAGTTTTCGGATTGACATGCACCTGTTGAATTTCAGTTCGATAGTTCAGATAGGAATTGAGATTTCAGTGGTCTATTCGGCAAAGTGTGATATCAATTCCTCGAAAACTGTTGGATCAATTCGAACCAAATCTTGAAACTGCACATAATTTTCGAAATGAGATGTACATGTTTAATTTCAGTTCGATAGTTCAGATAGGAATTGAGATTTCAGTGGTCTATTCGGCAAAGTGTGATATCAATTCCTCAAAAACTTTTGGACCAATTCTCCCCAAGTCTTGAAACTGCACATAGTTTTCGAATTGAGATGCATATGTTGAATTTCAGTTCGATAGTTCAGATAGGAATTGAGATTTCAGTGGTCAATTCGGCAAAGTGTGATATCAATTCCTCGAAAACTGTTGGATCAATTCGAACCAAATCTTGAAATTTTACACAGTTTTCGAATTGAGATGCACATGTTGAATTTCAGTTCGATAGTTTAGATAGGAATTGAGATTTCAGTGGTCAATTCGGCAAAGTGTGATATCAATTCCTTGAAAACTGTTGGATCAATTCGAATCAAATCTTGAAACTGCACATAGTTTTCGAAATGAGATGCACATGTTGAATTTCAGTTCGATAGTTCAGATAGAAATTGAGATTTCAGTGGTCAATTCGCCAAAGTGTGATATCAATTCCTTGAAAACTGTTGGATCAATTCGAATCAAATCTTGAAACTGCACATGATTTTCGAAATGAGATGCACATGTTGAATTTCAGTTCGATAGTTCAGATAGAAATTGAGATTTCAGTGATCAATTCAGCAAAGTGTGATATCAATTCCTCGAAAACTGTTGGATGAATTCGAACCAAATCTTGAAACTGCACATAGTTTTCGAAATGAGAAGCACATGTTCAATTAGGAATTGAGATTTCAGTGATCAATTCAGCAAAGTGTGATATCAATTCCTCGAAAACTGTTGGATCAATTCGAACCAAATATTGAAATTTTACACAGTTTTCGAATTGAGATGCACATGTTGAATTTCAGTCCGATAGTTCAGATAGGAATTGAGATTTCAGTGGTCAATTCGGCAAAGTGTGATATCAATTCCTCGAAAACTGTTGGATGAATTCGAACCAAATCTTGAAACAGCACATAGTTTTCGAAATGAGAAGCACATGTTCAATTTCAGTTCGAAAGTTCAGATAGCAATTGCGATTTCAGTGGACTATTCGGCAAAGTGTGATATCAATTCCTCAAAAACTGTTGGACCAATTCTCCTGAAGTCTTGAAACTGCACATAGTTTTCGAATTGAGATGCATATGTTGAATTTCAGTTTGATAGTTCAGATAGGAATTGAGATTTCAGTGGTCAATTCGGCAAATTGTGATATCAATTCCTCGAAAACTGTTGGATCAATTTGAACCAAATATTGAAATTTTACACAGTTTTCGAATTGAGATGCACATGTTGAATTTCAGTCCGATAGTTCAGATAGGAATTGAGATTTCAGTGGTCAATTCGGCAAAGTGTGATATCAATTCCTCGAAAACTGTTGGATCAATTCGAACCAAATCTTGAAATTTTACACAGTTTTCGAATTGAGATGCACATGTTGAATTTCAGTTCGATAGTTTAGATAGGAATTGAGATTTCAGTGGTCAATTCGGCAAAGTGTGATATCAATTCCTCGAAAACTGTTGGATGAATTCGAACCAAATCTTGAAACTGCACATAATTTTCGAAATGAGAAGCACATGTTTAATTTCAGTTCGAAAGTTCAGATAGCAATTGAGATTTCAGTGGACTATTCGGCAAAGTGTGATATCAATTCATTAACAAATGTTGAACCAATTCTCCCCAAATCTTGAAACTGCACATAGTTTTCGAATTGAGATGCACATGTTGAATTTCAGTTCGATAGTTCAGATAGAAATTGAGATTTCAGTGGTCAATTCGCCAAAGTGTGATATCAATTCCTTGAAAACTGTTGGATCAATTCGAACCAAATCTTGAAACTGCACATGATTTTCGAAATGAGATGCACATGTTGAATTTCAGTTCGATAGTTCAGATAGATATTGAGATTTCAGTGATCAATTCAGCAAAGTGTGATATCAATTCCTCGAAAACTGTTCTATCAATTCGAACCAAATCTTGAAACTGCACATAGTTTTCGAAATGAGATGCACATGTTGAATTTCAGTTCGATAGTTCAGATAGAAATTGAGATTTCAGTGGTCAATTCGCCAAAGTGTGATATCAATTCCTTGAAAACTGTTGGATCAATTCGAATCAAATCTTGAAACTGTACATGATTTTCGAAATGAGATGCACATGTTGAATTTCAGTTCGATAGTTCAGATAGAAATTGAGATTTCAGTGATCAATTCAGCAAAGTGTGATATCAATTCCTCGAAAACTGTTGGATCAATTCGAACCAAATCTTGAAACTGCACATAGTTTTCGAAATGAGATGCACATGTTGAATTTCAGTTCGATAGTTCAGATAGGAATTGAGATTTCAGTGGTCAATTCGGCAAATTGTGATATCAATTCCTCGAAAACTGTTGGATCAATTCGAACCAAATCTTGAAACAGCACATAGTTTTCGGATTGACATGCACCTGTTGAATTTCAGTTCGATAGTTCAGATAGGAATTGAGATTTCAGTGGTCAATTCGGCAAAGTGTGATATCAATTCCTCGAAAACTGTTGGATCAATTCGAACCAAATCTTGAAATTTTACAAGTTTTCGAATTGAGATGCACATGTTGAATTTCAGTTCGATAGTTCAGATAGAAATTGAGATTTCAGTGGTCAATTCGCCAAAGTGTGATATCAATTCCTTGAAAACTGTTGGATCAATTCGAATCAAATCTTGAAACTGCACATGATTTTCGAAATGAGATGCACATGTTGAATTTCAGTTCGATAGTTCAGATAGAAATTGAGATTTCAGTGATCAATTCAGCAAAGTGTGATATCAATTCCTCGAAAACTGTTGGATCAATTCGAACCAAATCTTGAAACTGCACATAGTTTTCGAAATGAGATGCACACGTTGAATTTTAGTTCGATAGTTCAGATAGGAATTGAGATTTCAGTGGTCAATTCGGCAAAGTGTGATATCAATTCCTCGAAAACTGTTGGATCAATTCGAACCAAATCTTGAAACTGCACATAGTTTTCGAATTGAGATGCACATGTTGAATTTCAGTCCGATAGTTCAGATAGGAATTGAGATTTCAGTGGTCAATTCGGCAAAGTGTGATATCAATTCCTAAAAAACTGTCGGATCAATTCGAACCAAATCTTGAAACTGCACATAGTTTTCGAATTGAGATGCACATGTTGAATTTCAGTCCGATAGTTCAGATAGGAATTGAGATTTCAGTGGTCAATTCGGCAAAGTTTGATATCAATTCCTTGAAAACTGTTGGATCAATTCGAATCAAATCTTGAAACTGTACATGATTTTCGAAATGAGATGCACATGTTGAATTTCAGTTCGATAGTTCAGATAGAAATTGAGATTTCAGTGATCAATTCAGCAAAGTGTGATATCAATTCCTCGAAAACTGTTGGATCAATTCGAACCAAATCTTGAAACTGCACATAGTTTTCGGATTGAGATGCACATGTTGAATTTCAGTTCGATAGTTCAGATAGAAATTGAGATTTCAGTGGTCAATTCGCCAAAGTGTGATATCAATTCCTTGAAAACTGTTGGATCAATTCGAATCAAATCTTGAAACTGCACATAGTTTTCGGATTGACATGCACCTGTTGAATTTCAGTTCGATAGTTCAGATAGGAATTGAGATTTCAGTGGTCTATTCGGCAAAGTGTGATATCAATTCCTCGAAAATTGTTGGATCAATTCGAACCAAATCTTGAAACTGCACATAATTTTCGAAATGAGATGCACATGTTTAATTTCAGTTCGATAGTTCAGATAGCAATTGAGATTTCAGTGGTCTATTCGGCAAAGTGTGATATCAATTCCTCAAAAACTTTTGGACCAATTCTCCCCAAGTCTTGAAACTGCACATAGTTTTCGAATTGAGATGCATATGTTGAATTTCAGTTCGATAGTTCAGATAGGAATTGAGATTTCAGTGGTCAATTCGGCAAAGTGTGATATCAATTCCTCGAAAACTGTTGGATCAATTCGAACCAAATATTGAAATTTTACACAGTTTTCGAATTGAGATGCACATGTTGAATTTCAGTCCGATAGTTCAGATAGGAATTGAGATTTCAGTGGTCAATTCGGCAAAGTTTGATATCAATTCCTCGAAAACTGTTGGATCAATTCGAACCAAATCTTGAAATTTTACACAGTTTTCGAATTGAGATGCACATGTTGAATTTCAGTTCGATAGTTTAGATAGGAATTGAGATTTCAGTGGTCAATTCGGCAAAGTGTGATATCAATTCCTCGAAAACTGTTGGATGAATTCGAACCAAATCTTGAAACTGCACATAATTTTCGAAATGAGAAGCACATGTTTAATTTCAGTTCGAAAGTTCAGATAGCAATTGAGATTTCAGTGGACTATTCGGCAAAGTGTGATATCAATTCATTAACAAATGTTGAACCAATTCTCCCCAAATCTTGAAACTTCACATAGTTTTCGAATTGAGATGCACATGTTGAATTTCAGTTCGATAGTTCAGATAGAAATTGAGATTTCAGTGGTCAATTCGCCAAAGTGTGATATCAATTCCTTGAAAACTGTTGGATCAATTCGAATCAAATCTTGAAACTGCACATAGTTTTCGAAATGAGATGCACATGTTGAATTTCAGTTCGATAGTTCAGATAGAAATTGAGATTTCAGTGATCAATTCAGCAAAGTGTGATATCAATTCCTCGAAAACTGTTGGATCAATTCGAACCAAATCTTGAAACTGCACATAGTTTTCGAAATGAGATGCACATGTTGAATTTCAGTTCGATAGTTCAGATAGGAATTGAGATTTCAGTGGTCAATTCGGCAAATTGTGATATCAATTCCTCGAAAACTGTTGGATCAATTCGAACCAAATCTTGAAACTGCACATAGTTTTCGGATTGACATGCACCTGTTGAATTTCAGTTCGATAGTTCAGATAGGAATTGAGATTTCAGTGGTCAATTCGGCAAAGTGTGATATCAATTCCTCGAAAACTGTTGGATCAATTCGAACCAAATCTTGAAATTTTACAAGTTTTCGAATTGAGATGCACATGTTAAATTTCAGTCCGATAGTTCAGATAGGAATTGAGATTTCAGTCGTCAATTCGGCAAAGTGTGATATCAATTCCTCGAAAACTGTTGGATGAATTAGAACCAAATCTTGAAACTGCACATAGTTTTCGAAATGAGATGCACATGTTGAATTTCAGTTCGATAGTTCAGATAGAAATTGAGATTTCAGTGGTCAATTCGCCAAAGTGTGATATCAATTCCTTGAAAACTGTTGGATCAATTCGAATCAAATCTTGAAACTTCACATGATTTTCGAAATGAGATGCACATGTTGAATTTCAGTTCGATAGTTCAGATAGAAATTGAGATTTCAGTGATCAATTCAGCAAAGTGTGATATCAATTCCTCGAAAACTGTTGGATCAATTCGAACCAAATCTTGAAACTGCACATAGTTTTCGAAATGAGATGCACATGTTGAATTTCAGTTCGATAGTTCAGATAGGAATTGAGATTTCAGTGGTCAATTCGGCAAAGTGTGATATCAATTCCTCGAAAACTGTTGGATGAATTCGAACCAAATCTTGAAACTGCACATAGTTTTCGAAATGAGATGCACATGTTGAATTTCAGTTCGATAGTTCAGATAGAAATTGAGATTTCAGTGATCAATTCAGCAAAGTGTGATATCAATTCCTCGAAAACTGTTGGATGAATTAGAACCAAATCTTGAAACTGCACATAGTTTTCGAAATGAGATGCACATGTTGAATTTCAGTTCGATAGTTCAGATAGGAATTGAGATTTCAGTCGTCAATTCGGCAAAGTGTGATATCAATTCCTCGAAAACTGTTGGATGAATTAGAACCAAATCTTGAAACTGCACATAGTTTTCGAAATGAGATGCACATGTTGAATTTCAGTTCGATAGTTCAGATAGGAATTGAGATTTCAGTGGTCAATTCGGCAAAGTGTGATATCAATTCCTCGAAAACTGTTGGATCAATTCGAACCAAATCTTGAAACTGCACATAGTTTTCGAATTGAGATGCACATGTGGAATTTCAGTCCGATAGTTCAGATAGGAATTGAGATTTCAGTGGTCAATTCGGCAAAGTGTGATATCAATTCCTAAAAAACTGTCGGATCAATTCGAACCAAATCTTGAAACTGCACATAGTTTTCGAATTGAGATGCACATGTTGAATTTCAGTTCGATAGTTCAGATAGAAATTGAGATTTCAGTGGTCAATTCGCCAAAGTGTGATATCAATTCCTTGAAAACTGTTGGATCAATTCGAATCAAATCTTGAAACTGCACATAGTTTTCGGATTGACATGCACCTGTTGAATTTCAGTTCGAAAGTTCAGATAGGAATTGAGATTTCAGTGGTCTATTCGGCAAAGTGTGATATCAATTCCTCGAAAACTGTTGGATCAATTCGAACCAAATCTTGAAACTGCACATAATTTTCGAAATGAGATGCACATGTTTAATTTCAGTTCGATAGTTCAGATAGCAATTGAGATTTCAGTGATCAATTCAGCAAAGTGTGATATCAATTCCTCGAAAACTGTTGGATCAATTCTCCCCAAGTCTTGAAACTGCACATAGTTTTCGAATTGAGATGCATATGTTGAATTTCAGTTCGATAGTTCAGATAGGAATTGAGATTTCAGTGGTCAATTCGGCAAAGTGTGATATCAATTCCTCGAAAACTGTTGGATCAATTCGAACCAAATCTTGAAATTTTACACAGTTTTCGAATTGAGATGCACATGTTGAATTTCAGTTCGATAGTTTAGATAGGAATTGAGATTTCAGTGGTCAATTCGGCAAAGTGTGATATCAATTCCTTGAAAACTGTTATATCAATTCGAATCAAATCTTGAAACTGCACATGATTTTCGAAATGAGATGCACATGTTGAATTTCAGTTCGATAGTTCAGATAGAAATTGAGATTTCAGTGATCAATTCAGCAAAGTGTGATATCAATTCCTCGAAAACTGTTAGATGAATTCGAATCAAATCTTGAAACTGCACATAGTTTTCGAAATGAGATGCACATGTTGAATTTCATTTCGATAGTTCAGATAGAAATTGAGATTTCAGTGGTCAATTCGCCAAAGTGTGATATCAATTCCTTGAAAACTGTTATATCAATTCGAATCAAATCTTGAAACTGCACATGATTTTCGAAATGAGATGCACATGTTGAATTTCAGTTCGATAGTTCAGATAGATATTGAGATTTCAGTGATCAATTCAGCAAAGTGTGATATCAATTCCTCGAAAACTGTTGGATCAATTCGAACCAAATCTTGAAACTGCACATAGTTTTCGGATTGACATGCACCTGTTGAATTTCAGTTCGATAGTTCAGATAGGAATTGAGATTTCAGTGGTCAATTCGCCAAAGTGTGATATCAATTCCTTGAAAACTGTTGGATCAATTCGAACCAAATCTTGAAACTGCACATAGTTTTCGAAATGAGATGCACATGTTGAATTTCAGTTCGATAGTTCAGATAGAAATTGAGATTTCAGTGGTCAATTCGCCAAAGTGTGATATCAATTCCTTGAAAACTGTTGGATCAATTCGAATCAAATCTTGAAACTGTACATGATTTTCGAAATGAGATGCACATGTTGAATTTCAGTTCGATAGTTCAGATAGAAATTGAGATTTCAGTGATCAATTCAGCAAAGTGTGATATCAATTCCTCGAAAACTGTAGGATCAATTCGAACCAAATCTTGAAACTGCACATAGTTTTCGAAATGAGATGCACATGTTGAATTTCAGTTCGATAGTTCAGATAGGAATTGAGATTTCAGTGGTCAATTCGGCAAATTGTGATATCAATTCCTCGAAAACTGTTGGATCAATTCGAACCAAATCTTGAAACTGCACATAGTTTTCGGATTGACATGCACCTGTTGAATTTCAGTTCGATAGTTCAGATAGGAATTGAGATTTCAGTGGTCAATTCGGCAAAGTGTGATATCAATTCCTCGAAAACTGTTGGATCAATTCGAACCAAATCTTGAAATTTTACAAGTTTTCGAATTGAGATGCACATGTTGAATTTCAGTTCGATAGTTCAGATAGGAATTGAGATTTCAGTGGTCAATTCGCCAAAGTGTGATATCAATTCCTTGAAAACTGTTGGATCAATTCGAATCAAATCTTGAAACTGCACATGATTTTCGAAATGAGATGCACATGTTGAATTTCAGTTCGATAGTTCAGATAGAAATTGAGATTTCAGTGATCAATTCAGCAAAGTGTGATATCAATTCCTCGAAAACTGTTGGATCAATTCGAACCAAATCTTGAAACTGCACATAGTTTTCGAAATGAGATGCACACGTTGAATTTCAGTTCGATAGTTCAGATAGGAATTGAGATTTCAGTGGTCAATTCGGCAAAGTGTGATATCAATTCCTCGAAAACTGTTGGATCAATTCGAACCAAATCTTGAAACTGCACATAGTTTTCGAATTGAGATGCACATGTTGAATTTCAGTCCGATAGTTCAGATAGGAATTGAGATTTCAGTGGTCAATTCGGCAAAGTGTGATATCAATTCCTAAAAAACTGTCGGATCAATTCGAACCAAATCTTGAAACTGCACATAGTTTTCGAATTGAGATGCACATGTTGAATTTCAGTCCGATAGTTCAGATAGAAATTGAGATTTCAGTGATCAATTCAGCAAAGTGTGATATCAATTCCTCGAAAACTGTTGGATCAATTCGAATCAAATCTTGAAACTGCACATAGTTTTCGGATTGACATGCACCTGTTGAATTTCAGTTCGATAGTTCAGATAGGAATTGAGATTTCAGTGGTCTATTCGGCAAAGTGTGATATCAATTCCTCGAAAACTGTTGGATCAATTCGAACCAAATCTTGAAACTGCACATAATTTTCGAAATGAGATGCACATGTTTAATTTCAGTTCGATAGTTCAGATAGCAATTGAGATTTCAGTGGTCTATTCGGCAAAGTGTGATATCAATTCCTCAAAAACTTTTGGACCAATTCTCCCCAAGTCTTGAAACTGCACATAGTTTTCGAATTGAGATGCATATGTTGAATTTCAGTTCGATAGTTCAGATAGGAATTGATATTTCAGTGGTCAATTCGGCAAAGTGTGATATCAATTCCTCGAAAACTGTTGGATCAATTCGAACCAAATATTGAAATTTTACACAGTTTTCGAATTGAGATGCACATGTTGAATTTCAGTCCGATAGTTCAGATAGGAATTGAGATTTCAGTGGTCAATTCGGCAAAGTTTGATATCAATTCCTCGAAAACTGTTGGATCAATTCGAACCAAATCTTGAAATTTTACACAGTTTTCGAATTGAGATGCACATGTTGAATTTCAGTTCGATAGTTTAGATAGGAATTGAGATTTCAGTGGTCAATTCGGCAAAGTGTGATATCAATTCCTTGAAAACTGTTGGATCAATTCGAATCAAATCTTGAAACTGCACATAGTTTTCGAAATGAGATGCACATGTTGAATTTCAGTTCGATAGTTCAGATAGAAATTGAGATTTCAGTGGTCAATTCGCCAAAGTGTGATATCAATTCCTTGAAAACTGTTGGATCAATTCGAATCAAATCTTGAAACTGCACATGATTTTCGAAATGAGATGCACATGTTGAATTTCAGTTCGATAGTTCAGATAGAAATTGAGATTTCAGTGATCAATTCAGCAAAGTGTGATATCAATTCCTCGAAAACTGTTGGATGAATTCGAACCAAATCTTGAAACTGCACATAGTTTTCGAAATGAGAAGCACATGTTCAATTAGGAATTGAGATTTCAGTGATCAATTCAGCAAAGTGTGATATCAATTCCTCGAAAACTGTTGGATCAATTCGAACCAAATATTGAAATTTTACACAGTTTTCGAATTGAGATGCACATGTTGAATTTCAGTCCGATAGTTCAGATAGGAATTGAGATTTCAGTGGTCAATTCGGCAAAGTGTGATATCAATTCCTCGAAAACTGTTGGATGAATTCGAACCAAATCTTGAAACTGCACATGGTTTTCGAAATGAGAAGCACATGTTCAATTTCAGTTCGAAAGTTCAGATAGCAATTGTGATTTCAGTGGACAATTCCTCGAAAACTGTTGGATGAATTCGAACCAAATCTTGAAACTGCACATAGTTTTCGAAATGAGAAGCACATGTTCAATTAGGAATTGAGATTTCAGTGATCAATTCAGCAAAGTGTGATATCAATTCCTCGAAAACTGTTGGATCAATTCGAACCAAATATTGAAATTTTACACAGTTTTCGAATTGAGATGCACATGTTGAATTTCAGTCCGATAGTTCAGATAGGAATTGAGATTTCAGTGGTCAATTCGGCAAAGTGTGATATCAATTCCTCGAAAACTGTTGGATGAATTCGAACCAAATCTTGAAACTGCACATGGTTTTCGAAATGAGAAGCACATGTTCAATTTCAGTTCGAAAGTTCAGATAGCAATTGCGATTTCAGTGGACTATTCGGCAAAGTGTGATATCAATTCCTCAAAAACTGTTGGACCAATTCTCCTCAAGTCTTGAAACTGCACATAGTTTTCGAATTGAGATGCATATGTTGAATTTCAGTTTGATAGTTCAGATAGGAATTGAGATTTCAGTGGTCAATTCGGCAAAGTGTGATATCAATTCCTCGAAAACTGTTGGATCAATTCGAACCAAATATTGAAATTTTACACAGTTTTCGAATTGAGATGCACATGTTGAATTTCAGTCCGATAGTTCAGATAGGAATTGAGATTTCAGTGGTCAATTCGGCAAAGTGTGATATCAATTCATTAACAAATGTTGAACCAATTCTCCCCAAATCTTGAAACTGCACATAGTTTTCGAATTGAGATGCACATGTTGAATTTCAGTTCGATAGTTCAGATAGAAATTGAGATTTCAGTGGTCAATTCGCCAAAGTGTGATATCAATTCCTTGAAAACTGTTGGATCAATTCGAATCAAATCTTGAAACTGCACATGATTTTCGAAATGAGATGCACATGTTGAATTTCAGTTCGATAGTTCAGATAGATATTGAGATTTCAGTGATCAATTCAGCAAAGTGTGATATCAATTCCTCGAAAACTGTTGGATCAATTCGAACCAAATCTTGAAACTGCACATAGTTTTTGAAATGAGATGCACATGTTGAATTTCAGTTCGATAGTTCAGATAGGAATTGAGATTTCAGTGGTCAATTCGGCAAAGTGTGATATCAATTCCTCGAAAACTGTTTGATCAATTCGAACCAAATCTTGAAACTGCACATAGTTTTCGAAATGAGATGCACATGTTGAATTTCAGTTCGATAGTTCAGATAGGAATTGAGATTTCAGTGGTCAATTCGGCAAATTGTGATATCAATTCCTCGAAAACTGTTGGATCAATTCGAACCAAATCTTGAAACTGCACATAGTTTTCGGATTGACATGCACCTGTTGAATTTCAGTTCGATAGTTCAGATAGGAATTGAGATTTCAGTGGTCAATTCGGCAAAGTGTGATATCAATTCCTCGAAAACTGTTGGATCAATTCGAACCAAATCTTGAAATTTTACAAGTTTTCGAATTGAGATGCACATGTTAAATTTCAGTCCGATAGTTCAGATAGGAATTGAGATTTCAGTCGTCAATTCGGCAAAGTGTGATATCAATTCCTCGAAAACTGTTGGATGAATTAGAACCAAATCTTGAAACTGCACATAGTTTTCGAAATGAGATGCACATGTTGAATTTCAGTTCGATAGTTCAGATAGAAATTGAGATTTCAGTGGTCAATTCGCCAAAGTGTGATATCAATTCCTTGAAAACTGTTGGATCAATTCGAATCAAATCTTGAAACTTCACATGATTTTCGAAATGAGATGCACATGTTGAATTTCAGTTCGATAGTTCAGATAGAAATTGAGATTTCAGTGATCAATTCAGCAAAGTGTGATATCAATTCCTCGAAAACTGTTGGATCAATTCGAACCAAATCTTGAAACTGCACATAGTTTTCGAAATGAGATGCACATGTTGAATTTCAGTTCGATAGTTCAGATAGGAATTGAGATTTCAGTGGTCAATTCGGCAAAGTGTGATATCAATTCCTCGAAAACTGTTGGATCAATTCGAACCAAATCTTGAAACTGCACATAGTTTTCGAATTGAGATGCACATGTTGAATTTCAGTCCGATAGTTCAGATAGGAATTGAGATTTCAGTGGTCAATTCGGCAAAGTGTGATATCAATTCCTAAAAAACTGTCGGATCAATTCGAACCAAATCTTGAAACTGCACATAGTTTTCGAATTGAGATGCACATGTTGAATTTCAGTTCGATAGTTCAGATAGAAATTGAGATTTCAGTGGTCAATTCGCCAAAGTGTGATATCAATTCCTTGAAAACTGTTGGATCAATTCGAATCAAATCTTGAAACTGCACATAGTTTTCGGATTGACATGCACCTGTTGAATTTCAGTTCGAAAGTTCAGATAGGAATTGAGATTTCAGTGGTCTATTCGGCAAAGTGTGATATCAATTCCTCGAAAACTGTTGGATCAATTCGAACCAAATCTTGAAACTGCACATAATTTTCGAAATGAGATGCACATGTTTAATTTCAGTTCGATAGTTCAGATAGCAATTGAGATTTCAGTGGTCTATTCGGCAAAGTGTGATATCAATTCCTCAAAAACTTTTGGACCAATTCTCCCCAAGTCTTGAAACTGCACATAGTTTTCGAATTGAGATGCATATGTTGAATTTCAGTTCGATAGTTCAGATAGGAATTGAGATTTCAGTGGTCAATTCGGCAAAGTGTGATATCAATTCCTCGAAAACTGTTGGATCAATTCGAACCAAATCTTGAAATTTTACACAGTTTTCGAATTGAGATGCACATGTTGAATTTCACTTCGATAGTTTAGATAGGAATTGAGATTTCAGTGGTCAATTCGGCAAAGTGTGATATCAATTCCTTGAAAACTGTTGGATCAATTCGAATCAAATCTTGAAACTGCACATAGTTTTCGAAATGAGATGCACATGTTGAATTTCAGTTCGATAGTTCAGATAGAAATTGAGATTTCAGTGGTCAATTCGCCAAAGTGTGATATCAATTCCTTGAAAACTGTTATATCAATTCGAATCAAATCTTGAAACTGCACATGATAATAATAATAATAATAATAATAATAGTTTATTAATCCTGTAAGACAAATTAATGTATAGGATAAGTCACAAAAAAGAGAAGGAAAAAAGAAATACATGGATCAACCAATCATATTAACATCATTAAAATAATCTGTAACAGTATAATAACATCTAGTTAGCATCAACTTTTTCACACATTTTTTGAACTTTTTTCCGTCAAGAGATTGGATACTGACAGGCAAGTGGTTGAAACTGCACATAGTTTTCGAATTGAGATGCACATGTTGAATTTCAGTTCGATAGTTCAGATAGAAATTGAGATTTCAGTGGTCAATTCGCCAAAGTGTGATATCAATTCCTTGAAAACTGTTGGATCAATTCGAATCAAATCTTGAAACTGCACATGATTTTCGAAATGAGATGCACTTGTTGAATTTCAGTTCGATAGTTCAGATAGATATTGAGATTTCAGTGATCAATTCAGCAAAGTGTGATATCAATTCCTCGAAAACTGTTGGATCAATTCGAACCAAATCTTGAAACTGCACATAGTTTTCGAAATGAGATGCACATGTTGATTTTCAGTTCGATAGTTCAGATAGAAATTGAGATTTCAGTGATCAATTCAGCAAAGTGTGATATCAATTCCTCGAAAACTGTTGGATCAATTCGAACCAAATCTTGAAACTGCACATAGTTTTCGAAATGAGATGCACATGTTGAATTTCAGTTCGATAGTTCAGATAGGAATTGAGATTTCAGTGGTCAATTCGGCAAAGTGTGATATCAATTCCTCGAAAACTGTTGGATCAATTCGAACCAAATCTTGAAACTGCACATAGTTTTCGGATTGACATGCACCTGTTGAATTTCAGTTCGATAGTTCAGATAGGAATTGAGATTTCAGTGGTCAATTCGGCAAAGTGTGATATCAATTCCTCGAAAACTGTTGGATCAATTCGAACCAAATCTTGAAATTTTACAAGTTTTCGAATTGAGATGCACATGTTGAATTTCAGTCCGATAGTTCAGATAGGAATTGAGATTTCAGTCGTCAATTCGGCAAAGTGTGATATCAATTCCTCGAAAACTGTTGGATGAATTAGAACCAAATCTTGAAACTGCACATAGTTTTCGAAATGAGATGCACATGTTGAATTTCAGTTCGATAGTTCAGATAGAAATTGAGATTTCAGTGGTCAATTCGCCAAAGTGTGATATCAATTCCTTGAAAACTGTTGGATCAATTCGAATCAAATCTTGAAACTGCACATGATTTTCGAAATGAGATGCACATGTTGAATTTCAGTTCGATAGTTCAGATAGAAATTGAGATTTCAGTGATCAATTCAGCAAAGTGTGATATCAATTCCTCGAAAACTGTTGGATCAATTCGAACCAAATCTTGAAACTGCACATAGTTTTCGAAATGAGATGCACATGTTGAATTTCAGTTCGATAGTTCAGATAGGAATTGAGATTTCAGTGGTCAATTCGGCAAAGTGTGATATCAATTCCTCGAAAACTGTTGGATCAATTCGAACCAAATCTTGAAACTGCACATAGTTTTCGAATTGAGATGCACATGTTGAATTTCAGTCCGATAGTTCAGATAGGAATTGAGATTTCAGTGGTCAATTCGGCAAAGTGTGATATCAATTCCTAAAAAACTGTCGGATCAATTCGAACCAAATCTTGAAACTGCACATAGTTTTCGAATTGAGATGCACATGTTGAATTTCAGTTCGATAGTTCAGATAGAAATTGAGATTTCAGTGGTCAATTCGCCAAAGTGTGATATCAATTCCTTGAAAACTGTTGGATCAATTCGAATCAAATCTTGAAACTGCACATAGTTTTCGGATTGACATGCACCTGTTGAATTTCAGTTCGATAGTTCAGATAGGAATTGAGATTTCAGTGGTCTATTCGGCAAAGTGTGATATCAATTCCTCGAAAACTGTTGGATCAATTCGAACCAAATCTTGAAACTGCACATAATTTTCGAAATGAGATGTACATGTTTAATTTCAGTTCGATAGTTCAGATAGCAATTGAGATTTCAGTGGTCTATTCGGCAAAGTGTGATATCAATTCCTCAAAAACTTTTGGACCAATTCTCCCCAAGTCTTGAAACTGCACATAGTTTTCGAATTGAGATGCATATGTTGAATTTCAGTTCGATAGTTCAGATAGGAATTGAGATTTCAGTGGTCAATTCGGCAAAGTGTGATATCAATTCCTCGAAAACTGTTGGATCAATTCGAACCAAATCTTGAAATTTTACACAGTTTTCGAATTGAGATGCACATGTTGAATTTCAGTTCGATAGTTCAGATAGGAATTGAGATTTCAGTGGTCAATTCGGCAAAGTGTGATATCAATTCCTTGAAAACTGTTGGATCAATTCGAATCAAATCTTGAAACTGCACATAGTTTTCGAAATGAGATGCACATGTTGAATTTCAGTTCGATAGTTCAGATAGAAATTGAGATTTCAGTGGTCAATTCGCCAAAGTGTGATATCAATTCCTTGAAAACTGTTGGATCAATTCGAATCAAATCTTGAAACTGCACATGATTTTCGAAATGAGATGCACATGTTGAATTTCAGTTCGATAGTTCAGATAGAAATTGAGATTTCAGTGATCAATTCAGCAAAGTGTGATATCAATTCCTCGAAAACTGTTGGATGAATTCGAACCAAATCTTGAAACTGCACATAGTTTTCGAAATGAGAAGCACATGTTCAATTAGGAATTGAGATTTCAGTGATCAATTCAGCAAAGTGTGATATCAATTCCTCGAAAACTGTTGGATCAATTCGAACCAAATATTGAAATTTTACACAGTTTTCGAATTGAGATGCACATGTTGAATTTCAGTCCGATAGTTCAGATAGGAATTGAGATTTCAGTGGTCAATTCGGCAAAGTGTGATATCAATTCCTCGAAAACTGTTGGATGAATTCGAACCAAATCTTGAAACAGCACATAGTTTTCGAAATGAGAAGCACATGTTCAATTTCAGTTCGAAAGTTCAGATAGCAATTGCGATTTCAGTGGACTATTCGGCAAAGTGTGATATCAATTCCTCAAAAACTGTTGGACCAATTCTCCTGAAGTCTTGAAACTGCACATAGTTTTCGAATTGAGATGCATATGTTGAATTTCAGTTTGATAGTTCAGATAGGAATTGAGATTTCAGTGGTCAATTCGGCAAAGTGTGATATCAATTCCTCGAAAACTGTTGGATCAATTTGAACCAAATATTGAAATTTTACACAGTTTTCGAATTGAGATGCACATGTTGAATTTCAGTCCGATAGTTCAGATAGGAATTGAGATTTCAGTGGTCAATTCGGCAAAGTGTGATATCAATTCCTCGAAAACTGTTGGATCAATTCGAACCAAATCTTGAAATTTTACACAGTTTTCGAATTGAGATGCACATGTTGAATTTCAGTTCGATAGTTTAGATAGGAATTGAGATTTCAGTGGTCAATTCGGCAAAGTGTGATATCAATTCCTCGAAAACTGTTGGATGAATTCGAACCAAATCTTGAAACTGCACATAATTTTCGAAATGAGAAGCACATGTTTAATTTCAGTTCGAAAGTTCTGATAGCAATTGAGATTTCAGTGGACTATTCGGCAAAGTGTGATATCAATTCATTAACAAATGTTGAACCAATTCTCCCCAAATCTTGAAACTGCACATAGTTTTCGAATTGAGATGCACATGTTGAATTTCAGTTCGATAGTTCAGATAGAAATTGAGATTTCAGTGGTCAATTCGCCAAAGTGTGATATCAATTCCTTGAAAACTGTTGGATCAATTCGAATCAAATCTTGAAACTGCACATGATTTTCGAAATGAGATGCACATGTTGAATTTCAGTTCGATAGTTCAGATAGATATTGAGATTTCAGTGATCAATTCAGCAAAGTGTGATATCAATTCCTCGAAAACTGTTCTATCAATTCGAACCAAATCTTGAAACTGCACATAGTTTTCGAAATGAGATGCACATGTTGAATTTCAGTTCGATAGTTCAGATAGAAATTGAGATTTCAGTGGTCAATTCGCCAAAGTGTGATATCAATTCCTTGAAAACTGTTGGATCAATTCGAATCAAATCTTGAAACTGTACATGATTTTCGAAATGAGATGCACATGTTGAATTTCAGTTCGATAGTTCAGATAGAAATTGAGATTTCAGTGATCAATTCAGCAAAGTGTGATATCAATTCCTCGAAAACTGTTGGATCAATTCGAACCAAATCTTGAAACTGCACATAGTTTTCGAAATGAGATGCACATGTTGAATTTCAGTTCGATAGTTCAGATAGGAATTGAGATTTCAGTGGTCAATTCGGCAAATTGTGATATCAATTCCTCGAAAACTGTTGGATCAATTCGAACCAAATCTTGAAACAGCACATAGTTTTCGGATTGACATGCACCTGTTGAATTTCAGTTCGATAGTTCA
Source organism: Coccinella septempunctata (assembly GCF_907165205.1). Classification (NCBI taxonomy): domain Eukaryota; kingdom Metazoa; phylum Arthropoda; class Insecta; order Coleoptera; family Coccinellidae; genus Coccinella; species Coccinella septempunctata. The sequence goes on from NC_058195.1 coordinate 21,373,157, forward strand.
GATAGGAATTGAGATTTCAGTGGTCAATTCGGCAAAGTGTGATATCAATTCCTCGAAAACTGTTGGATCAATTCGAACCAAATCTTGAAATTTTACAAGTTTTCGAATTGAGATGCACATGTTGAATTTCAGTTCGATAGTTCAGATAGAAATTGAGATTTCAGTGGTCAATTCGCCAAAGTGTGATATCAATTCCTTGAAAACTGTTGGATCAATTCGAATCAAATCTTGAAACTGCACATGATTTTCGAAATGAGATGCACATGTTGAATTTCAGTTCGATAGTTCAGATAGAAATTGAGATTTCAGTGATCAATTCAGCAAAGTGTGATATCAATTCCTCGAAAACTGTTGGATCAATTCGAACCAAATCTTGAAACTGCACATAGTTTTCGAAATGAGATGCACACGTTGAATTTCAGTTCGATAGTTCAGATAGGAATTGAGATTTCAGTGGTCAATTCGGCAAAGTGTGATATCAATTCCTCGAAAACTGTTGGATCAATTCGAACCAAATCTTGAAACTGCACATAGTTTTCGAATTGAGATGCACATGTTGAATTTCAGTCCGATAGTTCAGATAGGAATTGAGATTTCAGTGGTCAATTCGGCAAAGTGTGATATCAATTCCTAAAAAACTGTCGGATCAATTCGAACCAAATCTTGAAACTGCACATAGTTTTCGAATTGAGATGCACATGTTGAATTTCAGTCCGATAGTTCAGATAGGAATTGAGATTTCAGTGGTCTATTCGGCAAAGTGTGATATCAATTCCTCGAAAATTGTTGGATCAATTCGAACCAAATCTTGAAACTGCACATAGTTTTCGGATTGACATGCACCTGTTGAATTTCAGTTCGATAGTTCAGATAGGAATTGAGATTTCAGTGGTCTATTCGGCAAAGTGTGATATCAATTCCTCGAAAATTGTTGGATCAATTCGAACCAAATCTTGAAACTGCACATAATTTTCGAAATGAGATGCACATGTTTAATTTCAGTTCGATAGTTCAGATAGCAATTGAGATTTCAGTGGTCTATTCGGCAACGTGTGATATCAATTCCTCAAAAACTTTTGGACCAATTCTCCCCAAGTCTTGAAACTGCACATAGTTTTCGAATTGAGATGCATATGTTGAATTTCAGTTCGATAGTTCAGATAGGAATTGAGATTTCAGTGGTCAATTCGGCAAAGTGTGATATCAATTCCTCGAAAACTGTTGGATCAATTCGAACCAAATATTGAAATTTTACACAGTTTTCGAATTGAGATGCACATGTTGAATTTCAGTCCGATAGTTCAGATAGGAATTGAGATTTCAGTGGTCAATTCGGCAAAGTTTGATATCAATTCCTCGAAAACTGTTGGATCAATTCGAACCAAATCTTGAAATTTTACACAGTTTTCGAATTGAGATGCACATGTTGAATTTCAGTTCGATAGTTTAGATAGGAATTGAGATTTCAGTGGTCAATTCGGCAAAGTGTGATATCAATTCATTAACAAATGTTGAACCAATTCTCCCCAAATCTTGAAACTGCACATAGTTTTCGAATTGAGATGCACATGTTGAATTTCAGTTCGATAGTTCAGATAGAAATTGAGATTTCAGTGGTCAATTCGCCAAAGTGTGATATCAATTCCTTGAAAACTGTTGGATCAATTCGAATCAAATCTTGAAACTGCACATGATTTTCGAAATGAGATGCACATGTTGAATTTCAGTTCGATAGTTCAGATAGATATTGAGATTTCAGTGATTAATTCAGCAAAGTGTGATATCAATTCCTCGAAAACTGTTGGATCAATTCGAACCAAATCTTGAAACTGCACATAGTTTTCGAAATGAGATGCACATGTTGAATTTCAGTTCGATAGTTCAGATAGAAATTGAGATTTCAGTGATCAATTCAGCAAAGTGTGATATCAATTCCTCGAAAACTGTTGGATCAATTCGAACCAAATCTTGAAACTGCACATAGTTTTCGAAATGAGATGCACATGTTGAATTTCAGTTCGATAGTTCAGATAGGAATTGAGATTTCAGTGGTCAATTCGGCAAATTGTGATATCAATTCCTCGAAAACTGTTGGATCAATTCGAACCAAATCTTGAAACTGCACATAGTTTTCGGATTGACATGCACCTGTTGAATTTCAGTTCGATAGTTCAGATAGGAATTGAGATTTCAGTGGTCAATTCGGCAAAGTGTGATATCAATTCCTCGAAAACTGTTGGATCAATTCGAACCAAATCTTGAAATTTTACAAGTTTTCGAATTGAGATGCACATGTTAAATTTCAGTCCGATAGTTCAGATAGGAATTGAGATTTCAGTCGTCAATTCGGCAAAGTGTGATATCAATTCCTCGAAAACTGTTGGATGAATTAGAACCAAATCTTGAAACTGCACATAGTTTTCGAAATGAGATGCACATGTTGAATTTCAGTTCGATAGTTCAGATAGAAATTGAGATTTCAGTGGTCAATTCGCCAAAGTGTGATATCAATTCCTTGAAAACTGTTGGATCAATTCGAATCAAATCTTGAAACTTCACATGATTTTCGAAATGAGATGCACATGTTGAATTTCAGTTCGATAGTTCAGATAGAAATTGAGATTTCAGTGATCAATTCAGCAAAGTGTGATATCAATTCCTCGAAAACTGTTGGATCAATTCGAACCAAATCTTGAAACTGCACATAGTTTTCGAAATGAGATGCACATGTTGAATTTCAGTTCGATAGTTCAGATAGGAATTGAGATTTCAGTGGTCAATTCGGCAAAGTGTGATATCAATTCCTCGAAAACTGTTGGATCAATTCGAACCAAATCTTGAAACTGCACATAGTTTTCGAATTGAGATGCACATGTTGAATTTCAGTCCGATAGTTCAGATAGGAATTAAGATTTCAGTGGTCAATTCGGCAAAGTGTGATATCAATTCCTAAAAAACTGTCGGATCAATTCGAACCAAATCTTGAAACTGCACATAGTTTTCGAATTGAGATGCACATGTTGAATTTCAGTTCGATAGTTCAGATAGGAATTGAGATTTCAGTGATCAATTCGCCAAAGTGTGATATCAATTCCTCGAAAACTGTTGGATCAATTCGAATCAAATCTTGAAACTGCACATAGTTTTCGGATTGACATGCACCTGTTGAATTTCAGTTCGAAAGTTCAGATAGGAATTGAGATTTCAGTGGTCTATTCGGCAAAGTGTGATATCAATTCCTCGAAAACTGTTGGATCAATTCGAACCAAATCTTGAAACTGCACATAGTTTTCGAAATGAGATGCACATGTTTAATTTCAGTTCGATAGTTCAGATAGCAATTGAGATTTCAGTGGTCTATTCGGCAAAGTGTGATATCAATTCCTCGAAAACTTTTGGACCAATTCTCCCCAAGTCTTGAAACTGCACATAGTTTTCGAATTGAGATGCATATGTTGAATTTCAGTTCGATAGTTCAGATAGGAATTGAGATTTCAGTGGTCAATTCGGCAAAGTGTGATATCAATTCCTCGAAAACTGTTGGATCAATTCGAACCAAATCTTGAAATTTTACACAGTTTTCGAATTGAGATGCACATGTTGAATTTCAGTTCGATAGTTTAGATAGGAATTGAGATTTCAGTGGTCAATTCGGCAAAGTGTGATATCAATTCCTTGAAAACTGTTATATCAATTCGAATCAAATCTTGAAACTGCACATGATTTTCGAAATGAGATGCACATGTTGAATTTCAGTTCGATAGTTCAGATAGAAATTGAGATTTCAGTGATCAATTCAGCAAAGTGTGATATCAATTCCTCGAAAACTGTTGGATGAATTCGAATCAAATCTTGAAACTGCACATAGTTTTCGAAATGAGATGCACATGTTGAATTTCAGTTCGATAGTTCAGATAGAAATTGAGATTTCAGTGGTCAATTCGCCAAAGTGTGATATCAATTCCTTGAAAACTGTTATATCAATTCGAATCAAATCTTGAAACTGCACATGATTTTCGAAATGAGATGCACATGTTGAATTTCAGTTCGATAGTTCAGATAGGAATTGAGATTTCAGTGGTCAATTCGGCAAATTGTGATATCAATTCCTCGAAAACTGTTGGATCAATTCGAACCAAATCTTGAAACTGCACATAGTTTTCGGATTGACATGCACCTGTTGAATTTCAGTTCGATAGTTCAGATAGGAATTGAGATTTCAGTGGTCAATTCGGCAAAGTGTGATATCAATTCCTCGAAAACTGTTGGATCAATTCGAACCAAATCTTGAAATTTTACAAGTTTTCGAATTGAGATGCACATGTTAAATTTCAGTCCGATAGTTCAGATAGGAATTGAGATTTCAGTCGTCAATTCGGCAAAGTGTGATATCAATTCCTCGAAAACTGTTGGATGAATTAGAACCAAATCTTGAAACTGCACATAGTTTTCGAAATGAGATGCACATGTTGAATTTCAGTTCGATAGTTCAGATAGAAATTGAGATTTCAGTGGTCAATTCGCCAAAGTGTGATATCAATTCCTTGAAAACTGTTGGATCAATTCGAATCAAATCTTGAAACTTCACATGATTTTCGAAATGAGATGCACATGTTGAATTTCAGTTCGATAGTTCAGATAGAAATTGAGATTTCAGTGATCAATTCAGCAAAGTGTGATATCAATTCCTCGAAAACTGTTGGATCAATTCGAACCAAATCTTGAAACTGCACATAGTTTTCGAAATGAGATGCACATGTTGAATTTCAGTTCGATAGTTCAGATAGGAATTGAGATTTCAGTGGTCAATTCGGCAAAGTGTGATATCAATTCCTCGAAAACTGTTGGATCAATTCGAACCAAATCTTGAAACTGCACATAGTTTTCGAATTGAGATGCACATGTTGAATTTCAGTCCGATAGTTCAGATAGGAATTAAGATTTCAGTGGTCAATTCGGCAAAGTGTGATATCAATTCCTAAAAAACTGTCGGATCAATTCGAACCAAATCTTGAAACTGCACATAGTTTTCGAATTGAGATGCACATGTTGAATTTCAGTTCGATAGTTCAGATAGAAATTGAGATTTCAGTGGTCAATTCGCCAAAGTGTGATATCAATTCCTTGAAAACTGTTGGATCAATTCGAATCAAATCTTGAAACTGCACATAGTTTTCGGATTGACATGCACCTGTTGAATTTCAGTTCGAAAGTTCAGATAGGAATTGAGATTTCAGTGGTCTATTCGGCAAAGTGTGATATCAATTCCTCGAAAACTGTTGGATCAATTCGAACCAAATCTTGAAACTGCACATAGTTTTCGAAATGAGATGCACATGTTTAATTTCAGTTCGATAGTTCAGATAGCAATTGAGATTTCAGTGGTCTATTCGGCAAAGTGTGATATCAATTCCTCAAAAACTTTTGGACCAATTCTCCCCAAGTCTTGAAACTGCACATAGTTTTCGAATTGAGATGCATATGTTGAATTTCAGTTCGATAGTTCAGATAGGAATTGAGATTTCAGTGGTCAATTCGGCAAAGTGTGATATCAATTCCTCGAAAACTGTTGGATCAATTCGAACCAAATCTTGAAATTTTACACAGTTTTCGAATTGAGATGCACATGTTGAATTTCAGTTCGATAGTTTAGATAGGAATTGAGATTTCAGTGGTCAATTCGGCAAAGTGTGATATCAATTCCTTGAAAACTGTTATATCAATTCGAATCAAATCTTGAAACTGCACATGATTTTCGAAATGAGATGCACATGTTGAATTTCAGTTCGATAGTTCAGATAGAAATTGAGATTTCAGTGATCAATTCAGCAAAGTGTGATATCAATTCCTCGAAAACTGTTGGATGAATTCGAATCAAATCTTGAAACTGCACATAGTTTTCGAAATGAGATGCACATGTTGAATTTCAGTTCGATAGTTCAGATAGAAATTGAGATTTCAGTGGTCAATTCGCCAAAGTGTGATATCAATTCCTTGAAAACTGTTATATCAATTCGAATCAAATCTTGAAACTGCACATGATTTTCGAAATGAGATGCACATGTTGAATTTCAGTTCGATAGTTCAGATAGATATTGAGATTTCAGTGATCAATTCAGCAAAGTGTGATATCAATTCCTCGAAAACTGTTGGATCAATTCGAACCAAATCTTGAAACTGCACATAGTTTTCGGATTGACATGCACCTGTTGAATTTCAGTTCGATAGTTCAGATAGGAATTGAGATTTCAGTGGTCAATTCGCCAAAGTGTGATATCAATTCCTTGAAAACTGTTGGATCAATTCGAACCAAATCTTGAAACTGCACATAGTTTTCGAAATGAGATGCACATGTTGAATTTCAGTTCGATAGTTCAGATAGAAATTGAGATTTCAGTGGTCAATTCGCCAAAGTGTGATATCAATTCCTTGAAAACTGTTGGATCAATTCGAATCAAATCTTGAAACTGTACATGATTTTCGAAATGAGATGCACATGTTGAATTTCAGTTCGATAGTTCAGATAGAAATTGAGATTTCAGTGATCAATTCAGCAAAGTGTGATATCAATTCCTCGAAAACTGTTGGATCAATTCGAACCAAATCTTGAAACTGCACATAGTTTTCGAAATGAGATGCACATGTTGAATTTCAGTTCGATAGTTCAGATAGGAATTGAGATTTCAGTGGTCAATTCGGCAAATTGTGATATCAATTCCTCGAAAACTGTTGGATCAATTCGAACCAAATCTTGAAACTGCACATAGTTTTCGGATTGACATGCACCTGTTGAATTTCAGTTCGATAGATCAGATAGGAATTGAGATTTCAGTGGTCAATTCGGCAAAGTGTGATATCAATTCCTCGAAAACTGTTGGATCAATTCGAACCAAATCTTGAAATTTTACAAGTTTTCGAATTGAGATGCACATGTTGAATTTCAGTTCGATAGTTCAGATAGAAATTGAGATTTCAGTGGTCAATTCGCCAAAGTGTGATATCAATTCCTTGAAAACTGTTGGATCAATTCGAATCAAATCTTGAAACTGCACATGATTTTCGAAATGAGATGCACATGTTGAATTTCAGTTCGATAGTTCAGATAGAAATTGAGATTTCAGTGATCAATTCAGCAAAGTGTGATATCAATTCCTCGAAAACTGTTGGATCAATTCGAACCAAATCTTGAAACTGCACATAGTTTTCGAAATGAGATGCACACGTTGAATTTCAGTTCGATAGTTCAGATAGGAATTGAGATTTCAGTGGTCAATTCGGCAAAGTGTGATATCAATTCCTCGAAAACTGTTGGATCAATTCGAACCAAATCTTGAAACTGCACATAGTTTTCGAATTGAGATGCACATGTTGAATTTCAGTCCGATAGTTCAGATAGGAATTGAGATTTCAGTGGTCAATTCGGCAAAGTGTGATATCAATTCCTAAAAAACTGTCGGATCAATTCGAACCAAATCTTGAAACTGCACATAGTTTTCGAATTGAGATGCACATGTTGAATTTCAGTCCGATAGTTCAGATAGGAATTGAGATTTCAGTGGTCAATTCGGCAAAGTTTGATATCAATTCCTTGAAAACTGTTGGATCAATTCGAATCAAATCTTGAAACTGTACATGATTTTCGAAATGAGATGCACATGTTGAATTTCAGTTCGATAGTTCAGATAGAAATTGAGATTTCAGTGATCAATTCAGCAAAGTGTGATATCAATTCCTCGAAAACTGTTGGATCAATTCGAATCAAATCTTGAAACTGCACATAGTTTTCGGATTGACATGCACCTGTTGAATTTCAGTTCGATAGTTCAGATAGGAATTGAGATTTCAGTGGTCTATTCGGCAAAGTGTGATATCAATTCCTCGAAAACTGTTGGATCAATTCGAACCAAATCTTGAAACTGCACATAATTTTCGAAATGAGATGCACATGTTTAATTTCAGTTCGATAGTTCAGATAGCAATTGAGATTTCAGTGGTCTATTCGGCAAAGTGTGATATCAATTCCTCAAAAACTTTTGGACCAATTCTCCCCAAGTCTTGAAACTGCACATAGTTTTCGAATTGAGATGCATATGTTGAATTTCAGTTCGATAGTTCAGATAGGAATTGATATTTCAGTGGTCAATTCGGCAAAGTGTGATATCAATTCCTCGAAAACTGTTGGATCAATTCGAACCAAATATTGAAATTTTACACAGTTTTCGAATTGAGATGCACATGTTGAATTTCAGTCCGATAGTTCAGATAGGAATTGAGATTTCAGTGGTCAATTCGGCAAAGTTTGATATCAATTCCTCGAAAACTGTTGGATCAATTCGAACCAAATCTAGAAATTTTACACAGTTTTCGAATTGAGATGCACATGTTGAATTTCAGTTCGATAGTTTAGATAGGAATTGAGATTTCAGTGGTCAATTCGGCAAAGTGTGATATCAATTCCTTGAAAACTGTTGGATCAATTCGAATCAAATCTTGAAACTGCACATAGTTTTCGAAATGAGATGCACATGTTGAATTTCAGTTCGATAGTTCAGATAGAAATTGAGATTTCAGTGGTCAATTCGCCAAAGTGTGATATCAATTCCTTGAAAACTGTTGGATCAATTCGAATCAAATCTTGAAACTGCACATGATTTTCGAAATGAGATGCACATGTTGAATTTCAGTTCGATAGTTCAGATAGAAATTGAGATTTCAGTGATCAATTCAGCAAAGTGTGATATCAATTCCTCGAAAACTGTTGGATGAATTCGAACCAAATCTTGAAACTGCACATAGTTTTCGAAATGAGAAGCACATGTTCAATTAGGAATTGAGATTTCAGTGATCAATTCAGCAAAGTGTGATATCAATTCCTCGAAAACTGTTGGATCAATTCGAACCAAATATTGAAATTTTACACAGTTTTCGAATTGAGATGCACATGTTGAATTTCAGTCCGATAGTTCAGATAGGAATTGAGATTTCAGTGGTCAATTCGGCAAAGTGTGATATCAATTCCTCGAAAACTGTTGGATGAATTCGAACCAAATCTTGAAACTGCACATAGTTTTCGAAATGAGAAGCACATGTTCAATTTCAGTTCGAAAGTTCAGATAGCAATTGCGATTTCAGTGGACTATTCGGCAAAGTGTGATATCAATTCCTCAAAAACTGTTGGACCAATTCTCCTCAAGTCTTGAAACTGCACATAGTTTTCGAATTGAGATGCATATGTTGAATTTCAGTTTGATAGTTCAGATAGGAATTGAGATTTCAGTGGTCAATTCGGCAAAGTGTGATATCAATTCCTCGAAAACTGTTGGATCAATTCGAACCAAATATTGAAATTTTACACAGTTTTCGAATTGAGATGCACATGTTGAATTTCAGTCCGATAGTTCAGATAGGAATTGAGATTTCAGTGGTCAATTCGGCAAAGTGTGATATCAATTCATTAACAAATGTTGAACCAATTCTCCCCAAATCTTGAAACTGCACATAGTTTTCGAATTGAGATGCACATGTTGAATTTCAGTTCGATAGTTCAGATAGAAATTGAGATTTCAGTGGTCAATTCGCCAAAGTGTGATATCAATTCCTTGAAAACTGTTGGATCAATTCGAATCAAATCTTGAAACTGCACATGATTTTCGAAATGAGATGCACAATGTTGATTTCAGTTCGATAGTTCAGATAGATATTGAGATTTCAGTGATCAATTCAGCAAAGTGTGATATCAATTCCTCGAAAACTGTTGGATCAATTCGAACCAAATCTTGAAACTGCACATAGTTTTTGAAATGAGATGCACATGTTGAATTTCAGTTCGATAGTTCAGATAGGAATTGAGATTTCAGTGGTCAATTCGGCAAAGTGTGATATCAATTCCTCGAAAACTGTTGGATCAATTCGAACCAAATCTTGAAACTGCACATAGTTTTCGGATTGACATGCACCTGTTGAATTTCAGTTCGATAGTTCAGATAGGAATTGAGATTTCAGTGGTCAATTCGGCAAATTGTGATATCAATTCCTCGAAAACTGTTGGATCAATTCGAACCAAATCTTGAAATTTTACAAGTTTTCGAATTGAGATGCACATGTTAAATTTCAGTCCGATAGTTCAGATAGGAATTGAGATTTCAGTCGTCAATTCGGCAAAGTGTGATATCAATTCCTCGAAAACTGTTGGATGAATTAGAACCAAATCTTGAAACTGCACATAGTTTTCGAAATGAGATGCACATGTTGAATTTCAGTCCGATAGTTCAGATAGGAATTGAGATTTCAGTCGTCAATTCGGCAAAGTGTGATATCAATTCCTCGAAAACTGTTGGATGAATTAGAACCAAATCTTGAAACTGCACATAGTTTTCGAAATGAGATGCACATGTTGAATTTCAGTTCGATAGTTCAGATAGAAATTGAGATTTCAGTGGTCAATTCGCCAAAGTGTGATATCAATTCCTTGAAAACTGTTGGATCAATTCGAATCAAATCTTGAAACTTCACATGATTTTCGAAATGAGATGCACATGTTGAATTTCAGTTCGATAGTTCAGATAGAAATTGAGATTTCAGTGATCAATTCAGCAAAGTGTGATATCAATTCCTCGAAAACTGTTGGATCAATTCGAACCAAATCTTGAAACTGCACATAGTTTTCGAAATGAGATGCACATGTTGAATTTCAGTTCGATAGTTCAGATAGGAATTGAGATTTCAGTGGTCAATTCGGCAAAGTGTGATATCAATTCCTAAAAAACTGTCGGATCAATTCGAACCAAATCTTGAAACTGCACATAGTTTTCGAATTGAGATGCACATGTTGAATTTCAGTTCGATAGTTCAGATAGAAATTGAGATTTCAGTGGTCAATTCGCCAAAGTGTGATATCAATTCCTTGAAAACTGTTGGATCAATTCGAATCAAATCTTGAAACTGCACATAGTTTTCGGATTGACATGCACCTGTTGAATTTCAGTTCGAAAGTTCAGATAGGAATTGAGATTTCAGTGGTCTATTCGGCAAAGTGTGATATCAATTCCTCGAAAACTGTTGGATCAATTCGAACCAAATCTTGAAACTGCACATAATTTTCGAAATGAGATGCACATGTTTAATTTCAGTTCGATAGTTCAGATAGCAATTGAGATTTCAGTGGTCTATTCGGCAAAGTGTGATATCAATTCCTCAAAAACTTTTGGACCAATTCTCCCCAAGTCTTGAAACTGCACATAGTTTTCGAATTGAGATGCATATGTTGAATTTCAGTTCGATAGTTCAGATAGGAATTGAGATTTCAGTGGTCAATTCGGCAAAGTGTGATATCAATTCCTCGAAAACTGTTGGATCAATTCGAACCAAATCTTGAAATTTTACACAGTTTTCGAATTGAGATGCACATGTTGAATTTCACTTCGATAGTTTAGATAGGAATTGAGATTTCAGTGGTCAATTCGGCAAAGTGTGATATCAATTCCTTGAAAACTGTTGGATCAATTCGAATCAAATCTTGAAACTGCACATAGTTTTCGAAATGAGATGCACATGTTGAATTTCAGTTCGATAGTTCAGATAGAAATTGAGATTTCAGTGGTCAATTCGCCAAAGTGTGATATCAATTCCTTGAAAACTGTTATATCAATTCGAATCAAATCTTGAAACTGCACATGATAATAATAATAATAATAATAATAATAGTTTATTAATCCTGTAAGACAAATTAATGTATAGGATAAGTCACAAAAAAGAGAAGGAAAAAAGAAATACATGGATCAACCAATCATATTAACATCATTAAAATAATCTGTAACAGTATAATAACATCTAGTTAGCATCAACTTTTTCACACATTTTTTGAACTTTTTTACACAGTTTTCGAATTGAGATGCACATGTTGAATTTCAGTCCGATAGTTCAGATAGGAATTGAGATTTCAGTGGTCAATTCGGCAAAGTGTGATATCAATTCATTAACAAATGTTGAACCAATTCTCCCCAAATCTTGAAACTGCACATAGTTTTCGAATTGAGATGCACATGTTGAATTTCAGTTCGATAGTTCAGATAGAAATTGAGATTTCAGTGGTCAATTCGCCAAAGTGTGATATCAATTCCTTGAAAACTGTTGGATCAATTCGAATCAAATCTTGAAACTGCACATGATTTTCGAAATGAGATGCACAATGTTAATTTCAGTTCGATAGTTCAGATAGATATTGAGATTTCAGTGATCAATTCAGCAAAGTGTGATATCAATTCCTCGAAAACTGTTGGATCAATTCGAACCAAATCTTGAAACTGCACATAGTTTTTGAAATGAGATGCACATGTTGAATTTCAGTTCGATAGTTCAGATAGGAATTGAGATTTCAGTGGTCAATTCGGCAAAGTGTGATATCAATTCCTCGAAAACTGTTGGATCAATTCGAACCAAATCTTGAAACTGCACATAGTTTTCGGATTGACATGCACCTGTTGAATTTCAGTTCGATAGTTCAGATAGGAATTGAGATTTCAGTGGTCAATTCGGCAAAGTGTGATATCAATTCCTCGAAAACTGTTGGATCAATTCGAACCAAATCTTGAAATTTTACAAGTTTTCGAATTGAGATGCACATGTTAAATTTCAGTCCGATAGTTCAGATAGG